>NC_092634.1:49458382-49807132 GCF_039555335.1 Amphiura filiformis | reverse complement strand
TGGATGGATGGATGGATGGATGGGTGGATAGATAGATGGATGGATGGATGGATGGATAGATGGATGGATGGATGGATGGATGGATGGATGGTCCGGGATGGATGGATGGATGGATGGATGGGTGGATGGATGGATGGATGGATGGATGGATGGATGGATGGATGGATGGATGGATGGATGGATTGATGGTCCGGGATGGATGGATGGATGGATGGATGGATGGATGGATGGATGGGTGGATGGATAGATGGATGGATGGATGGATGGATGGATGGATGGATGGATGGATGGATGGATGGATGGTCCGGGGGATGGATGGATGGATGGATGGATGGCTGCAGAAACAGTTAGAGCAAACATGATTGGAAATATCCATATGTCAACCCTCACGATTCGTGCAGTGCTGATATAGATTGACGAAGTATATAGGCCTAGCTAATCACTGCAGATATCTATCGGCATTGATCAAGTAACTATCTACTACTGATATCGACATAGTAATGAATTAAGTAGCTATATATCAGTGATCTACTACTGATCGGCATTGATAAAGTAGCTATAGGCATAGACATTGATGAAACAGCTATATCTACTGCTGATATCGACATTGATGAAGTAGCTATCTACGGCTGATATCAACATTGATGAAGTAGCTATATATATCAGTGATATCGACATCGATGAAGTTGCTACCTACTACTGATATCGACATTGATGAAGTAGCTACTGCTGATATCGACATTGACGAAGTAGCTATCTACTGATGATATTGGTATTGATGAAGTAGCTATCTACTGCTGATATCGGTATTGATGGTGTAGCTATGTACTGCTAATATCGAAATTGATGAAGTAGCTATCTACTGCAGATATCGATATTGATGAAGTAGCTATCTACGGCTGATATCGATATTGATGAAGTAGCTATCTACTGTTGATATCGATATTGATGAAGTGGCTATCTACTGCTCATATCGAAATTGATGAAGTAGCTATCTACTTCTGATATCGGTATTGATGAAGTGGCTATCTACTGCTGATATCGAAATTGATGAAGTAGCTATCTACGGCTGATATTGGTATTGATGAAGTAGCTATCTACTGCTGATATCGGTATTGATGATGTAGCTATCTAGGGCCTACTGCTGATATCGACATCGATGAAGTAGCTATCTACTGCTGATATCGCCATTGATGAAGTAGCTATCTACTGCGAATATTGGTATTGATGAAGTAGCTATCTACTGCTGATATCGAAATTGATGAACTAGCTATCTACTGCTGATATCGATACTGATGAAGTAGCTATCTACTGCTGATATTGGTATTGATGAAGTGGCTATCTACTGCTGATATCGAAATTGATGAAGTAGATATCTATTGCTGATATCGATATTGATGAAGTAGCTATCTACGGCTGATATCGACATTGATGAAGTAGCTATATATCAATGATATCGACATCGATGAAGTAGCTATCTACTGTTGATATCGATATTGATGAGGTAGCTATCTACGGCTGATATCGAAATTGATAAAGTAGCTATCTACCGAGCTGATATCGACATTGATGAAGTTGCTATCTACGGCTGATATCGACATTGGTGAAGTAGCTATCTACTACTGATATCGACATTGATGAAGTAGCTATCTACGGCTGATATCAACGATATTTGATGATGTAGCTATCTACTGCTGATATCGAAATTGATGAAGTAGCTATCTACTGCTGATATCGACTTCGCTGAAGTAGCTATCTACTGATGATATCGGTGTTGATGAAGTAGCTATCTGCTGCTGATATCGATATTGATGAAGTAGCTATCTACTACTGATATCGATGAAGTAGCTCTATATATCTACGGCTGATATCGACATTTGATGAAATAGCTATCTACGGCTGATATTGACATTGATGAAGTAGCTATCTACTGCTGCTGATATCGACATTGATGAAGTAGCTATCTACAGCTGATATCGACATCGATGAAGTAGCTTTCTACGGCTGATATCGACATTTGATGAAGTAGCTATCTACGGTTGATATTGACATTGATGAAGTAGCTATCTACTGCTAATATCGACATTGATGAAGTAGCTATCTATGGCTGATATCGAAATTGATGAAGTAGCTATCTACTGCTGATATCGACATCGATAAAGTAGCTATCTACTGATGATATCGGTGTTGATGAAGTAGCTATCTGCTGCTGATATTGACATTGATGAAGTAGCTATCTACTGCTGCTGATATCGACATTGATGAAGTAGCTATCTACAGCTGATATCGACATCGATGAAGTAGCTATCTACGGCTGATATCAACATTTGATGAAGTAGCTATATATGGTTGATATTGACATTAAGGAAGTAGCTATCTACTGCTGATATCGATATTGATGAAGTAGCTATCTACTGCTGGTATCGACATCGATGAAGTAGCTATCTACTGCTGATATTGATATTGATGAAGTAGATATCTACTGCTGATATTTGTATTGATGAAGTAGCTATCTACTTCTGATATCGGTATTGATGAAGTGGCTATCTACTGCTGATATCGAAATTGATGAAGTAGCTATCTACGGCTGATATCGACATTTGATGAAGTAGCTATCTACTGCTGATAATTGACATTGATAAAGTAGCTGTATATCAGTGATATCGACATCGATGAAGAAGCTATCTACTGTTGATATCGATATTGATGAAATAGTAATCTAAGGCTGATATCTAAGGTTGATATTGATGACGTAGCTATCTACTGCTGATATCGAAATTGATGAAGTATCTATCTACTGCTGATATCGATATTGATGAAGTAGAGCTCTATCTACTGCTGATATCAACATTGATGAAGTAGCTATCTACTGCTGATATCGAAATTGATGAAGTAGCTATCTACTGCTGATATCGAAATTGATGAAGTAGCTATCTACTGCTGATATCGAAATTGATGAAGTAGCTATCTACTGCAGATATCGATATTGATGAAGTAGCTATATACGGCTGATATCGGTATTGATGAAGTGGCTATCTACTGCTGATATCGAAATTGATGAAGTAGGTATCTACGGCTGATATTGGTATTGATGAAGTAGGCCTAGCTATCTACTGTTGATATCGGTATTGATGATGTAGCTATCTACTGCTGATATCGACATCAATGAAGTAGCTATCTACTGCTGATATCGAAATTGATGAAGTAGCTATCTACTGCTGATATTGGTATTGATGAAGTAGCTATCTACTGCTGATATCGGTATTGATGATGTATATAGCAATCTACTGCTGATATTGTTATTGATGAAGTAGCTATCTACTGCTGATATCGCCATTGATGAAGTAGCTATCTACTGCGAATATTGGTAATGATGAAGTAGCTATCTACTGCTGATATTGACATTGATGAAGTAGCTATTTAGGCCTACTGCTGATATCGACATTGATGAATCAGCTATCTACTGCTGATATCGATAAATGTCGCCATCATCTGTCAATGTCGATATTAACCGTAGATATCTACTTCATCAATGTCGATATCAGCAGTGATAGCTGCTATCAGCAGTAGATAGCTACTCATCAATGTCGATATCATATATGGCAGCAGTAAAAGCTACTTCATCAATGGCGATATCAGCAGTAGATAGCTACTTCATCGATGTCGATATCAGCAGTAGATAGCTACATCATCAATACCGATATCAGCAGTAGATAGCTACTTCATCAATACCAATATTCGCAGTAGATAGCTACTTCATCAATTTCGATATCAGCAGTAGATAGCTACTTCATCGATGTCGATATCAGCAGTAGATAGCTACATCATCAATACCGATATCAGTAGTAGATAGCTATTTCATCAATACCAATATTCGCAGTAGATAGCTACTTCATCAATTTAGATATCAGCAATAGATATCTACTTCATCAATTTCGATATCAGCAGTAGATAGCTACTTCATCGATGTCGATATCAGCAGTAGATAGCTACATTATCAATATCGATATCAGCAGTGGATAGCTACTTCATCAATTCCAATATTCGCAGTAGATAGCTACTTCATCAATGATCAATTTCGATCACTAATAAGGCCGTATAAAATCAATATTTTGGTTTTCTCGTCCAGAGGATTTTCATGAATTGATGAGGGAGGAGGTGTTTTTTTTCAATGTAAAATCAGCATTGTCAGTAGTTTTCGGTCTTTTCACTTGGAAGTGATCCTTGTTCTCTAATAAACTTATTTATATGTATGAAAAATTCATAAATCATTCCAAAGTCTAAAATAATTGAAAAGTCTTTAAAAAAAAAAATCGGACAAATCCCAGAAATTGAGGAGGGAGGGGACGAGAACCAAAATATTAATTTTATACGGCCTAAGCCCTAGGTAGTATAGAAAGTTAGACATATAATTATGGTCAACATATTACAATTTCCTTCAATTAGTGCAAAGAAGTCAACATTTTAATCATGTTTCCTTATTAATTATTGTAGAAAAATTATGTTATATATGTTATAAGGCCAAATTAAAAAAAAAAAAAGGATTGTCTCAAAGCTCCCGCGCGCATTAGTTTATCACATGCATTGGTAATTTTTTTTTTTTTTTTTTTTCAGAAAAAGTGTAAAAAATACGATCGAAATGCCGTTTTGACAACCCCTGCTCTTAGATTACTTCACTTCAATACAATAGCAGCATCACTTTATCATAGGACTTTGAGGTTTTTTTCACAATTTGAAAAAAAATCTTGGGGGAAAAACGCATTTCGCATTAGTTTAGTAGTTGGAGAGCTTAGAGACAAACCATTAAAAAAAAAATTGCCCTTAACCATTAAAAAAAAAAATGTGCCCTTATCCCCCCCCCCCAAATTGTTTAATTTAGGCCTACGTAGAGATGTTGGAAAATTGTGATCGGTGGCGATATTTCCCAAATTTATCGAAAATGATGATTTTATAGGAAAAAAACATGGGGAGTAGGCCTACTTTTAATATTAACCACCGTTTATGTCAGACCGTCACGCCTCGGGCACGGGCCGTCACATGAGGAATGACAAGTATTAATCAAAAACAAAACCATAATCCTTTTGTCGGCTGACTTGCTCTGAGCCAAATGCGTGTAAAAACCCGACCGCAAAATTTTAACAAATACTGCCCTCTATGTACACGTCATCTAATTTCTTCGGCTTCCTCTGGCGACTGCACAAGTGTTAAAATGGCAGGTGGTAAAAAACTCACAAGAGAAGAAGAGCTTTTGCTCCAAGATTTCAGCAGGAATGTCACTACAAAGTCTTCTGCATTATTCTATGGAAATGCATTTATCGTCTCAGCCATTCCGATTTGTAAGTTTAAGCTTAGAAATGTTAGAAAAGTTTTGTTATTTACGAGACCGATTTTGTCGATCTGTTCGAGATAGTCGAATTCGCCAGTCTTGCTAGTTAAAAAATGCATTGTGTATCAAGTAAAGAAAGTTGTTGGCAAATTTATACTAACTTACAGTTTGATGAATCAAATCTAACTGAGTATGAATGATATATAATGTGTGGAATGTGGTGGTATCATTTTTGTAAATTTTTATTTTTTTTGTTGTACCGTAAAACGGGGTGAATCGGGACAGTTTGGGCATGGCTTTAATTGTATTTTTTTCTTTGTAGCTTCAATTGCCACAGTCATTGGTGCATTTTATGTCCACACATGAGATCTACATACTGGTAATGTTAGATTGAGTGGATTTCAAGTGCTTTACCTCTTTTTTTTTTTGAAAAAGTGATTGTCCCGATTCACCCCGAGTTTGGGGTGAATCAGGACAGCAGAGTAAATAGTATTTGATGAAGGTTTGAATTAGTTTTTGTACCCTTTATCCCCACAAATGAGGTGAATTGGGACATTAAACAAGTATTTAATTGGGATTCCAGGTAAAAACCACATGTGCCTGCTAACGGTCAAAAATTTTTTATTGCATGAGGTGAAAGGGCTTTGGTAGTAGGTTACAAAAAGTCACATCAAAATTCCTCCGAGCTTGTTGCCATAGCAGCGGCAGATTTTATGATTTTAGCGATCTTTGCTTATTTTGGGGTGAAAATAAGAGAAAATATACACTTTTCTGAATTGCTCTTGACTTAAAATGTGAGGTCACATTAAAAAAGCAACCTTACCACCATAAAGTACCGTGTTTGCACTTTTCCCAGGGGCAAAAAATATTTCAATAATATTTCCCCATGTGCAATTTTAGGGATGGGCAACATTGACAATTTAGCAATTTTGAAAAAATGACATTTTTACCCTATCTTTGAAGTCAAAAACTAATTTTGCTTGAGCACCCAGAATTATTTTCTCTTGGGTGGTACTTGAGCAAACATTGCCCCTTCAAAATCTGGTAAAAAAACTCTGGGGCTATTTGTCCTGTAAAGCCAGTGTTGCCAGAAAGTTTGCCAATTTTCAAAAAAATGCATTTTTCAAATAATGCATTTTCGACATATTACTCATATAACTTTTATACGACCAACTTAATTGAAATATTTACCCTTTGCGTACAAGATTTGGCACACAACTGCTTCCGGAAGCAACACTTAAAGGCTGCAGAAGAGTCGTGTTCTGCAAAAACCGGTATTGCCAGAAAATCCGACTTTTAAAATTTATATTTCCAATAAGCGCATTTACTACAGGCTCTAGGGAGGAGTTTGTGTATATGACTCTTTTAGAAATTTACCTGCCATTTTCATGTTATATAAATTATGCAAAGACCTTCAAAGTAAAAAAGTCAGATCAAGTGCAATCAAAGATGGCGTCCAAAATGGCCGCCAAATAGGGGTTTTCCATTAAAACACACTATAGCAACATACAAATGATCTAATGATGAAAAAATATTGATGCAATTGATGTTTCTACTCAACGGAAATAAATATGTGCCTATTTTGTTTCATTCGGATCTTTTAAATTCAAAATGGCGTTCAAAATGACCGCCAGAATAACCTATTTACATCGAAATACGTTTGAGCAACATGAAGTTGATATAATAATAAAGTATTCTCAATATGCACACAATTTGTTTCATGTGTATCTCTCCAATTCCAGTGTTGCCAGAAAGTAGGCCAATTTATTTTTTTATTTTTTTTTATTACACGACCAACTTAATTGAAATATTTACCCTTTACATACATGATTTGACACACAACTGCATCCGGAAGCAAGCCTTAAGGCCACGTGTTTTGAACTCGCCACCCTTAGCGTTACATCACAAATATTATGAATTTTTACACCAATCAAGTTTCAAATTAGAATATCTCCACAACTATCAACCCTAAACAAGCAAAAGTATACATTTTTGGAAAGCTGAAGGCAAAAGCAATTTAAATATACACATTTCAACTCACTGTACAGGGTGACCTTGAAGTTATACAGGGTGGAATAAAAAAATCCAAATAAAAATGGGTCATTTAATGCATTGCTTATTACTAACTTGCAGTTATAAACTGAAAGTAAACAACATTGATTTGGTTAGAGGTTAGGGGAGCCTACTGACTCTGGAAGAAAAAAAAATCACAGCTGTTTGGTAATCTCGAATACAGGGTGTCCCAAAATATGTTCAAATTTTTTACAATTCAACATATTTTGAACTGAAACATTTTACCCCTAACCCATACAAAAAAAGTAAGTCCATATTTAGATTCCTCATCAAATTTCCTCTCAGAAAATGTAAACTTTGACTATGATAGGATAAGTAATTAAAAATTTACAGCAACTTTTAGATTTTGAAGACATCCGCATTGCTTACTACAGTGTTTAATATGAAAACGGGTAGTTTTGTACATAAAAGTTTGCATTTTATAGACTAAACCAATCATAAAGAGTTAAAAATGATTAAAAACAATTAGCAGAATTAATAATCTTTCAAAAGAGCTCTTAACCATGTCTGTAGCCCATATGGATGCAAAGATATGATCAGTTGATTTAACGCACACACACAAAATCTTTATTTCCCATAGACTTTGCACATACCGCCACCGCCTCATCCGCCACCGCCTCATCCACCACCTCGGTCATTCTGAACTCAAACAACTCTAACTCCACTATCTTAGCTGATAAACAATTCTCCTTTGGAGGTCTGTTAGGGCACTTATATAGCTACAAAATGACACCAAACACACTTCAATACCTTTTGTTTAAGCAGAGATATAACAATTTGAACGAGTCTCGATTTGGAAAAGCGTAACAACACCACCATTTTTGGGTGGCGAGTTCAAAACGCGTGGCCTTAAAGGCTGCAGAAGAGTCGTATTCTGCAAAAACAGGTATTGCCAGAAAAGCGGACTTTTAAAAATCTATATTTCCAATAAGCGCATTTAACATACGTAATTAAATGTATTGAACTATTTTTAACTGTTCCGTTATTTTATCTAGCTTTATCTGTACATTTGCTAGCACGATCTCATATGTTTTGAAACTTGGGCTTGGTGTTGCCAGATAGTATGAAAAACTGCTGTTACCCAAAAAAACCCATATTTGTCATGATCACATTCTCTGTCACCCAAAGACCCCTTATTTTTCGTTTCAATCTGTCACCCAAATACCCTTCCATTTGGACAGCAACCAGTCATCTATCACTGATTTTGTTACTTCTTTTGAAATAACAAAGTCATCAAAACCATTTGTAGCCATTTATAACTAGACATGTAATTTTAGAGGCTCTCACCCAAAGACCCCATTTCAAAAAAGGTCTTCTTACCCAGTACCCCCTGATCTAAATCAAAGCTGTCCGTCTGTCAACCAGTGACCCCATTTTGCTCTTACCAAATTCCAAAAATTATGCTCTCACCCAGCATTTTCATGTTATATATGCCAAGACCTTCAAAAAAGTTTGGGTAAGAAATTCAAATCAAGTGAAATTAAAGATGGCGTCCAAAATGGCCGTCAAATAGGAGTTTTCAATTACAACACACTTTAGCAACATACAAATGATCTTAATGGTGAAAAATATCAACGCGATTAATGTTTCTAATCAACAGAAAAAAAAATAAATGCCCATTTTGTTTCATTCGCATCTTTTACATTCAAGATGGCGTCCAAAATGGCCGCCAGAATAGCCTATTTCTATTGAAATACACTAGAGCAATATAAAAATGATATAATAATAAAGTATTATAAATGGAATGAATGGTTCTAATCAAAAGAAACATTTGCAAAAAAAATGGTTTCATTTGTATCTTTCCAATTAAAGATGGAATCTAAAATGGCCACCAAAATAGGCTATTTCCACATACCTGTCTAGTAAGCAAAACAAATATAGCCATAATTATAATGAATATTTCAGACAAGTGAGCGAAATGAAATAAGCAGTGTGATAACATGATTACATTTAATTTGACTTTTTTTTTTGTCTTTTCAGTTCGGTGAAAAGTATGGAGAGCGCAGAGGTGTAGCCTAGTCAACTTCATTAGCATAGCTGTATAGTCTAGTCAAAGTTCCTTTATAGCTTTTGGCTAGTTAACTTTCCTAATATAGCTATAGCCTAGTTAACTTTTTCAACATAGCTGTAGCCTATTAAACTTTCGTAACATAACTGTAGCCGAGTCCACTTTCCTAACATATTACATGTAGTACTACTAGTACTTACAATCGTTTTTCAAGGATGGATTATTTATTACTAATAAAGCCATGACCATGCATGTTACCAAGAAGCTGGTTGATGGAGACACATTTATCATGTCATAAGAAGTATACCATGAAATCCATTCTAGAAACAATATCAAAACGGAATCCTAAGACTCAAGACCAAAAAGCATCTCAGTAGAACAACATAGGTGTTACAAAACCCAGTCCGACATCTGCCTCAGAGCATCTGCCTAGTACAGTTTAAGTATCTCTAGACATTGCTAGAATGGATTTTAGGCTTTTATTTCTGATAACGTTGATTACTCACATGATGAAATAAATGTGTCTCAATCAACTAGCCTTGGCCTCTTGGTAACATGGTCATTATGTATTTCACTGACTCTCGCATTCTTTTACCATTGCTGGTACTTGTACCATTGCTGGTGCTTAGTGTTATCAACAATTACCGAAAAGACCCTGTGTTTGGACATAGACCCTATACATTCATATCTAGAGTCTATGGTGATGCATTTTACGAAAGTAGAGTGCTGAAAGACTCCTGATTTTATAATTTCAACACTAAATTTGTCATTCCTTACTTTTTTTAGTTTTTTTCTGATTATTTTCAACCAGAGACTTAAGAAAGACTCTTGATTATAACCGTTTGCAGCTCTGAATAGGCTACAGCTATGTTGAGAAAAGTTAACTGGGCTATAGCTACATTAGGATGGTTAACTAGGCTACAGCTATAATAGGAAAGTTGACTAGACTACAACTACTAAAGTTCACTATGCTACAGCTTTGTACTCTCCAAATAAGTAATCATGGCATCACACTGCTTATTCCATTTGGCTCACGGGTCGGAAATATGAATTATATTGCTATATTTGTATTTATTTATTTATTACTAGGACAGTTAACTGGAAATATCCTAAATTTTGGATTCCATCTTGAATTGGAGAGATTCAAATGAAACAAATTGTGTGCATATTTATCAAGTTTTTTTAGTTATAGAAATTAATTCCATTGAAAATACTTTATTATTATATCAATTTCATGTTGCTCTAGTGTATTCCAATATAAAATTTGCTATTCTGGCGGCCATTTTGGACGCCATTTTGAATTTAAAAGATCCAAATGAAACAAAATGGGCACATATTTATTTCTGTTGATTAGAAACATCAATTGCATCGATATTTTTTCATTATTAGATCATTTGCATGTTGCTACAGTGTGTTTGAATGGAAACCCCTATTTGGCGGCCATTTTGGACGCCATCTTTAATTGCACTTGATCTGATCTTCTTACCCAAACCTTTTTTTTAAGGTCTTTGCATACATAACATGAAAATGCAAGATAAATTTCTATACAAACTCCCCCTAGAGCCTGTAGTAAATGCGCTTATTGGAAATAAAAATTTAAAAACTCCAATTTTCTGGCAATACCGGTTTTTGCAGAACACAACTCTTCTGCAGCCTTTAAGTATTGCTTCCGGAAGCAGTTGTGTGTCAAATCACGTGCGCAAAGGGTAAATATTTCAATTAAATTGGTCGTATAAAAAGTTATATTAGTAAATATGTCGAAAATGCATTATTTGAAAAATGCATTTTTTTGAAAATTGGCAAACTTTCTGGCAACACTGGCTTTACAGGACAAATAGCCCCAGAGTTTTTTACCAGATTTTGAAGGGCAATGTCTGCTCAAGTACCACCAAAGAGAAAATAATTCTGGGTGCTCAAGCAAAATTAGTTTTTGACTTCAAAGATAGGGTAAAAATGTCAGTTTTTCAAAAGTGCTAAATTGTCAATGTTGCCCATCCCTAAAATTGCACATGGAGAAATATTATTGAAATATTTTTTGCCCCTGGGAAAAGTGCAAACATGGTACTTTATGGTGGTAAGGTTGCTTTTTAATGTGACCTCACATTTTAAGTCAAGAGCAATTCAGAAAAGTGTATATTTTCTCTTATTTTCACCCCAAAATAAGCAAAAATCGCTAAAATCATAAAATCTGCCGTTGCTATGGCAACAAGCTCCGGAGGAATTTTTGATGTGACTTTTTGTAACCTACTACCAAAGCCCTTTCACCTCATGCAATAAAAAATTTTAGACCGTTAGCAGGCACATGTGGTTTTTACCTGGAATCCCAATTAAATACTTCTCTAATAATTTAGAACAATTTAACAACAATTGATGTCATGTTTACTGCCATAACTTGGATGTTCTTTGGTACCCTCAACTGGACTGTACTTGTTACGGTAAAAAAGTAATAAAACTTTTGACCTTCACATTTCATGTTAAAACTTAAGTTTTCATTGTTCTTTTCTTATCACTACTTACATAAGGTAATACTACAGTGTTTCTTACCAAATAAATACTGCATTTCTCCCTAAACATTAAAAAAAATACCGATAAATCATGTGTCATTTTTAAAGGAAAAAATAACGAGCGAGCTGTGACTTTCAGTCAAAAATGGACAACTCGCACATATTGCAGACAACTGTTAAATGTTCTTGCTACTTGCATGTGATTTTCCATCAATAACAATTATCATGTACATACAGCCTAAAGCAAAACAACCTTTGGCCAAACACATTATGGGCAATTTAGCAATACCATACTGGTACCAACTTGCAACCAGTGCCATTAAAAACAACTCACGAATGATTTCTATCAGTCCAACAAATTGAACATTGGCAAACATTTTCCAACTCTAACAGCAATATTCAAAGCATAATTAACTCAATAATTACTGGAACTTCAGGATAAGACTAACAACATTATAGTTCAAATGGTTGTCCTCCAAAACTTTTTTGGGTTAAGGGTGGGTGGCTTTCAAATTTGTTTTTCTAATTTTCTAATTCTAAGTCAAATTATAGAGCTACCCAATGACCTGTGCCCAATGAAGGTGCAAATAGGTCTGTTTTACCAATACATATCTTAATACAAGTTATACCATTAAAGATACAAACAAATTAATAACAATATTTTAAAAACAAAGTATGTATTTATTTAAAACCTGAAAATCCTTTCAAAAAATTATTTCTGGAATTCTGAAAATTAGGTGTGGTAAAATTTTGTACCGGGACAGTAAAAACTCACTTCCTGTTTTTAAAATTAGTGGTGGGTGGTACCGGGTAGAGGACAACTAACTATTACAGGCTTAAGGTGATGAATAATAGAGAATAATCCAAACTTAATACCATTAAAGCTACAGTACATTGTGTCCCAATTCACCCCGTTCTCAAAAGTTCAAATCTGAAAAGTACAAAAATCAACAAAATTAAAATTTGCTTTGGACTAACCAAATTTTCACTTTTACAGCACATGTATGACACTTTTTGTGAGGTCCCTGTGCATTTCCAGCTCGATTTCCTCCAATGGTTCCACTGGGAGGGATAAAGTTCTGACCACATCATTTTTTTGGAGCAATTGGAGGAAATTTTCATTTTAGTGTCCTGGGCTCCATATTTCCTGTATCACATGTGCAAAGCCACCATTCTGATACTGACAGTCCATTTTTTAACATGGGAAGAGAAACACACAAAACAATCAATTAGGTTTGAAAAATTTGGTGTCAAAAAACTTTTTTGTGTTTTGTCCCGATTCACCCCGGTGTCCCGATTCACCCCGTTTTACGGTACACTTACAAATTTTAACACAGAATTAATTACGGTACACACCGACACCGCCTGGCTAATAATTATTTGGTGCAGAAGGGACACTAAAATGAATACACGGGATCGATACACGTGAATTGCTATGCACGATTTTGATATCAGACGAAAATCTTCTGATACCGGGTTAGAAAATGATGAATATCTCCGTCATGATTTTTTTTCAAGAAACCAGATTTAGACTCATAAACTTGGAAATACAAATTGAACAGATATGATAGTCGCTAGAATGCGCTTTGAAAATTGGCAGTGCGCTTTGAACTCAAAATTTGACCATTTTATATTGCGTTGGTCCTGTTATGGACTACAGCGTGCAGCGTGTAGTACAGCTGCACTCACTGTAGGCAGTATAAAAGTCGATGACCATGATTGACCTCAATGGGGTATACAAGCTTAATCACGCACAACCAAGATCGATTACCCGGCTATTGTGAGTAGCCTTAGTTATGTCCCTCGACTAATTATTAGTTTAAAAGAGCTTTTAAAGGTTTGAACCAAATGGCTAATCGTGGCTGTGGATTTAACCTACCATGGCGATTCCTGCCATGAAGATATAGGGTCGAAGACACTGTGCGGTATACATGTATAAATCTAGAAGTAAATTAAACTAAAATTCACTGAGTCTGAGAAGACAAGTCCTGAGTGAAATTTTTTTGTGAAAAATCAATTGATTTTTACCATGCCACTGTGCAGGCTCGAGAAATCTGACGCGAATCTGTGAATCGATCCGCGCAAAGATTCTTGTTTAAAACTTCAAACCGGGTAAGGTTTTTGGCCTGTCCCTGCGTGAATATCCTTAGTTTTCAGCATCAAAGATACTTGCGATGACCATTTTTTTGCGGACACTTTGATAACGGGTAACATTTATAGGTCATAGGGTAGAAAGTAGAAACTTTAGTTGTACAATTTGTACGAAATATACATTTTGTTATAGGCCTAAAATGTTTACAAAAATATATTGGTCCATATGTTGTGCTTGTATTCAGTTGTTCGACGTATATTCTATGAGGGAAGTATTTTTTCAATCATTGTGCAGCGGGAGCAGGATGTAGATTTGCGCAAATCAAGGATTCTCACGGCCATCTGAAACTTGCCGTCCAAATTTGTAAAATATGTGTCTGGACGCAATGACGCATACTAACAGCAAGTCTGTCGCCCGCACTGCCACGGATTTCTAGGCCTGATGGCACAGGCGCATACATACATTTAATAAACCACATGTGTAACAAATATGATGTATGCAAAAAATACCGCGACCCGGGTCACCAATGACAATGTTATTGTTCTTTGATTGCGCCATAGATCACTATGTCATGATCATGTTACGGTACAGTTTTTAATGTGGCTATATTTATCTTTTCCTTGATTTTGCATTTAACCATGATATGGGGCCAAAACAGTCAAATCAATATCATATTGTTAGTTATCTCACATTGTTCCGATCATTAGTAATATGATTAAAATTGTTAATAACCGTTGATTATCTTTTCTCTTCATTTATTCCAGGGGTGTTTTAGGCGCATCCATCAGATGGACCTCTTCCAGTCAGCCATCTTGTTTGGGGTCATGACCCTAGTCAGCACATGGTTGGTTGCATTTGCCTACAAAAATGTCAAATTTGTATTGAAACACAAGTAAGTAAACATTTACATTTTTTTTATACCAAACAATATTGACCCTTTGCCATCTTACTGCCAAACCTCATACAGGTATAAAAGGTGCATTATTGTTTTACGCTCATTTGTACATGTAGCATTAATTAAAAAAAAAAGGTTTGTCTCTGGACCTTTTGGCTAAAAAGCTATGTGCTATGCTTTTTTTTTCTTTTTTTTTTGAAAAACAGGCTATGTCCTATGCGATGTTTTTTTTTTTTTTTTTGTAACAAGAACGGCGCCCAAATACCCATGGCATACATAAGCGTAGTTCTTACTCCCGGTTTAACTATTCTAACCATCACCTCCTAAAACCCCCTAGAACCTAAACCCTAACCCTGACCTATACTAAAAATATGCTAAATAATTCAAGTTCCCGTTCAAGTTCTGAACAATTTCGATCACACGACGTGACAATGTAAATGTTGTGAGTAGTGCCAATGAATTGGTGCAAAATTCAGCACCACAAATGTTGATGTCTACCGCTATTTTGTCCTACATTTAAACATTACCGTAAGTAAGGAGTACAAAAAGTTGACATTTATGTGTTGAGGAAACTCCAATATTTACTCGGCATGGTATGAAAATTAGTTAAATGATGATCTTTTCTCTGGTATACCGATATGAAATTGCTTATCGAGAAATGGAGTTTCATCCTGTGTGTGGCATGCAGACACAACACACTTTGTAGAACCTGGTTTTGAGATGACTGACCATGCAAAATGTTGGAACTTGAGGCTTGAATGGGTGCACCAAATGTTCAACGCTCTAGTAGCCTTTATAAGGCCAAAAAAAAAAAAAAAAGGTTTGTCTCTGGACCTTTTGGCTAAAAAGCTATGTGCTATGCTTTTTTTTTTTTTTTTTTTGAAAAACAGGCTATGTCCTATGCGATGTTTTTGTTTTTTTTTGTTTTTGTAACAAGAACGGCGCCCCAAATACCCATGGCATACGCAAACGTAGTTCTTACTCCCGGTTTAACTATTCTAACCATCACCTCCTAAAACCCCTAACCTAAACCCTAACCCTGACCTATACTAAAAATATGCTAAATAATTCAAGTTCCCGTTCAAGTTCTGAAAAATTTCGACCACACGACGTGACAATGTAAATGTTTTGTGTTGAGGAAACTCCAATATTTACTCGGCATGGTATGAAAATTAGTTAAATGATGATCTTTTCTCTGGTATACCGATATGAAATTGCTTATCGAGCAGCAAAATATCTGCACATGGGGAATTCCCAGTGACGTGTTCTAGATCTACAAGTAGAGTCGATTGTCCCGCTATTTAGTTCAGCAGAGCCGTTACTTGCATACTGTTTCAAGAGATCGGTATTCAGAGCGAACATGTCATACAGTTCTTGGAGTATTTATTTTTGACATTTCGTCAGAAATGATCGCCAATTGATTGTGCCGAAAATGTAATTTTTCTTGAAAACTACGATGTTTTATCATTCAAAAAAAAAAAAAAAAAGCACTAGCGCCAGTGGCCACGCTAAATCTTATTTTAAAAGCTATGCTTGCTGGGTACTGAGACAAACCTTTTTTTTTTTTTTTGCCTAACTGTAAATTGTGTCTGCTTATTCCTATCACATCGATCCTCAATTGATACTCTGGTACTTAAAAATAAATGCATTTTGATCACAGTTGTGAACAAGACATGGTAGAATGCCTGGGGGTCCTTGGTGGAAATAAGGGTACAGGGATGTGGGGCAGATTCTGGGTGCATTTCAGCCATTTACTTAAAACTGGGGGTGCATTTTCAACTATTATGGTTAATAAATGACCCTCAATTTCATGAAAATGTGGTTAAAAAGAAAGGTGTAAATTTAATGTACATGTAATGTTCAGATATTGGAAGCAAATAAGACAAAATTTTAGATTGATGTGTTCAATTGCGGTGAAGAAGTAAGGCATATGATTTCATTTTATTTTCCCCTTATCTGCATACAGGGTGGCACAACAAAGAGAAGAAGCCGTATCCAAAGAAGTGATGAGGAAACTGACAGAAGCAGATAACAAGAAAATGCCACGCAAAGAAAAAGACGAGAGGTGAGTGAAAAAAGTGACATCAACAAGATAATATTACCTGTACTGGAAATAATAAGTGATTATTAAATCTGTATCCTAACTATTGCACAACCCTTACTTAAAGCCTAACACTGGGTGTGTGCCAACTGCTCCAAATTCAGTGCTAAATTAAACCAGATTTGCTTTCAGTTTGCAAACTGTTTGTTGCTCAAATTTATTTCAAACAAAATTTGCTTTCAGCAGGCATGGGATTTTCCAGTGTAAACACTGGAACCAGACTTTTGTGATGTCAACATTTCCGCAATTTTATTTATTTTCAGCCCCTTTTCAGGTGTTTTTGAATTTTGAAAAAATTTTACGTGCATTTCCAGCTTTTCTGACAATTTCCAGACTTTTTCCATGTCTGCTTCAGGGAATCTATTGCTTAGTTTACTTTCAGAAATTCATTCAAATATTTGGGGTGATGAATGTGAAAGTGTCAGGCAAATATGTTTTAAAAATTTAGTGTCTGGCTGGACATTTTGGCAACAGGATGTATGCAATTTACTGAATTTACTGTTGAATACTGTAAAGGTTGACATTTTCGCGCGATTAATTTTTCGCGCTTAGCAAATTTTGAACTGTTTCCCTTGTTTTTAAATTCACAATTCCAAGTTTTCTTACATTGACCTAAACACAAACGGAATATATTCATGTGTTGTTATTTTCGTGGCAGAAGCTTGGAACGTGAAAAGCGTGAAAATAAACGTAGCGTGAAAATTTCCACTTTTACAGTAATTGATTACTTGATCCTTTGTTTCATGATTGATTCATTTGAGTGTGACAACTTATTTTGTGACATTTTCTGTTTTCCTTGCAGAATTTTATGGAAGAAGAACGAGGTTGCCGACTACGAGGCTACAACCTTTGCCATTTTTTACAACAACTCTCTCTACTTGATGTTAGTCCTTATAGCTTCCTTCTTCATCTTGAAGTCATTTGATCCAAATATGTATCCTTTTTATATCAGTTTATGTGGTGTTCATGGTAAGGCTGGGAGTAATTCCCGGGTAATCAAGTTAAATGTTAAACAAAGCTGTTGTTGAACTTGTTTGGATTAAATATTTTGCTGGTATATATTCATAATAAATAGCATTGCATCCAGGGTTGTTGATTTTTTTGATTTTTTTAAAAAAATTTAAAAAAATCGGATTTTTTTTATTTAAATCGATTTTTTTTATTCCAAGAAATTCTATTCCCCATGATAAAGTAAAAAGAGGACCAGTGGAATGCTAGTCATATGCACAATCCTACCAGGTATTTACAAAAAATCAAAACATGTTTTTACATGAACATGTGAAAATTTCAAAGAAAAAAATTTGGTAAAATCATGGGAAACAAACCTGTTGAATTCTGCACCTCGAAGATGACTTTTTAGCAATAGATAAAGTGACATCATAGAGGTATTTGAATTGTATCCAAAAGTTGTAGAAGCATTAAGAATGAAGTAAAACAGTCAATTTAAGCAAGAAATTAACTTACATTTATCAAAAATGGTAAAAAATGGAAAAAGTTGATTTAAATCAGTGATTTTTATAACAAAATCAAGTGATTTAAATCGCGATTTAAATCACTGATTTAAATCGGCGTGATTTAAATCAAACAACCCTGATTGCATCATACACGCAACTGTTTGGAGACCATTTAAATTTGACTTGTTCCCTTGTGAATTGGTGATACTTGTATCCCGGGAACCTATCCGTAAATTATATACAACTGTAGAGTACCCAGGCACAAAATACCCGAAAATCACAGCCTTGGTTTATGGTAATGTGGTCATTATCAAGTAATGAATCGGGTCAAGAAAGCAGATTTTGCGATGCGGTACTGTGTATTATGACATTTTTTACATTACACTTTCTATAAATCACAAAGCTTTTATAAACTTAAAACTTAAAGCTAGAATTAGTGACCGTACAGACTTTTTATTTGACGTATAATATTTGATGTAACATATCTATGTTATTTAATCTATTCCCATTCTATTTCTAGTAATGTTTAAGTTCTAACGAATGTTTGATAACATAAAATCAATAATATATTTCTACCAGATATTGTAGTAACATATCGATGTTAGGTCATCAAACATTTGATAGAACTTAAAAATTACTGGAAATAGAATGGGAGTGGACTAGATTAAATAACATAGATATGTTACATCAAATATTATATGTCAAATACCCGGAGTCTGTAGCGGTCCTAAGTGCAGTTTTGTGCTAAAATTCAATGCTTTTTCAGCTTTCCACTCTTCATTGGATGTGTCCTGTTGGGAGTTTGATGTTGGACAGTATCCATTGGCTGATATAGAAGACAAAATTAACAAAGTCAGTATCAATCTCTTCATTGCTACACAATAGAATGATGTTTTGAACAACATAGAATACTATGGAGTTGTTATTGCTATAAAGTCAACATGAAAGGGTGATGTACTGGTATTGGGCATGTGAGCCAACCAAATTTTGACAATGCTGTCTCTGAAAACAAGGAGTTAGTATCCAGTAAAGCAAATTAAATTTGTAACCACTTTTGGCTATTTCAGTTTAAAAGTCTAACATCATTGGCCAGGCCAACTGGTAGGTTTATGCAGGAACTAAATACCAGCAATTATACTATGTTTATACTAGAATTTGGGTCGGTAACCTTGTCCTTACATATCACAATGTTCTTTTAGATGGTCAGGACCTTGGCGAATTGAATACTTTTACTATCATGGATTATGTTACTAAAATGCTGAGCTTGTGTAACACTTTATGAATAAATCCAGACGTGCTGTTAACTCCAGATGTGCTGTTAAACATTTCAGCCCCATTAGAAATGAGTGCATAACAAATAAAAAGTGAGCTAAACACACAGGCCTGGAAAAAACAGGGAACTCAGGAACCTGGTTCCCAGGAAATTTTGTGATTTGGAGGGAAATTTTCAAGTTCTAAATAAAGAAATACATAAGAAATAGTGGGAAATCTCAACTATGTTCCTGGGAAATGCGCACTTTTTCCAGCCCTGTAAACACATGCCCTTTCAGATTACATGTTTTCAAGAAATCATATTATTTTTCTTAATATTACTAAATTACCTTATATTATACATGTGTATATTCCTTAACCATGTTCTTTCCAGCAATTACATACTTTCCGTCGGACTGGCAGGTGGACTATTGGCTCTCTTATCAACTGGACAGCGATGATGTTGCACCTCTTTTTTTTTGTTTAATTTTTCTTTTCTTTTTTTCCATAAAATCATTTCTCTCTCTTTTAATCTTTTCTCTTTTTCTTTCCATGTTCTCTGAGTAATTTAATTAGAATAATGTATACAAGACGCGGACTGCGAGTCAGTGTTGTAGGATAAGTAACCAGGTTGAAATTTAAGTTACTATGGGTATAAACTTCATTAAAAAGGGGAAATATTTCATGCCAAGTAGTGTGAGGTTATTCTATAGTCATACCAGAAGGATTCTTGTTCAGATTCTTGTACAGTGTATGTGAAGGACAACGTGCAGGGTGTTCAGAGGATAAAATTGATGGTTCTTCAACAATAATTTATTACTTACATCTTTATAACAAATTCAGGGCATAATTTAGTGTGGAACTTTTGTGTAGAAAAAAAGAAATGAACTGTGTCTTTTCAGTGATTTTACATGTGTATCATTTTACTATGCCATACCAGGGGCACGTTTCACAAGACTTATGATCGATCTTACGATAGATTCAATAGGGAGTTGTGTGGTAAATAAATTCTCATCTTCTCTGATCAATCGTAAGATTGATCGTAAGACTTAGTGAAACGGACCCCAATTATATTATGCCCTGCCAACAATGCAATTTTTCAAGAGAATGTGAAAATAAAATCATGAACTTCAGTTGTTCACTCAAGACTTGCTGTAAAATGTTGTATTTTTTCTCTGTGTATAATAACACATTTCCTGGCTTTCCTCCTCTCTCTGAAGGGTATCTTTTCAGAAATTTGTTTAAATATCAATCATTCCCGTCACAAGTCACCAAGTTTTGATGTGGCTACTGTGTTTTGCCTCTTCAGGTCAATGTCAAGAACCACTTGTATTATACTCCTTCAAGTTCAGAACCAGCATTTTGGTCAGGTTATAATGCTCATGCGTCAGTGTTAATGTGGTACTAACCGCGGTAAAACTTCTTGATGAAATCTCCGTACGTGTAATAGCTTGTAATGTAATGATTTTGATATTATAGGCCCATAAATCAAGAGGTTTTCACTGGTTGGCTTTTGAAATTCAGACGAAAAAATTGAATAACATACCCCCGGTAATTCAAGTAGGTCCAACCCCCCCCCACCCCCCTGTTTTTAGGCCCTGCCAACCAAGACAATCGCATTCGAACCCTTTCAAGTTAATCCCGATTCAGAACTGCCAATGCAGTATTTTGAGTTCCTTCGAGGTACTTGCAGTTGCAATCAATAATATAGTAGGCCTACAGATCTTGAAAAGGATTGAAAACTTAGTGTATCTCATAAGGGACTTAAATAGCATGCTTGTGGCATACTTTTATTACTAGGTAAAATTTCCAAAAGCGGTGAAATTACACATTTTTCTACTCGTATTCTTTCCGTGAAATTGTCGGGCTTATTGTGCCAAAAATGCGCGAAGCCCGCAACAATGTAGCCATATGATAATTTATGTCTCAGTTTCTACAGCCTCCTATATTGCAAAGAAAAACTTGTTTAAGGGGGTACTACACCCCTCGATAAATTTGTGTCTATTTTTGCATTTTTCTCAAAAACTAATAACATACTGGTAACAAAAGTTAGGCCTATGTATTTTATAGGGGCAAGGAATCCAATTACTACACTGGAATTTCAGTGACCCAAGAAAAGCGGTTCGTTATTTATGATAAGAAATAAGGTACCACTAGGATGTACCTCATTTCCTATCATATATACTGAACCGCTGGTCTTGAGTCACTGAAATTTCAGTGTAGTAATTGGATTCCTTGCCCCCCTGACAAAAAAAAAGAAAAAGTGCCCTCTGACAAAAAATGAAAGAGAAAATCAGGAGGGCAAAGGAAAAGAAAAGGGCAAGGAGCCCTTTTCTAGCAAAATTCAGGGCCAAAATAGTGTAAAATACAAAGTTTTCCGCGCTACGCGCGCATATTGTAACAATAAAGCCCTTTTTTAGCCGGATAATGGGCGAAAATAGTGTAAAGTATCATCCCAATAAGGCCCTTTTCGGGAAGCTCGAAGACATACAGTCTCTATGTAATTGTATGATGCAACTGCAATTTTTTTCGTCTGTGCCCCCAAAATTTTATTTTGCCCCCCCTGACCAAGAAAGCTGGCTACGCCCCTGATCAAAAAGAATAGGAACTCCTCAGAAATGACCATAGAACCTTTGCTGTATGTATTTATAGATATTGAACTAGATAAAACTTTAAGGCAAACTACAAGGGGGTCGGATATTAACGTTGCACTGGGTTTTTTTTTGGGGGGGGGTTGTGGGAGCTGAGAATACACCAGACATCGAATTGCATTCTGAATACGAGGAATATTAAAATTTGATATTTTTAAATTTTTATATTTAGTCCTTTAAGTAAACTTTATAAATCTAATTATAGGCCTATGTGACGTGTCATGTCAAAAAGAGACACTTTTGGGCGTAAATGGAGAAATATAGCCAAAAATCTGCCCGGGGTGATTTTTCACAAATTGGGTTTGTTGCGAATTTGTGATGTTATTAACTTTTTTTACAGACGGAATCAATTTTTGATTCTGTCCTTTAAGTCTACCCCTTTTCAAATACTTTTAAAAGAAGGTGGACCATGAGTGAAGTTTTGATAAATTATTGATACCAAAAAGCTCTAAAATTGCTCAATTTCGAACTAGTCTGTACTTTTTCTTAGACCAAATAATCTTTAAAAAATCTCCAACGACGGTATAGGGCGCCTATAAAGTGCGAACCAATTCACGGCTTTAAACAATTTTAAAGTTCGTTTGGAAGCTTTTGGAACACGTTGATTTGATACTGAGAACAAACTGAGAAAGAAAAGATGCATTCTTTCTCTTTGATAAGTGATATAGGCCTATTTATTAAAAGCAATATTTTCTTCAAGGGGGGGGTACGTGTTGGAAAAATGCATTTTCTTTCTTTGTTTGAATGTCTTTCCCAATGATTTTAAATAAAAAGTGAACGTGAGTATTGAAGAAGTGAACGATATCTTTGTAAAAATGAAGTGACTGCTTTTAATTTATTTTTGCCCGCCCGCTTTCCTTAAACATGCTAAATAAAAATTGTGTGTTTCATGCACCGTAGCCTGAGACATGGGATCATAGAATGATATGAGCATACCAAAATTAATTATGCAAACCGGATCTGTTTGCACGCCTCTGACGTCAACAGCCCAAACTAGACATCCCATAATAATCACTAGTGACAAACACAATCCCCACCCTGAGCCACACATAGTGACAAACCCACGCCTCTATTGGCGCATGCGCTGGATACATGAGCCCCGAAGTTGGATATCCCATAATACTATCAACTGGCACTAATGAACATCCCATAATAGTTGCAGTTAAAAAGAAAGGTCATAATCCATAGAGCAGAAAATGAGAATTATTTAGAAAAATCTCTATACCTGAGTATATGTGATGAGATCAGAGATAAATGTGTTACTTTGTTTTTTCTTTATACAATTTGTATAGTGTCATTTTAATGTTGCCTGTTGCATTGCAAGAAAACACCTTTATAATAACATTTTTTGAACATAAGTATTGCCGTGTTTGACTTATTTAAAATACTGAATATCACGTTGATTAAAAAAAATATCTTCAATAAATTGAAAAGTTGTTACTTTTGAAAATATAATAACTTATAAAGCCAATCAAACCATGCTATGCAGCTCTATGCCCACACTGCAAAAACAAGTGTTTATATTTAAACACCATATTGTGTTTATCAGAGCAACACTTAATAAACACATAATTCATGTTAATGGTCTAACACTAATGTTTATAAATTAACACTTCGTGTTATATTACAAACACTAATGTTTGTAACATAACACCAAGTGTTAATTTATGAACATTAGTGTTAGAAAAATTAACATTAGTGTTAGACCATTAACATGAATTATGTGTTTATTAAGTGTTGCTCTGATAAACACAATATGGTGTTTAAATATAAACACTTGTTTTTGCAGTGCATAGATCCTAGACTCCAAAAAGTGAACTTTTTCAAAAGAAAAGCGCGCTTACTAGTATTAAAACCAACCTACAAAAATTTGCTCATTTGGACTTTTGTGAACCGTTTATGATCACCAAAACTTGTCAATTTTCTCACACTTTTGGACCGTTTTACTGGAAACAAATACAAGACCTTTGGGGTTGGGGTTTCCACAGTTCGAAAATATGGAGATATTAAACCCTTGCATCTTCTTTGCATTATCACCAAAGAGAGGCCGGATCCGAAATAATCAACTTGGGAAACCCAACTCTCCTGGTAGGCCTATAAATCATGTAAATTGGGTACCCCGTACCCGTACTACATACTATGAATGATAACGAAAATTAATTGGAGGAGGTAACTTTTGCAGCTCTAGCGAACAGCTCTTTTAAACGGGCGCGACCGCCCCCCCCCCCCTCGGGTACCGTATAAGAGAAGAGAAATATTGGAGAAAAAGATGAGATTAATCTCACTCATATTCAACCATTTCAGCTTAAAAATAAATCAAATTTAGGCCCGCTTCGCTCGAATTATATATGTTCCAATTTAAACCATATTGATCATTTATCAATTATGATACGCGTCTGCATGTTATTTTTCAAGTTTTTTTACAAGTTAGCTCTTTCAGAAATTGAAAAGGAGCTTTTATTGACAGAAAATCAACTTAAATGGAGAGCTGAGCTTGTGAAAAGTGACCTAGCTGCCCAAAGCTTAAGTTACCCCCTGTATACCAAAGTAGACCCTATAGCCTTTAAAATTTTACAACTTTCTTTTTATCAGTCAAATTCATTATAAAAAGTTGTAAAACACACATAGGCCTAGGCCTATAGGCCTACCGGTAGTGAAGTTTGTTGCGTGCAAGAAGTTTCAGTCGCTTGGGTCTCAATGTTAAATCCCACTCTCCAAAAGAGTGAGTGAAAATCACCCCTAAAAGTGTGAAAACCCCCGGGGGCACATCAAAAACTTTTGATGGGTAGGCCACTATGTTCCCAGGAATTTTGAGGTGGTGGGTCTTTGGGAGCTGACGGCATACCCGGAACGGCATACCCATAAAAGGGGGTCTTTCGGAGCTGCGAACAAGTAAAATGGGGACTTTTGGAGCTGCGAACAGTCAAAATCAAGGGGTTTTCTTGGCTTTTTGGTTCGCCTGAAAAAAAACCCCAATAATATGAGGAATGAGCAATTTTGGGGTCTTAAGTTTTAGCGCTGGACTTCAAGGGTCTTTCGGAGCTCTATTTTGGTCAAATATAAGGGGTCAGGGTCTTTCGGAGCTGCGAAATCTGGGGAACATCATACCCGTATGGTCATTTGTGTTAAGTCCCCCCGGGTGAAAACCACTCTTTCAAGGTATGATATAGGAGTGGCACTCTTTTAGGAGTGATGTTTACTATTGGCGATTTTCACTCTTCTCACTCTTTTTTAGTATCTTTGGGTTTTCGCTCTTTTACCGTAATACTAGGCGCGTGATATAAAATCTCATAGAGCAAGCTATAGGCCTAAACCGTAATGATGCCAATATGTTGGAGAAAAAAATAACTTTATATGGGCCTACATACATGAAAGACAGATGATAACGAAAGAGCCTGGTGGGAACTGAAGACTAAAGGAAAGAAACGAGAAGAAAAAATAAAGGCAGACAGACTAGGATCTATTAGCGAGACAAACTATAGGCCTAATGTGAAGCAAAATAAGTAAATAAAGTAATAATAATGATATAGGCTTTATAAACCCAAAAAGAGCAATATCGGTCCTAAAAAAAATAGCCTAAAGAGGAGCCAAAAGAGGGAGGGAGAAAAAGTGAGAAGAATGAAACGAGGCCGAGGAAATAAAATGTTTGAAGCATGAAAAATGAGAAAACGGAAAATGTATGGCATGGCATTTATATAGGCCTTCATATAAAAGAGATCCAGTTTATCCAACTTTTCTTGTACTTTGAAATAATTCAACATTTTTGATTGTAAATTTCTTAACAAATTTATAGGGTCTATTAACTTGATAAACACACATTTACCATCAAAAAGCTGGAATTAAATATAGGCCCTATTCGCCACTTGCACGGTTCCGCCATTATGCACTATGTGCGGGAGAGCCTCGAACTGGCAGCATACATGAATGGGAATTGAACCAGTCATATAACATTCTGTGTAAGGTTACGTAATTCTTCCTTTCATGTATGCTGCCAGTTCGAGGCTCTCCCCGCATATAGTGCATAATGGCGGAACCGTGCAAGTGGCGAATAGCAGGATAATAGCACCTGGATAATGATGCAATTCATCAATCCACCCATATCCAGTTTTCAGATGTGATTTTTTTTTTGAGAAACTTTTCCTCCAACGTTTTGACTGAAGAGATGAAATAAAGCAACATAAAATTAATTGCAAAAGTGTCCCAACATCACTCAATGGGGCTCAATGGGCCCCATAATAAGTATAATACACTCACACAGTGAAAACATTGAATTTTAGTTTCAATGCTTATTTTTATGTTAATTGCCTTGATTGGGCAAATTTAGCCATTGCCAACTATGCCAGTTGAGATAAAGATTCCCCTACCCCAGGGGAGCTGTTTTGGTGGGTATTTTGTCTCTGATTAACTTAAGTGGTTATTATTATGGGATGTTTTGGGTGATTAATATGGGATGTATCAAGGCTATTTACGTCATACTGCGCATGAGCAATTAGTGTTTTACCACCCTTTTGTCGTGGGGGTGAATTGAGTTTTTTTTTGTCTCACCGCCATCTTCACATTTCCATGTTTATAAAGTGACTGCGACCCCACAAACATCTTAGGAATTATTGCGGAAAGTTTTCTCAAACAGCAGAGATCTTTCTGCTATAATGGCTGCAATCGGTAAAGACGGGAATATGCGGAAGACGGCGATGAAGAGATTGCAGATAATGGAACAACTCCCGTAGCAGCCGAAGGTGGACCTGCCGGCGTACCAGGTAACAGAAATCTCACACAATTTGAATATCGATGATATTTCGAACCTCATTTCCCGCCGGGATTTTACATCCAAAACTCCTCCAAAGTCAGGATTTAAAATACATGTAATGAAAATGCATATATAAACTACATATTTCTAAAATTTGGAAGAAATATATGCACGATTTAGCCCATTTGCAGTAATTTTTCGACAAACATGTGCGCAGACTTGGTCAAGGTCTGCCGGTCATAAAATTAATCGATGATTTTCTGTGTGTTGTATTGCATCAAGTGTATTTGGAAGAGCCGATATTCTCACAAAGGGGATGTACTCCCTGCTTTAAATAAATCACAAATTCCACAATATTTAAGTTCTTAAACATTTATTTAACATCGTAGTCATATTTTTCTGGTCGATTTCGAGAAATTTTGGGGTGAATTTTGGGACCAAATTGACACCTCTCTCGTGCGTGGATATATATTTGGATAATTATTAATCACCCATCCGTGCTGTGTCCTATCAACACTCGCGATGAATGATCACTGTTTACAATTTTCACCGGCTTTTAAATCGAAGTTTTGAGGGAAAATAACGTGTTTTTTGGTCATTTTGTTTATTGCAGCTGAAGATATAACTCCCCCAAAGAAGAAAAAGAGCAAAAAAGAAAAGAAAAAGGACAAGAAAGATAAAAGTAAAAGCAAGAAAAGGAAAAGGGAGAAAGGCAGCGGCGGAGTAAGTACTTGTGCTGCAGCATGCAGTGTGTGTGTGTACATGTTTTGTCTGAGTGTACATAAATCCCCATTGAAAATCATGGGGATTTTATGAATGGATGCCACATGTACGGGGTTTCAGCTTCAGAGCTGTTGAAATTGTGTAAAATCCAAGTTTATTTTGTTTGTTGTATGGAAGTAGCAGTTTCATCCAAACATTGCTGTTTAAATTGAAATTGTTAAGTATTTGAAATTTAAATTAAATTCCGTACGTAATAAATAATTAAACAAATTAAAAAAAAAAAGTTAAATAGTGCTCAATTTCAACCATTTCTTTTTTGTAAATAATTTTTTTGTTTGTACATAGCCTAGGTGGGCCGTACATTTCCCTGGTATGGATTTACTAATTTTTAGTACCGGTAGCAGAATTTTAGTCGCACTGGGAAGTGAAGGGTTTTCTTTTGTATGATGCTAAGAACTGCTATTCTTTAAATTTTGAATATTTAATTGAAAGCCATAAAAAGGCAATGAAATCAAACAACCCTGTTTTACAGGCAGACAGACTTTTTAAGTAGGGTCGGTCATATTTTTTTTTTAAATTTATTTTCCCGGAGACTAACATTACCATAAAATATTAATTACAAAAGCTTGACAAATGTGGCAAAAAAAATATTTTTCACAAATTTTCATTAAAAATCATTTTAAAGTTATTGCCCCAAAACAGCAGATTTTACATGATTTTAGCCATTTTAATTAAAACAAAATTCTCCCAAAATGCTATGTCTGGGTCAGTCGGACCCATAAAATAGGGGTTTCTTTTTCATCGCCTAATTACCGTCTTACCGACGTACTGAGTATTGACTACTGACGCGAGTATAGTCCCACCTTCGAGTAAAGTCCCACCCCCAAATTTTCTTTTTTTAAAGTTATTTATTTTTTCGGCTTTGGAGTGTCCTAAACCTAAATGCTAGAATCATTCATGGTTGATTTAAAAAATATATATATTGTAGGCCTATGTGTTTTGAATAAATTAATTTGTACTCACGAATGTCATACTCCATTAATGATTTCAAAAGGAAAAAAAAAATTTGAAATTCGAGTATAGTCCCACCCCCAATTTTGAAAAATGTTCATCCAAAAAGCGGGTGGGACTATACTCGAAATCAGTACTGATAAATTGATTTCCAGCAAATTTAAATCTGTTAATTTAAATTTGGGAATTTTTTTTTTTTAAGGAAAATCAAAAAAAAATGGAATCATTTGATTTGAATTGGATTTTTTTTTATTCCAAGAACTGCTAATACCCCATGATAAAGTTAAAAGAAGACAAGTGCCATGCTAGACATGCACAATCGGAACAATCCTATCAGGTATTTACAAAAAATTAGAATTAGAATAAGTCAGAACCACGTTTGCTGCCTATAAGTTAAAAGAAGACAAGTGCCATGCTAGACATGCACAATCCTATCAGGTATTTACAAAAAATTAGAATTAGAATATGTCAGAACCACGTTTGCTGCCTATAAATGGTGCAAGGTTCATCAGTACAATGACTGTGACTACCCCTAACTGCTTCCCATTGCACCTGGGTGGGGTGAGGCAAGCGGGGCAAAGCGCCTTGCCCAAGGGTGCAACAAGGTGGTGGGACGAGGACTCAAACCCTTAACCCACGGACATAGAGCAAGCTCTCAGATTATAAGTCCATAACCACTGAGCCACTGTGTCCTCAATTCTGCTCCCAGTCAAGAGAGAGAATTTATTTTTTCCCGCTCCCAGGTTTCGTAAAAAAATCTCAGAACATCGGCCCACAAGCATCTCTTTTTCATTGATGCCCAAATTTCTTTCATCCAAACCAGTTTTGATCGGAAGAGATCGCAAATTACTGTGTTTCATACGAATGGATCGGAAAATGAACTGTTAGTGTTACATACATGTGTACAACTTAATTCCACCAAAATTTATGAACTTACAGCCTTAAAGGAGTATTTCATTGATCCTAGCATCCTCTATTTATGTCATTTTTCATTAGATATCCACTGAAAAAACCTATTCCCAAAATTTCAGTTGATTCCGATTTTGCGTTCACGAGTTATGCATGATTTAGTGTATTACACTGCTCCATAGACAATGCGTTGTAATTTCGTTCTGGTGCACCAGAACGAAATTCAAATTTCACGATATCTTTGCTAAACGAATTAATCTGCAAGAAATATTTTGTACATAAACATTATGTAGCCAGAGGTTTCCAGTGATATACTTTTTTTGAGAAAAGTGGGGGGATGAAGCTGTGGATCACGAAATGCCCTTTTAACTTTAATAATAATATCAGTACTTAATACACATGTCACTTGTATGACCCACCCTATGACCCCCGGGAGTGGTGAGTCACTTTACATAGGTGCGTCGGATTTAACTATACCATGACCCACATGTGCGTCTAAACAATGACTGACATTTGCTGACAATGACTGAGCCCCTGGTCAAAATTGTGACGCACAGGTTAAGGATTATGACTGTCCTCATGACGCAAATTTGACTCACCATTAGGTATTTTGACTGACACTGATGCGCCTAACCATTGGCGCACCTAGGTAAAGTGACTGACACTGACGCACCCCTCGGGGTATGTTGTGACGCACATATTGAGTAAATGACCGTACCCTGCGTCACTAATTGGTTGGTAAATGACCCAACCATGACGCACATCCCCCGGGGGTCCTAGGGTGGGTCATACAAGTGACATGTGTATAATATAGCGCTTTTCCAAAACCTGATCAAAGCACAAAATATAAACAAAAACATATATTTAAACTTTACGGCTTATGATAGTTTTGATTTCAAATACAAACGTACATTTAGTTTTAAATTCTGAATTTCGACTTTGTATAATTTGCATCATTAATAAAAAAATAAGTGCCCCCCAAAATGAATGATTTTAGCACATAATAAATTGGGAAAGGTGGCCCCACTTTTTTTGGTGCAAGTTTTTATGTACATGTTTCAATAACAAACAAGAAAACTATAATAATAGTTTCAATTATACCTTGTGTTTTGTGACACACAGGAAAGTGATTCACCTAATAACAGTGAAGATGGAGAGCATACAAAGAAGAAAAAGAAGAAACCTGTCTTTACGGTAAGTGCCAAAAGCTAGAACGTTTTTTTTGCATTTAAAAAAATTACAATACTGTAAGTTTTCTTGTTAAAAATATAGATGTATGTATTACTAGAATAATTGTTTTCGGTTGTCTTTAATAACTTATTCTCATCTTCTGATGAATTCAAGCTATAAATCTTGAGTTTGTCTTAGCGTTAAATGTAAAGAGCAAACTTTGAACAGTTGTGCTAATCATGATCATCATCTCCCAGAGATCAGATGCAAGACCTGAAACTGCTCCCAGAGATCAGATGCAAGACCTGAAACTGATGTCATCAGTTTATATGCGATCATTTTGTTTCATACTGAATTAGCAGCCATTTGCAGATTCTATGTAAACTTATGTGTTCAGAGAAGTCAAGTTTCCTCGACATTGCACCTGCTTGCAGAGTTCCTGTATAGTATCGGCAGTTTTATGTATACGTACACCACACACATCTTGTGTATGATTTATAGCACAGCTTTGTGAATGACACTGATCATTGATCAAAATGCACATGTGGGCAACATCAAAATCATTGTTATATCTAATTTTCCTTTATGATTTTTTTCCCTTCTTTTGTCTCTGTAGCCAAGACCCCCAATCCGACCTCCCCCACCCAAGAGCTCGCTGGAGATGATGCGTGAATATGGCATTGAGGAATTTGAAATGGAATACATGGATTCTGATTATGAAACATTGACAAACTACAAATTATTTTGTGATGACATACGAGGTAAGCTTACTGTTTTGTTGTTTTCCCACTTCAGGGGTGTGAGAGTTCCTCTTTTCAGCTGATTTTATCTTTTTTTGTTGCCAAAATTTATGAAAACGTTATAGTATTCAAAAAACAGTTGAACCTCCCTTCTCTGGACCCCTATAAATATGGATCACTGTTCTGGCTGTGGGATCTTGATAGGAAATGTGTTTTTAATTGTTTGACACCTGAATTGCAATCATGCCTTGAAGCATTAAGGGTTAACATGTTGCATACAACACTCAAATACCATCTGGTAGTGATATTGCCCCATATTTAGTCATTTTTTATTATCCCAATTCTTAAATTATTCAATGCAAAAGTAAACATTCATTTCCAGATTCTGGACTATGCACATGGTCCCATCGTGGCCAGATAAAAGAGGTTGGACTCTATACCTATAAAAATGTGTGTGGTTATGAAGTCATATTTTTTGTATGAAATATAGTTCTATGAATTTACTTGCACATTTCTCAACTATCAGTGTTTCATTATTTCTCAACTATACTTTTATGACAGGTTTGGTCACAGAAAGGGCACCGAAATTGGCACCTCCCAAGATGGCCGCCCTCCTGCAGTCTCTATGGAGGGAATTTGGTGCAAGCAATCCAAAGAAAGGAACAAGACCTCCACCACTCAGTCCAACATTTGGAAGTGGTGGAGAGGAAATTAAGAGTCCAACAAAAGAGGTCAGTGTCAGGAATACAAAATCCACATAATCCTGGTTACCAGATACATGTAATTTTTCATTGTCTCAAAAAAGAAAATCAAGATACAAGACCTCAATTTCGTGCCAGTTTGCGAGAATCAAAATCATCTGAGTCGCTTCACTTACTGCATGATTCAATGAAAGAAATTGATTCTCGCAACAAATGTTAAGAGAATCCGTATGAGAATTGATTGTGTGATTTTCTTTTTTTTGTGTTAAAAAATCTGCCCCAAGAAGATAAAGTTTATAAATTCATAATCAAAATGAAAAAAAAACCAAACAAACAAAATGGTTGGTCTTAATAACCAGGCTAAACCAGCCAACAATATGCCAGTGTTTTCTGTGGCATGGTCAGTTTATTTAGTCTGACACACAAGGGTGGGTCTACACTACAGGCACTGCACTCTTATTGATGACTATCAGACCGATCGATAACGGCCGCCAAGGCATTAGCCAGAGGGGTGTCCAGGTGTCATTTGGACACCCTGTTTTCAATTTGGATGCCCTAAAATTCTGATTTTTATAATGGAGTGAATAGGAAGTGGACACCCTGATTTTGTAGAAAAAGATATTTTTGACCATTTTGGACACCCTCTGGCTAATGCCTTGACGGCCGCCATCTCAACCAGTATACATGATTGTGGTGCTAACTGGCAGTGTTCATAATATTGTTATGACGTCACAATTACCTTTTCATTTCCGCTGAAATATAGTGGATTTATGGTTAATTGAAGCTATGCCTTATTTCTGAAATTTCTGATATAAGCTTACCAAAATTAATTGAATTATTACACGACTTTTCAAACCGTTAAAATAGGCGAGACCTGAAAGTACAGAAGAGGTGTCTCCCAGCAAAGCAGCATCAGAAGTGTCTGCAACAGAAGCACCAGAAGTGGAAACACCCCCACAACAACCAGAGCCAGTTGCTGAGGACGAAATAGCTGAGGAGGAAGATATTGATGCAGAAATCAAAGAAGTTAAAGAAGCTAAAGGTAAATTATCTTTATAGCAGGTTTTTGCAATTTACCATTTGTGGGGCTCAGTTTATATATTGCATCAACTTGCAAGGTTAGAATTTCGGCGAAAATCCATTCTCACTGGAATTCTCCTGAATGGATTTGCGAGTTCAAAGAGATTCTGTTTTAAAACATTTGAAGCCTACACATTGGTTCAATGACAAGAAACTATGTAAAATTTTATAAACATTGGTCACCAGAATCCTCCAAATGGATTCTCACAAGATGGAATGAAATTCTACACCTGGCTTGCCTGCTTTTGTGGTTTGTAAAGTTTGTCAATCAGGACATGATTTCACGTATTGTATAATGATTGTCTTTTTTGAGATCTTTTGATCCTCTGCACTGATCCACCATTTTTCTACCAAAATCTTTTGATCCTCTGCACTGATCCACCATTTTCCTACCAAAATGAAGATATCGGTGCAAACATTATGCGCAATTATGTTTGCCTGTGGGCTACAGAGGGCCAAATACATTTCTAACATCTGTTTTTTAAAACCAAATACACCTGGTTTGCTATGTTTACTGCTCAGGGGCCGCCCACCATTAGTCTGTTAACTGGCTATTGACAACCTGTGCTTAGAAATGATATAAATATATGAATGTTACCAATTTTTGCCTTTGTAGGAAAGAAGAAAGACAAGAAGAAGAAAAAGAAAGTTGCACCACTCAAGATTAAACTTGGCAAGAAGAGGAGAAATTCTGATGTAAGTTTTGTTAAAATATGAAGTGGTATTATAATAAACTAGATTTCGCGGTTCTCGGGTTGGGCGGTTCTCGTGATAGGCCTATCTCTAATTACCCAACACCCGTTACCGATAATAGTTGTCCTGACTTTTCAAACTACTACGATATACGTCTCTCAATGATTAAGACACAACTTAATCAACTCTGTTTTGTAGCTGTGACGCTTACTTCGGTACCCATAATCTGAAAACCCATCATTCGCCTCTTCCAAGCCCTGTCCTGCTACCACATATTTGGAGGACCCAAAAATACCCCGAAATTCTAGTAGTATAGCTTAGTATCTGGATGGAGGCCGTCAATTCAATCGGGAGAAATGTGAACGCAAACGGGTTATATAGGCCTTACCATAACTGATGATTTTTATGTTAATCATGTCTTGAAAATAGGCCTATTGGTCCGATGAGATGCACCTGTTAGTCACACTGTAGACCTAATGCTTTCCGATGCGCGATGCGGTACTCTGCGCACATCCCCGTTGATACTCTGCGATAGCACAACGTGAGCACGCGATATCGCACCGCGCGTACGCAATATCGCACCGCGCGAACGCCATAGCACGCGGACGGACGGACAGACACTCTGTGATTAGTATTATGATATACATTGATGAGGCATGATTAAATAAAAGATTAGTGGCTTAGTGCAAAAAGAAAAAAAGAAAATTAAATATTCTTGCTTCTGGCACTAGAAATGGGATCAAGTTCAGATCTATAGGGAATTGAACCGTAATGTGTCATAATTTTCAATTAGTCAGGGAGGCAAACCAAGGAGCGCTGTTGAGTCTGCAAACAGTGAGATGAAGCTGCAAAGTAGGTGGTACATATGGGAGGGGGTTAAAGAGTAGCCAGGGGAACAAGGTCTAGTAATGTTGCTATAGGGGGATTGCTACACCTCCTCCACAGTGAGTCTTGTTACCTTCCCAGCATTTAAGAATGCCGGTACCCATTTATACACTTGTGTGGAGAGGAATAATTGAGATAAAGTGCCTTACTCAAGGGCACAACATAAGGCCAAAAAAAAAAAAATTGTTGTGTTGCCCTCAATCGCCCGACCCTAAATCCTTGAAAATCAGGGGAGCAATTTTTTTTTTTTTTTTTTTTGAATGATGATTTTTACAGATTAGTTCAAAAAATCAAAGTTTTTCACTTTAAATTAAATTTTATTGAGAGACTAGTCTTTAATTGATGTCTAACAGGTATTAGTGTGGTCGTTGAAGAGGAAAAACAGTGGCTACCCGGAAAAAATTGGTAAAAAGCTGATTTTTGCACCAGACAAGCAGAATATATCATAGAACATCATATCCAAAATCCCCAGAAATCCCCCTTGGGGAATTCGTTTTATCCAAGATGGCACGCCAAAATGGCCGCCACAGCATATACTTAGCTGTATCTTAGCTTCTAAAGCAGATATGATGATGATTTTAGTGTCTTTGAATAGGTTTAAGAGGTCATAGAATTCAAATTTGTACAAATCTAACACACTGATGTCTTCAATCACACTGAAATCCAAGATGGCCGCCAAAATGGCCGCCACAACATATAATTAGCTGTATCTTAGCTTCTAAAGCAGATAAGATGATGATTTTAGTGTCTTTGAATAGGTTTAAGAGGTCAGAGAATTCAAATTTGTACAAATCTAACACACTGATGTTTTCAATCGCACTGAAATCCAAGATGGCCGCCAAAATCCCACCACCACATATGATTAGATATATCTCCACTTCTGAAGCAGATATGATGATGATTTTAGTGTCCTTGAATATATTTCAGAGGTCAAAGAATTCAAATTTGTACGTATCTAAAACACTGAAGTCTTCATTCACACTGGAATCCAAGATGGCCACCAAAATGGCCGCCACCACCATGTGTTATGTTTAGGTATATTTTGGCTTATGAAGCAGATATGATAATGATTTTAGTGTCTTTGAATAGGTTTTAGGTGACTTGAAGTCAATTTTGTATTTATCTTCGTAAGCATATGTCTTTACTGACACTGCAATCCAACATGGCCCTCAATATTGCTAAAATCAAACATGATTAGCTAAATATCTCAGCTTCTGAAGCCAATATAATTGTGATTTTAATCTTTAAATAGGTTTTTAAGAGAATGTAGGTTTTAAGGGTCATAAAATTGTTGCAATTACTTAAAACCCGGGCTTAAAACACTGAAGTGCAAGTCGCAATAGAATCCCAAATAGCTGCCACCACATGTGAATATATATCTCAGCTTCTGAAGCAAAAGTAGCTGTCTTCGTTCTCATCTACAGGTATAATCGCCTCAGCGTTTTGGCAATGTTCTCCTGTGTAATCTTCACAAGCTGTGACACATTTAAGTCCATTTTTGCAACAGGATCATCCGTTATTTACACAAGAATTCCTGGAGGAAAGTTTACAATTCAGGGCTGTCAACTTTTTGGAATTGCTTGGCGTGAGACAGAGGCGTACCGGGATTTGCCGACTTCATTGTTCATTTTGACCATGATTATTTGAGCCACGGCGCTCGACAATGTGAAAAGGGGGGGTTAGGAACAACAATTTATGCATGGCGATGCGTGAGATTTTACTCAATTTTCAGCTTTTTATGTGAGATTTACTTTTAGGCGTGAGATTATACTACCTTGGCGTGAGACCGTGAGAAAGTGACCCAAGACTCACGGCCAATACGTGAGAGTTGACAGCCCTGCAATTGTATCATACAAGATTAACAAGCTATGTGGTACTGCATCTAAATTCCTAAGGACCAGTGCTAGTACGATGTCAGAGTGTTTCCAGCCCATTGCTTTAAATTGGATTCAAGTCATTGTTTGTTAGCTTTCTCCAAAGTATGACCTGTAAAACAACCCCCAGACTGTGAAAATATGCTGCTCTTTCAGTAGGTGAAAGCTTTTGTCGATAGCTGTGAGTCAAATGATGCTTTATTTGATGATACCATCGCCATGGATTAAGCGAACCGTAGACCGTTTAAAAAATCTTCTTCTCTGCGACCATATAAGACAACAAATAATCTGATGCCAGCTTTACCGATCTGTTCTAATGTCGCCTCAGGATCGCTCATCTAGGATGATATCTGCTGCAGTGCAATTCTTTTATCTTCTTCAACAAACTTGTCTTTCCATGTCTATGAGTCGCAACCACTCCAGGCATGGATAAACAGGAGATGGGATGTCACTACTTCACCAGCTTTGTTAACAAGGTCTTGAACTTTCCAAACCACCAACCCTTTCTTCTCTGAATGGAAGTAGATACCAGCCATAGTCTGGTCTCAGTGGTATATCAAAAGGACAAGTATTTCTGTGTCATCTGCTACTACAGGTACTTCTCTTCCTTGTCTTGCAAATTGAAGGGTACCTTCCACTAGCTTTCAAAGTGTCAGAATGATACAACCTCTCCAGTACTATTGTGCACGATCTGACCATTGGTTTCCAAGTATCGACTCAGCAGCGAGATAAACTGACTGTTGTTCTTCTCATTTGAGAGGAAGGTCTGCTGGTCATGGTGAGAACCTTCATAGATTATGTGAGCTGAATATGATAAAACAAATGCCAGTTTATCTCGCTGCTGAGTCGATGGATGGTGCACAAGTACCGGAGATGCTGACACATTGATAGTGGAATGTACCCTTCAAGACTCCTTCAATGTTCAAGACAAGGAAGAGAAGTGCCACTGGGGACCAGAATATAGCTGATATCGGAGGGTTGGAAAGTTCAAGACCTTATTAACAACGTTGGTGAAGTATTGACATTCCATCTCAGGTCCTGTTTATCCATGCATGGAGTGGTTGTGACTCCCCTTCTGCAACATTTGGACATGGAAAGACAAGTTTGTTGCAGAAGATAAGAAGAATTGCAGCAGATATCATCCCAGATGCGCGATCCTGAGGCGACATTAGAACAGATTGGTACAAATGGCATCAGAGTATTTGTTGTCTTATGTGGTGGCAGAGAAGAAGATTCTTTAAACGGTCTGCGGTTCGCTTAATTCATGGCGATGGTATCATCAAATAAAGCATCACTTGATCCACAAAAGCATCCACCTAGTTAAAAAAGAGCAGCGTATTTCACAGTCTGAGTGTTCTTTTGCAGGTCATATTTTGGAGAAAGCTCACAAACAATAACTTGGATCCAAATCAATGGGGTTGGAAACTCTCTGACACCGTACTAGCACCGGTCCTTACGGATGTAGATACAGCACCACAAGGTTTGCAGAGGAGAAAATTGCCAAAACGCTGAGGCGATTATACTTGCAGATGAAGTCGAAGATAGCTACTTTTGCTTCAGAAACTGAGATATAGAAAATCATGTGGTGGCAGCTGTTTTGGATTATATTGTTACTGAGCACTTACTTCCATGTTTTAAGTAATTGCAACATTGAAATCTGCAACCCCTAAAACCTACATTCTCTTAAAAGCCTATTTAAAGGTTAAAATCATCATTACATTGGTTTTATAAGCTGAGATATACAGTTAAGCATGTTTGATTTTAGCCATATTGAGGATCATCTTGGATTACAGTGTGAGTGAAGAATTGACTTAGTACTTTAGATAAATACAAAATTGACAACTGCGTCACCTAAAACATATTCAAAGACACTAAAATCATTATCATATCTGCTTCATAAGCCAAAATATACCTAAACATAACACGTGGTGGTGGTGGTGGCGGCCCATTTTGGCGCCATCTTGGATTCCAGTGTGAATGAAGACTTCAGTGTTTTAGATACGGTCAAATTGGAATTCTTTGACCTCTGAAATATATTCAAGGATACTAAAATCATCATCATATCTGCTTCAGGAGCGGAGATATATCTAATCATATGTGGTGGTGGCCATTTTGGCGGCCATCTTGGATTTCAGTGTAATTGAAGACATCAGTGTGTTAGATTTGTACAAATTTGAATTCTCTGACCTCTTACACCTATTCAAAGACACTAAAATCATCATCATATCTGCTTTAGAAGCTAAGATACAGCTAATTATATGTTGTGGCGGCCATTTTGGCGGCCATCTTGAATTTCAGTGGGATTAAGACATCAGTGTGTTAGATTTGTACAAATTAGAATTCTCTGACCTCTTAAACCTATTCAAAGACACTTAAATCATCATCATATCTGCTTTAGAAGCTAAGATACAGCTAATTATATGTTGTGGCGGCCATTTTGGTGGCCATCTTGGATAAAACGAATTCCCCAAGGGGGATTTCTGGGGATTTTGGATATGATGTTCTATGATATATTCTGCTTGTCTGGTGCAAAAATCAGCTTTTTACCAATTTTTTCCAGGTCAAAATGCCCAACGACCATACTATATCCAGAGTCAAAATTGACAAATGTCTCCTAATTGAAGAAGTATTATTTAATATTTGAGGGGATTTTTAAAAACTGAAGGTTTAAAAAAAAAAAAAAAAAAAATCTAAATCCGACCGTCCTACACAACTTTCCCATTTTCCCACTTGAGGGCAACACAACAATATTTTTTTTTTTTGGCCTAATAGCGTTTCCGGGGATGAAACCTGCAACCTTCTGATTATGAGTCTGAACCCGTTCCCGGCGTTCTGCTTGGCCACCATGCTCCTGCTTAGTTAGTTATTTATTTGTATTGTGTTTTTTTTTTTAATTGCAGGATGATAGTGGCAGCAATTACAGTGACAGTTCACTGTCGGAAGAAACCATTCAAAACATCCTTGAGTCAGATAGCTCTGCAAGTAAAGCACCACCAAAACCAAAGCCAAAACCAAAGAAAAAAGCAGTTAAAAAGAAGAGGAGGTTAAATCCTGATGAAGATGGTTATGAGGTGAGTTAGCAGTAGCCGAGGCCTGCCATTTTTTTTTTAATTAAAAAAAAATCGGTTTATCTTTTAGATTTAAATCTATTTTTTTATTTATTTTTTTATTGCAAGAACTGCTATACCCCATGATCAAGTCAAAAGAGACCAGTGGAATGCTAGACATATGCACAATCCTTTCAGATATTTACAAAAAATCAAAACATGTTTTCAGATGTGAAAAATTCATTCAAAGATAGAAATTATTCAAGTGAACTTAAATTTATCCAAAATGGTAAAAACAGAAGAAGTTGATTTGAATCAGTGATTTAAAAAGAAAATCATTTGATTTACGGGGGTACTACACCCCTGTGGTAAATTTGTGAGTATTTTTGCATTTTTCTCAAAAAATAATAACACACTGGTAACAAAAGTAATGTATATTATTGGGGCAAGGACTCCAGTTACTACACTGAAATTTCAGAGACTCAAGACAAGTGGTTCAGTATATATGATAGGAAATGAGGTACATCCTAGCGGTACCTTATTTCTTATCATAAATAACGAACCGCTTGTCTTGGATCACTGAAATTCCAGTGTAGTAATTGGATTCCTTGCCCCTATAATATACATAACTTTTATTACCACTGTGCTCATAGTTTTTGAGAACAATGCAAAAATATACACAAATTTATCGAGGGGTGTAGTACCCCCTTAAATTGTGATTAACATCAATTGATTTTAATCGTGCCAACCCTGAGCAGTAGAGTGAATAGTGAGCACCATTACTCAACTCTCAGTCTCTGTGCTCTTATGTTTAGACAGATCTTCAATTTGATGCCAAAAAGGTGGGGAAAGAGGCAGTTCTGTAAAGACCAAATCTTTTTTCTTGTAGACAGTAAATATTTCATTTGAATAAACATAGCAGTACATGTGTACGTGATCGTAAATTTAAAGGACAAAATGTAGGTGGACGAAAAATAATTCTCAAGCCAATCTAATCACATCTGAAATTCCAACCAATCGCACGCACCATTCATTCTCGGAATCGCAACATAATACAGGCACGTTTAAAGGGGTCACCCAATCGTAACGCTCTATCACCGATAGACACACATTTTGACGTTGCTACCAATCTTGAGGTGACAAGCAATATAGAATGTTATTTCTTGCTCAATGGCTGCCATCTAATCCTATTTTGTTTCCTCCTTACCATAGACTGACCATCAAGATTACTGTGAGGTATGCCAACAAGGTGGTGAGATTATCTTGTGTGATACCTGCCCTAGGGCCTACCATTTAGTGTGTCTAGATCCTGAGCTAGAAGCAGCACCTGAAGGCAAATGGAGCTGTCCACACTGTGTAAGTATAGGCTGGTTGCATGGAAGGTCATTAGTTCAAATCGTCCTCCAGAAGACATGCAAATCCATGGAGTACAATACCAATCACCTGTTAAAGTGGTATTGACTCTTTTGTACTCCATGCATTGCATTTGCATGTCTTCTGGAGGACGATTTGAACTACCTTTCGTGCAATTGCGTAGATTGTAACAGAAGACATTTTTGCATGATGAACTGTTCATGCTTAGTCAGTTGTGAAATGTTTCACTTGTTTTGAAATTGTGATTCTAAACTTCTTCTTTACATGAACTAGTTAGTAGATGCATAACAGGAATAAATGGGCAGGTAGGGGTCAGGGCCATTTAGCTCCTGTAAAGCCCGAAATGGTCCTTGGTTCTCAAGTAAATACATGTGGCCAGGGCCACCTATTTTGTTCAAACTGACCTCTGGCCCTAATGGTCATTTTGACTATTAATCAGAATTTAAGTTATTTCTTGCATTTTCTGCCTGTTCATCTGGTTATTAAGGCATTTATCATAACATAGTCAAACATCAGTAATTATGTGCTTTCAAAATAGCCCCTGGTTCACTGTAAAATCCCACAAACCAGGGGCTATTTTATTACAATGTAGCCCTGGTCTGGTGCTTCTTATTTCCCAGCCTGCTTAATGGCACTCTTGGTGATAATATTAACATGCTTTCTTCTGCATTACAAAACAAATGCAATGTTTGCTGTTACCAAGGTCTTTTGATTGTAATTATGGCCAATTGCTAAGGTATCCCATCTGCAAATGTCAAATCAAATCAACAAAGCGGTAACCCTATCCTTTTGTAAATTCTTGCACAATACATAAACAAATTTACAATGACCAAAATGTATTTAATGCCGTATTTGTTTTCACATTGCAGGAAGGAGAAGGTATAGAGCCAGAAGAACAAGATGAACACATGGAGTTCTGTAGGGTTTGTCATGATGGTGGTGAATTGCTATGCTGTGACCAGTGTCCTTCATCATACCATACATTCTGTCTCAATCCTCCCTTAGTAGTTGTACCTGACGGTGAATGGGTCTGCCCAAGGTGTTCGGTAAGTACCTCGATAAATGTGTCTTCTGATGTTAACTTTTTCGAAAATGTGGCTATAAATGAATGTGAAAGCATGAATGCTGGGGGAAAAATCGGCATTATAATTTTACCCTGCTGTTACATGAAACCATTTTGTTTGTAATAAACGCCCTGGGGTGTTGCATATTTCCAAAAGGGGGCGTTTATTGTAAATTTTCAGGAAAAAAGCGTTAAACTGGGTGACGAACTTCGGAACTCTCCCACTCTATCGAGGTAAATTCAAGATGATGTCGCACACAGAACCGTGTAGAACTGATATTTTGTGGTAAATACAAGAAAATTATATCTGTAAGTGCGTCATCAAACAAGAATCTGCTGATGAAATTGTGAAATTCTACCATGAATATGGAATGAACTGGAGGGAAGTTTGAGTCATAGGTTTTGTCCATGCAATTAAGCGATCGTCACTGACATGATATTGCAAGTTTTAGCTTGCTCATTCGACATGGCATGGAAATCTTTGCATTTTTGTCAATTTTTCATTGAAAAATTGTAGCATTGAAAAATTGTAGCGGGTGTTTATTAAAAGGGAACGTTTAATACCAACAATACGGTATGTGACGTTTTCATCAGAAAATGTTATTATAAGATTAACAGCTGTCGGCGATATCAATAATTTCTACATTGTCTTTCTCTTGTTGCAGTGTACGCCACCCAAGGGTAGAGTAAGGAAGATCCTGACATGGCGATGGACGACACCACCTGTCAACACGGATCCATTATCACCGGAGTGTGGAAGTCCAACAAAGAAGGACCCGGCACACAAACCCACAAGAGAATTCTTTTGCAAGTTTCATCAGATGTCCTATTGGCATTGTGATTGGGTGTCAGAAATGCAGGTGAATAAGAACAACAATCTGATTTTGATGACTGAAAAAGAGTTTCAGTTAAGGTTCTAACCAATTCCCGGGTACCCGAGTTCCCGCCCGTCCTTGGCCTACCGGGTCAAAATTTGCGGGTCAAAGTACCCGAAAAATGCAAAAGAAAACATAAAATTACCTGTTAGTTGAGAGCCTTAGTATCAGTTGCAGCCAGAAACTAGTTGTGGTTCTTTTTTTATATCAAAATATCAAAAAAGCAGGTGTGACTGAAAAATGCAAATTTCAAACAATTCTAATTTTTTCCTTATTGCCAAGTTTTTCTTGGTATTTCCTGAAAAGAAAATGGAGCTTCTATTAATAAATCAATATATTTTTAATCTTCAATGTATAGATGGAGGTATTCTTCTCGATTCTTCACCGGAACTACATCCGTAAAAACGACATGGAAGAGCCACCACCGCTTGATGACGGCGACAGCTACTCGGAACGAACGCAAAAAGAAATCCCCACACATAAGAAACATGACAAACTTAATCTGGAAGAAAAGTATTACCGCTATGGTGTGCAGCCTGAATGGCTACAAATACAGGTAGGAAATTGAGAAGTTTGAGTGAAGTTAATGATGATTAACGTACAGGCCTTATATTTAGTATGCCTGGACCAGAAGCTAAAATGAGCTCCTGGTCCCAAAGATGGCTCCTGGTCCTATAGTTTGTAGTGTAAAATATTGGATACACCAGGAGCCAAAACTCGGCAACCATGGGGTAAAAAAAAAGCCTGGGTGCCTGGTTAATATAAGCCTTGTTAACGTAACTTGTGTTAAGTTGATGATGATAAGTCACAAATGTTGACAAACCAGTTGCAGAGCAAAATAATTCTGTTAAATCTAATATTCATGGCCATAGTTCAAGGTACAGGTTTCAGATTAATGTACATTGCATTGTAGACAGTGTAATGAATATGAACCACAGACTTTTTTAAGTTTATGGACTACAATTCTTTGAATATTATTATTACTCTGGAAGATTTAAATCTATGATGGTCCAATCACAGCCTTGGGCAACATACCAAAGTATGCATGGGCAAAATATCTTTTGGACGAAAATATTTTGAATGATTTTTATTAGGTCAAAACAACATTCCAACTGTTGAACAAAATAATTTTGAGTGAAATGTTATTTTGAAATCATCTGAACTTGATGGCTCCATTTTGTTATCTTACAGCGATTAATTAACAGCAAAACAAATAGGAAGGGTGTTACTCAATACATTACAAAGTGGCGTATGCTACCGTATGATCAATGCACATGGGAGGAAGAGGATTTCATCAGGAGTATTCCTGATGGGCCTAAACAGATCAAATTTATAGAAGATTTGAGGTGAGTATGTAATTGATTCAAAAGATATCCGTTCTGTGACCTATGACCTTGTCAGTAAGGCCAGACAAAAATACTTACATTGTCCTAAAAAAATTTATTGGACAAAAGAATACCAACAACCTTAATTTCCGAAAATTCCAGAAAAAAGCTTTTAATAAACCGTTTCTTCACCTTTCTAAAACAGTTTTAAATCGTGATTAGAGTGATATAGAATATCACACTCAAACCTTAATTGAAGTGAAATGAGACCCATTTTTTCCCAAACCAAGTCCTGGTAGCTATAACTCCTGGCAGAGTTGGTGCAAGTATCATGCTTCACTTATTAGCGACTGTAGCTCCCAGAGTTCCATTCAAGAAAGGTGAATTAGCGAAGAATCAGGCAATTGGTCTGAATGGATGAACTCCTGGCAATTAAACTGACAAATGCATTTACTGTATTGTTGTTGTGTAATGTGTTTGATACATAATACTTTGTCACCTTAACAGAGCCTCACTAGAGCCACCAAGTTCTTCAAGCAAGAAAGGCAAGAAGGGTAAAAGCAAGAAGGGATCAAAGGATGCATCGCCTGAATCACCGTCTACAGATGTAAGTCATGTAGTGAAATAGTGTAATATTTTTTATATTTTACAAACCTCCATAATTTTATCAAAATGTTTTGTAATAGTCTCTTTTATATGCCCTTCCATCTTTTTTTAGTTTGGTAAAAAGAGGGGGTCCATAAATATGTTAGGTCCGCTTTTTTCAAATTCTGCGAGATATTGACATTACAGTATCTTTTTCTTTTGCAAAACCAACTTCTGGTAGAGAGAGAAGCCCAGGATTTCTGTATTGAAAGCTTGTGGAATTTGATTTACTTGATTATTATCGTACGCTATGAAATAGAGTAAAGATTATAAGAATGCTTCCGTCTGAAGATCCGTCCTTCAGTCAGTCAGCCCGTCCTTCCTTCATTGTAAAAAATTATTTCTCAATAATTGTGTTTGTAGTCGCTATTATTTATAAACAGGAATAAATGTAATAGAGTTGGTATAATTGTGTGATGTTTTTGTTAAAGTTTGTTCAACAGAAAAATTATATCGGATTATGTTTTACTTTTGACGTTATGTTTGTTAATTAGTTTTAATGGTTAAAGTTTCTTTTAGTAGAGAGAAACTGTCAAACTATACCATTGATTTAGAAACACTGTATATAATTGTTCCTGATTTTTCAATTGAGTACACACTCTGTATTAGCACCTTTTGTTATGTCTTTGACTAATATACTGTGAGTAAATAATTGCAATGTTAAATTGGGGGGGGGGCAAGGGGTATTATTTTTGCAATCAATTTAGTATCCTTTATATTATGGCATTGTGTCGTTATCATTATAGAATAAAAATTCCTTTAAAAAACAACACAAAACAGTAACAATCCTGTTGACCCTGGCTGGAGAAAATTATAAACAACTGCAAATTAGTCTATGAGCAAATTGTAGGTCAATGAATTATGCAAACCACACAAAATAACGTTGCACAAGCCAGTGATCTCCATGCAATACAAACCGCACAAAATAGCGTACGATACGTTAGGAAGTCTACTTGTTCTTATGAAGATGCAGGATTTTTCCTGAAGTTCAATAAGTTGCTTTGTTCCATTATCACTTATGAAGCACAATTTGGGTGATTTTTATCTTGCAGCCCAGAAAGAAATATGAAGCGCAACCAGATTACATCACAGAGACTGGTGGTAATCTACATGACTACCAGTTGGAGGGTCTCAACTGGCTACGCTACTCATGGGCACATAACGTCTCAACAATCCTTGCTGATGAAATGGGTCTTGGAAAAACTATTCAGACTATTGCATATTTGTATTCTCTCTTCAAAGAGGTAAGCATGGAGGTCAAATTGTAAATAGCTCTGATTTGACTAAAACTTTGTGGAAAAGCCATGAGGACAAGGTGAATAGACTGATACTGAAATGATATACAAATATGAGTGCAACAGACAAAGCAGCTTAAGAGCAAATAAATAATGCATTATTTGTCCATTGTGAATAGTCTCAAACTGTGGTGTCTAATGTAACATTCTTAAATTCTATTTGCACACTTTCAAAAGGCATGAGAATATGCAGTTTTAAAACTGAATTCAGGTTACTGAACATTTTTGAATTCAGGTGGTTTTTTTAGTCAACATTTCCACAACTTTATATAATTTCAGCCTGTTTTTGGTACCTTTAGCCAAATTTCACATGCATTTTTAGTTTGTTTTTAGGAAAGTGCAGTCTCATGCCTGTTTCAACTAAATATTATGCTTCTGCAAGTATGCAATACAGAGTTGCACTACTGTAGATGAAATGTTTACTTGCCAACTTAATTTGCTCATTTTACCTCTATTTTTTTCAAACAGGGTCACAGCAGAGGTCCATTTTTGATCAGTGCTCCATTGTCAACCATCATCAATTGGGAGAGAGAATTTGAGTTCTGGGCTCCAGATTTCTATGTCATTACATACGTGGGAGATAAGGACAGTCGTGCAATTATTAGGTAGGTCTGACCAGGGGTCAGCTTTAGTACTATCCAATTGGATCCGTTAGCTAACAGAAAGTCCCAAAACTTTGAAGCAAGTACCTGTGTCACTCAGGTTGGTTGATTGTAACTTGTGCTGTAATGGGCTATTCCATACACCAGGGTGAACCCCTATCAAGACATGATTTAAATCTTCCACTCAGGGAATGTGAATTTCAAATGGGGTTATCTAAATGGGTGAATTCATTTGAAATCTACACCCTTATGTGAGAGTAAGGTCATGTCTTCAATAGGGGATATATGGATTTCAACTGCAATAGCCAAATTCAGTATTAATGCGTGTAAATTATTGCAATGTAATATATACTATTTTTGTTTGCTATTGAATACTAGTCCTGCTTTATTATTATTTTTATGCAACAATAAAAACACACTGATAAATGCAATAACTGATCACCAATGCAATATTTAATTTTTGTGGAACTAGAAATTCCAGTTCAAGACATGTACCAAGAAGGTCAAGGTTTATTTTGCTGAAAATATTGAAACTGATTTTAATATTTTCCGACTCACGTTCAATTTTCTAATCCTCACAGGGAGCATGAGTTATCATTTGACGAGAACGCAGTTCGTGGTGGCACCAAGGCCTACAAAATGCGGCAGGGTAGCCAAGTGAAATTCCATGTATTGCTCACTTCCTATGAGTTGGTGAGCATAGATGCAACAACACTGCAGTCCGTCAACTGGGATGTGTTGGTAGTCGACGAGGCTCACAGGCTCAAGAATAATCAGTCCAAGGTATGTACTATGCTAGATACATGTATGTACACTTTGACTGTGTTTGACACCATTTAGTTGTTTTCAAGTGGTTATTCGTATGTGTGGAAATTAGGTTGCAACTGAAGGGGTCAATTTTGCATTCGAAATATTGAAGCCGGTACAAATGACATAAGACACACAAGAATGTACACTTACTTACTTCAGTTGTATCTATAGTTTATGTGTATGTCACTGGACTTGCGTACAATTGCAGCACTTCTTGTTGTATGAAACCATGATGAATCTCTTTCCCACAAACCATCTAATGTTGAAACTTTTCTCGTTCCTGTACAGTTTTTCCGAATATTGAATGGCTATGCTATCAAATCCAAGTTGCTTCTGACTGGAACGCCGTTACAGAACAACCTGGAGGAACTGTTCCATCTCCTCAACTTTATGGACCCTAATCAGTTTACGTAAGTAGTATACATGTGTGTGTCTGGGGTATGGCGAGTGTTTATGATGTGATATTTCGTGCTTGTGTTGAATGCAATTAATTGCTCAATATTAAAGCCATAATGTACGATCTTTTAAAATGAGTTGTCATTTTTTTGTTTCAAACCTGATTTTTTGGCATAATTGTAATGTTTGTACATGTCCCAACTTACACCTACACACATCATGTTGCAAGGGAATCTGGGAAGAGTAAAACATCTTCTCTGCTTGTGTCTTACCAATGAAACTTGAGGGACATGCACATTGGATGATGGATTTGAATTCTAAATTTGAACCCAGAAGTTTGCTAGTTGGATGAACAGCAGGGTCTTAGCTAGAAATTGAGGGTTGCACATCATTTGAATAAAATTGCCTGTCCTAATTTGACCTTTAAAACATTCACCAGATGTCTATAACCCATTGGGGGTTCAAAGAGTTCAAATATGTGCTGATAATGGCTTTGTTCTACAAATCTGGCCTACTAAAAAGCTCAATTAGCTTCTCAACACATGCAATTTATGATATAGCATCTATCAAAGACATTAATTTTGCAAACTCCCCTGCTAAAATGACGGGCAGACAGGTGGCTAGCTGAGACAGTAATGAACAGAAATAAGGTATATTACATCAATTTAACACATATCCATACTTTACTTTGTATTCCAGGAACCTGCAGGTGTTCTTGGATGAATTTGAAGACATCGGCAAAGAAGACCAGATCAAGAAGCTGCACGACATGTTGGGTCCTCACATGTTGAGACGTCTGAAGGCTGACGTACTCAAGGGAATGCCCTCCAAGAGTGAATTCATTGTGCGTGTTGAGCTTAGCCCTATGCAAAAGTAAGTCACCTGGGCATCTTGGGAGAACAATGCTAAGTGCATTGAAAGGTCAACTCAGGTTAAATAAGAACGAAATAAGTAAATAAGTCTTATAGTCTAAATTGTCAGACTAATTGTATCCCTGTTTTCTGGAGTTTTTTATATATACAAATAAATAATTAATAAATAATTCTGTGACTTCTGCCATCCATTGTATGAAATATTATATCTTAACTTTGAGGCTTTGAATGTCTAGATGGTAGTAACACCATTAATTTGTTTTCCTTTACTTATTTATTAATTACTTTATAGGAAATACTACAAGTACATCTTAACTCGTAACTTTGAGGCTTTGAATACCAAGAGCGGTGGTAGCAGCGTATCGCTACTCAACATCATGATGGATTTAAAGAAGTGTGCCAACCATCCATACCTCTTCCCCACTGCTGCCATGGTAAGTATGGTATAGTGGGACATAACATGTTGGCCCTCATGGGGTTCTTGTGATCATGAGTGTTACGCCCTTAACCAAAAAAAAACCAAAGAAGCAATATCTTACTATTTTTCAATGGCATTCTTTTAAAGAAATTCCTGTATAGTCATTCTTGAATTGGTAATACACATTTTGGAGCACTGGTTAGCGTCTTTAAAATCAAGTACGAACGAGTTTTAAGGGTGAACACATCCGGGTCATTCCTGTAGTGTGCTTGCATCGTATGTGAAAATTGTAAAAAAAATATACGTAGGATTTAGATCAAAATGGAACACTTTATAACTCATTTCTTCAACTCACAGATACTGAGAAAGGAGATAAAGACAAATTTAATTAGCCTATTTTTCCATTTTTGGCCACCCTAACATTCTGCAAACTTTTTATTCATAGACCTGTTATTCAACATAATTCAAATATCACAACAATATTTAGTGATATTATTTACACAGAGTTATGACAGTATGTAATTTGTTCTTTCTGTTCTGATTTTCAGGAAGCACCAAGGCTACCTAATGGAGCATATGCAGTGGAAGCTTTGATCAAAGCTTGTGGTAAAATGGTCTTACTCTGCAAAATGTTGAGGAAACTTAAGGCAGATGGACACAGGGTTCTTATTTTCTCTCAGGTACATAACACCTGTTACTTTTGTTGTTGTTGCTGGTTTGTTGTTGTTGTTGTTGCTGTTTTTATAATGATAGATTTTGTCAAGAATATTTATGCTTCAGGTTTTTTAGCACAGGCTCAAACTTCTCAAGGGTCTAAAGTCCTTAATTTCTTAATGTTTCCAGCGCTGAGCAGAAATTGTCACGATAGAACCATTTCCCCAACACGTTAATTTATTAATTAATATGATAAACTTGTGCCAGTTACTTTCTGCATATTCAAGAAAATTCATCTTACTTTTACAATAATGCTAAAACCATGTGCCATGTTTTTTTCTCCCTAACCAGATGACCAAAGTGTTAGATTTACTGGAGGATTTCATGGAGGGAGAGGGATACCGCTATGAGAGAATTGATGGTGGTATCACTGGTAATCTTCGTCAAGATGCCATTGATAGGTTTAATGGTAAGTAAATTCAACAGATTCCAGAAAAATACAGCACTGATTTTATTTAATTAAAAAAATATAATCATGTTAGGCCAAATCAAATGCAGCTAAATCCTAACTCTTTAGTTAGTTCTGATTGGCAATGAAAGTTAAATTTCAATATTTGGTCAATGTTTTGAAATAAGGGCCAAAAACATGCATTTTTAAGGTGTTGTATTTTTCTGGAATAGAGGTTAACAAGTGACAACTGTCCAGGCATGTGATTGGAAATTTTCTTCCATAAAAAAGGTAAGGGACGGCTTTAAAACTCGACCCCCAGTTGTTTAGAACAATAGAAATCGGTGTGCAACTGGTGATTGAGTTTTGAAGCTGTCCCTAAACAATGTAATATCAGATCTTTCATAATGCCAATCTTGTCACATCGTTGTTTTCTTTCACTCAGCTCTTGGAGCAGGGCATTTTTTTTATCAGATCTTTTTCATATGCCAATCTTGTCAGTTTCAAACCTCTGTAATTTTCTCTTTACTTTTCAGCCACCAATGCAGAGCAATTTGTATTCCTGCTGTCCACTCGTGCTGGCGGTCTGGGAATCAACTTGGCCACGGCCGATACCGTCATCATCTACGACTCTGATTGGAATCCACATAACGATATCCAGGCTTTCAGCAGGGCTCATCGTATCGGCCAAGCTAACAAAGTGATGATCTACCGATTTGTGACCAGAGGCTCCGTTGAGGAGAGAATCACACAGGTGGCAAAGAAGAAGATGATGTTGACTCATCTGGTGGTCAGACCTGGTCTTGGGTCAGCAGCTAAAGGTGCTATGTCTAAGAAGGAATTGGATGACATCCTCAAGTTTGGTACCGAGGAACTCTTCAAAGAGGATAAAGAGGCGAAAGGTAAGGCTGGACAAAAAGGAGTCCTGGCAGGAAGGTGCGGCCGCTAGGTCGTATGTTTTCTTTAGAAAAATTATTTTGGATTATGTGCAAGTGCTGTTGAAAACTTCAGGCATAGTCTCTTACATGGTATTCTAGTACACCATTGGGCATTACAATCGTGCAAAAAGTAGAAATTCAAGAAAAAGTTCAGAGTGTTGCTGTGAACAAATCACACATGGCTTTAAATGACTGTATATCACCTTAAACAGTTGCATCTTTGACTTATATCATTTTATTTTATAATTTGTGTATATTTATTCCGACCTTACAGGAGAGGACAGTGAGGGTACTATTCAATGGAACGATGCGCAGGTGGCAGACCTTCTAGATCGTTCCAAAGAAGGCATCGCTGAGCAGAAAGATTTCTCCAATGACTACTTGAGCTCTTTCAAAGTGGCCAGTTATGTCATCAAGGAGGAGGAGCAACAAGAAGAAGAAGAGGAAGAGGAGGTGAGAATTCACTGTAGAAGTGGTGATGTAACAGGATTACCACAGCGATGGGTCAAAACTATTTTTGAATGTATTGCCCTGCAATTATTAAGCAGGATCACCTGTCATGCCTGTGTATGTGTCAATTATGTGTGCAACCATAGAGTCAATACAATACTTGACAAAAGCACTTTTTTTGAAGACAATAATTGTAAAGGTGTGAGTGAAACGTACATTAACTAAGCATAATGTGAAATTTCTATAGAATTACCATCCAGGTCTTCAGTGCCTATTATTTGATAATCTATGGTATGATGCAGAGGTACAGCATACATCCATAAAGTCTGGATTAGGGAGTGGTAAAATAATTATATTATGCAGAATTGCAGATAAAACATGGTAGTTTGAGATGTTGGTATAAAGTCGTGTTTGTCAATGATTGCATTTTGTTATTATAAAGGTGCTGAAGTGAAAAAAGCGGTGAAAGTCAAGTTCTTGATGATGGAGGAATGTGGACAAACATATAAAACAGGAAGGGGAACCAGCTGAAGGCAGCAAACAATATATTTTTGAGCTCTTGATAAATTGGCCGGTCTAGCATTAAACTTGTTTAGGGAAAATGAGTTATTTTACAACAAGTGCCTAAATATGCTCTTTTTTGTTCTTTTATTTGACCAGCCGGAACCAGAGACGGAGGTCATCAAGCAAGAGTTGGAACCTTCTGACCCAGCTTACTGGGAGAAACTGTTGAGGCATCATTATGAGCAGCAACAAGAGGATCTTGCCAGGACGCTAGGAAAGGGTAAACGTGTCAGGAAACAAGTCAACTACACAGCAGGACATGATGATGCAGGTGAGATACTGAGTTGCAAAATGTTTTGTTTTATTTTTTATATTTTTGCAGAGTGCATTGGTATACTTTGTTTGACATTTAATGGCAAGTCTCATAGCATTGTGGATTGATATACCGTAAAGATTCGCCTATGGGGCACTTGGACTCCTTTGCCTTTGGGTAAATTTCATGTGCAAATATAGAGCTCCCTCCTCTGAAATCCCAACAAGAATTTAGGTTCCGTGCCTCTATTTGCTGGTGGGAATTTTACGTTAGGGCACTTTTAGGTTGTGCCTAAAATTCCACTTCTGTCCAGGTAAACCATAGCACCATTAGGCAAACTTTTATGGTAGAATGACATACACACAATTGGGCGCTACACCGATGCTATAGTAAGAACTCCAATTGAATGAACGCAGCTTTCAACGGCTGTACTCGATACAACCGCGATCGTATATCACATATTTCAAACTACAACGCGAAAGCATGACCTTGGATACAATGCTAACCAATCACGAGTGCGTTGGCATGGTTAGATTCACTACCGCGTTACTCACGCACAGTCGCACACGCTGGCGTACATCGCGCAGTCTACGCAAAAAATCATCACGCTATTAAAAGCTGCGTTCATTCAATCGGAATTCTTACTATAGTTGTGCTTTGCGTAATGTGTGACTGGCGCACACTTATGTGAATTTACCCAAGCAAAATTTGGGGCTCTATTGTGGTGCACAGTAACAAAACTGAATCAGGGTGAGAAATGGTATAGTGGTCATTTTCACAATAATTTTTACATACCACAATGCTATGAAACAACAGTATTCTGAAGCTACAATCAAGGAATTTAATAGTTGGTACACCTTGACAATATGTTGGAACTCTTCATTGCCGCTCTGAGAGTTAAGTGAAATTAGTATAACTATGTTTGATGAGAAGTACATACCTTCTCCTTTCCTCTTCCTCCCCATTCCCCTCAATCAATGTTGGGGAGACTGGAGAGCCCAATGGAAAAAGTGCTTTCATCAACATTGAACTGGGGGAGAGGGGTGGCGATTTACATTTAGTATGCCCGAGTGTACCAACATTAATTTCTTTGATTGTCCGAGGCGAATGTAAAATATTTCATATAAATTTCGTTTTTGTCTCATAACTCAAAAACGGAATGTCGCATGAGCTTCATATTTCACACAATTTGGGAGTGGATTATAGGCCTTTGAATTATAATAAATTTGTAAATAAAGAAATTGGTTTATTTAGGGAGTGGTCATTGAAATCCTCCCCTATGCTAAATTAAACACATTTTGTGATAGTGCAAACTGCATCTAAAATTGGTTTTTGGTCCATATCTTTAAAACAAAAGCATGTATTACAACCAAATTTTACACATTTTGTTATGATGATATGTTTCCACTTCTATCAAATGTACAGTACGATATTCACTCAATTACGAGAAACACAATGCAAATATGTAGCACACCATGTAAAGCTATGTGAAAACCGGCGAAGGCCAAATAAGCTGCATAATGGTGAAATTTTGCATTTTAGCTCAAAACAAGAGTTTGACAACACAGAAAAATGACTACGAACAAAATACTAAGGTTTTGTTAATGGTATTAATCATTGAGAGAATAGCGTTGAACTCTATCACGAAGAGATAAAAAAAAAAAATTGCTGGGGTTCGAACCCGGTACCTCCAGATCATGGGCCACATACCACACCATTAGACTATTACGTGCAACTGTGATAAAGACTTGAATCATTGTACTAATACGTTAAAGATGTTAAACCATGACGCGTATTGAATACTTTTTTCTGTAACTATTGTGGAAACTTAATAAATTATGCACTTTGCATGAAGTTTTGTAAATTGACTCGGTAATCCACGATATATATTCATATTGTGTACAGAAACAGCTCAAAATATAATGACGTTGCTCAGTAACTGACGATATGCCTCGATAATCCACCAAAAAAAAACTTGTCTAGTCTTTTTTCTAATGATATAATGGATTACCGTGCAATTGCTATTGAATTCAATAGCGTTTGTTTTGGTATGGTTTGCTTGAATGACCCTGCAACTTTATGATGACAATCATTATGACTTAAAATGAAAGACCATTTTCACGTCGATCCGTGTAGCTTAATGGTAGCAGAGGTCGCCCGTGTCGAGAGGTCCACGGTTCAAAACTTGGCAAATTTTTTTTGTTTCCCACTCAAAAGGCTACTTGTATTGGAATTGTTAATTTTAATTTGGCCAAACTTATCTGAATGACAATGTTGTTATTTTTTTTTTTGATTTAATATATTTGTCTTTTGATTTATTTATATATTATATTTCCGGTGTTTCCTTATTGATAACTTAAATTACCGGTTCATCATGTTTGAAATGGATGGAAACTGTACCTTTTATTCTTTCATCAATACAGTTATAATATATATATTTTTAAAGATAAAATGGTGAATGATATTAACAATCATTTATGGAAATAAATGAAGAAAGAACAAAACAAGATGAGGTCAACGTATAATGTGCACATTTAACAGTTCAAGTTCTTATTACTGCTGTTACGTATACGCATTGACTCATGCTGTCTACTGAAGATAACTAATACATAATTATGTAATGAATGATTTATGACCAATTCCTGACTTTGTTATATTATTTGTTTTCAACAATAATCAGGCGTTGAATTAGGACAACCAAATATTCGTATACAGCAATTAGTGCTAAAATAATTATGATAATTAAGAAGAAATATGCAACAGCGTATTAATATCACTGCGTATTGTTAGAAAACGTGTTTATTTGGCCTATATAAAACTCAGCATTGTGGATGTTTTCAATAACCACTCCCTAAACAAACCAATTTCTTTGCCGTCACAATTTTTCAACACATTTCAATAGGAGAGTATCTACCAAAAACTTGTGAGTGACAACAGTTTGATATGACTTCCCGTTTGAAGATATAGCACAAAAAACTAACTTTATGCGCCATGCGACAGCTTAGAGAACTAATCATGAAATTCGTGTAGGTTAGGGTATGGGTTGTTTCACTGACCGCTCCCTAAAAAAGCCAATTTCTTTATCAACAATTTTATAAAGATTCCAAAGCATATGGTATACTCCCATATCATGTGCAATATGAAGTTCATATGACATTCCGTTGTAGAATTATGAGTTAAAAACAATTTTAGATGCATATTTTGCCGTTTAGAGCCTAATACTGAAATATGACGTAATTTAGCATAGGAGATGCTTTCAGTGACCACTTCCTAAATAAACCAATTTATTTATCATCATTTTATACTCATTCTAAAGCACATGGTCCACTCCTACATCGTGTGCAATATGAAGATCATACGATATTCTGTTGTTGAGTTATGAGACAAAAACGAATTTTAGATGTCATATTTTGCGTTAGCCTCGGACAATCAAGGAATTTAATAGTTGGTACACCTTGACAATATGTTGGAACTCTTCATTGCCGCTCTGAGAGTTAAGTGAAATTAGTATAACTATGTTTGATGAGAAGTACATACCTTCTCCTTTCCTCTTCCTCCCCATTCCCCTCAATCAATGTTGGGGAGACTGGAGAGCCCAATGGAAAAAGTGCTTTCATCAACATTGAACTGGGGGAGAGGGGTGGCGATTTACATTTAGTATGCCCGAGTGTACCAACATTAATTTCTTTGATTGTAGCTCAATTGTTACACAAGAGCGACACTGCAGGGGGTCTAACTTATACCGTCAGGCACTTGTGCACTAGAATCTGGTGCATTACTGATTCAGATAACTGGACAACGGATTCAGGCAAGCTATTCAACATCTTGAGTGTAGCTGGGAAGAAAGAATTCTTGTAATTGTTTAGCCTGGTTGACATTTCTTTAAAATTGGGAGTTGATGCCCTCTGATAAGCCTAGAATTCAGAGTGAGGTATGCATTCATCTGGATATTAATGAGCTCATCGATCATCTTGTAAAACTTGGTAGTGATGTTTGGTGTGATCACAATTCCACTCACATGTGTTTGTTTTTAATTTGATCATTGTCTTTTTTGCTATTCTCAGGAGTATGGGACGACAAGCTCAGCGACAATTTCAGCGATTATTCCGGCAACTCTGGTGTGGATGAAGAGGACGACGACTTCGATGAGAAGAACGAAGTCGGAGGTAAGGGTAAGAGAAAATGTATCATTGATGACTTCTGCACACTAACCAACGCTAACAAATTGTTGTTGTTTCGCACATGGTATAGGTGGATTCAATTCAAAGTTTGAGTAAGAAAGCTTCAAAACACAACTTTAGTTTAGTCCCGTTCATTATATAAGAGCACATCTTAAAAGTTTAATAAACAATTCTTAGTCAGTGGTGTGGTTTAGCCTGTAAGCGCCTAATTTCCCTGGTTCCTGTGTGTCGTCTATGAGGATATGATAGACGTCAGTGGCCACAGTGTTGCTGACCATGCTTGTTGAGCACATTTAGAGGCATAGGCCTAGTGCGTAATATGTGCATGTGACTGATCGCAGGACGCACAATTGAAGTTGTTAAAAAGTTTCATAGATTAAGGGGAGAGTTTTCATAATAGCAACTTAATTTTTGCTAAATAAAATAGTTTTTAGTTATTCAAATAACTTATTAAGAATGAGAATAATTGATAGGAATTTTTTTTTTACTAGGCAGGCTCAATAGTGTTATCATGTATATACAGGTTTCACTGACATCCACTACTCAAAATATTGGACTTGCATATTCTCTTTTGACAAGATGTATACCATATTCATTCCATTAAACACCCATGCCCCTATAAGTGCCCACCCAGCGACTTTACAATAAGCAAAATGTGATATTGTTAACTGCCCATCTAATACTGTCAAAATACTTACTTTAAGCTTACCTATCGAGTGACTATACATGCATGCATGTGGGAAATTGAGCTTTAAAAATATCGAAAATGTGCGCTAAAAGTAAATTATGACGCTATTTCAATAAGTGGGCAGGTGTATAGGTGTTAAAAATATTTACCATTATATCCTTCATTAATATATTCTCATTCATTAATTGGTTAAACGAGTATCATGTGACCAAAAATGAAATGGGATACTATTTCCCTCAGAGCGCGTATAACCTCATTCCGTGTCGCAGTTCCTAGTGGTCGGTGCCACTCGCCACGTACGCGGGATATCAGTATCTTAATATTGACGGTAAAATAACAGAGAACAGGGTTACTTGTTTAACGGCGGTGTTGCAGAGGTTACAACATTTTCATGGTAAGCTTTAGCCACCCAACTATGTGTGTGCTTTGTACATGTGCATCTAGCCTATGATAAAGGCCTTGCGTTTCTAATATTTTGATCAATCAATGAACAAAGAATATATTAATGAAGAATATAAAACAAATATTTACTACTCTAAATCCTCGGTGGACTGATGTATTTGCTTTACGTCACTATGTGAAACATCAAAAACGTGTGGAACAAATGTGAGGAATGTATTTGACAAATACGTCACTATGTGAAACAAAAAATATTTCATTAACAGCCGTATGAGGAACGTATTTGACAAATATGTCACTATGCATACCTGCCAACTGTTCAGATTTAATCTGATTTGTTCAGATTTTTGAGTTTTGAAACTCCCAAAAATCTGAACGATCAGATTTTTCAAATCTTTTAAAGAACAAATTAAGGTAAAAGAAAAAATAGCCTACTGCATGATATGTTGTTACTTGTATATGAATAAATAACCATGGTGCATGCACATCCTGGGGTGGGGTTTATGCCTAAACCATGCAAAATCAAGACTATTTGGGGGGGCTATTCTTGTTGCTGTGTAAAAGGTGCCATTGCACACTCCAGGGTCTAACATTTCTGGGTACACCCCTGTGGGTAACCAGATTTAATAATAGAAAATAATAATAACTTTCTATTGTTGGCAGGTATGCATTATGTGAAACACATAATTTTCTATTTATGGCCGTTTCTAGGGATGCATTCGAGTTCCGTGAAGTCTTAAGGTCATCATTCCTCCTTATAATAATACTGTAATACATTAAAAATACCTTGTTTTACTGATAATGCAACTTCAGCGGTTTCTTTGTTGTGTTCATTACAAAAAGAAAACATGTTGGATGCAGTTTTGTTAACGGATAGCCATCTGACACTTGTAAATTGCAATTTTAAGCATTAAAATGTTGTGATGTTATTTATCACACTCAATAATTGTACCACGGGCTGTGCATACGTACTCTGCTGTGTAAACGAACTGTTCTCCATACAAGCGGCGGGTTCTGAACATTCCAAGATTTTAAAATGTCAAATGGTAAGTAATAAATACTTTTATTTATTTATTTATTTATTTGTTTTGTTTGATAAATTATAAGAGCTATAACTTCTAATAAAATAAACAAAGTCTCTATTGAGTTCACATGCATAATATTTCTAGTCTAGGGGCTTGGCTAGTTGCGCCCAACTGCGTGCAAGGTGCATGCCATTCTAAATCAATACGCGGTGTTAGGAGTCTTTTTTTTCTGCCTTATATAAACCGAACAAACTTAAGGCCTTGTCATAATGTTTAGACTAATTATGTGTAGGTCAAGTAGCGTAGGCCTAGGCCTAAATCCTTTTAGGACTGTTGATAGGTATTATATAGTGTTATGTTTCGGACTGTTTAGTAGGCACAGAACTTGTCATGTATGTTGACTGATGAGTGTGTATACCCTAGCATACCTGCCAACTGTTCAGAATTAATCTGATTTGTTCAGATTTTTGAGTTTTGAAACTCCCAAAATCTGAATAATCAGTCAAATAACAAATTTAGGTATTTAAGATGGTGCATGCACACCCTTTGTGGGGTCTATGCCTAAACCATGCAAAATCGGCCTATTTTGGGAGCTATTCTTGTTGCTGTGTACCCTGTGGGTGCCATTGCACACTCCAGGGTCTTAATGTTTCTAGGAACACCCCTGTGGGTGACCAGATTTTGGACTTTCTATTGTTGGCAGGTATGCCCTAGTGCTTTTAGTAGGGCTATGGGCCTATCGGACCTAATCGTGTCATGTTAATTGAATGTTAAGTTGGTCTAAACCAATGCAATGTCTGTAGACTTAAGTATAGTAGGCCTATAGATGCTGTAAGGGGCTGTGCAATAATTATGGGCCCTGGGGAGGGTAAAATTGGATGGCAAAGATTTTTTGGCTAGTGGAAAGGGGGGGGGGCCAAGCAGTTTTTGGCTGGCTGAGAGGGGTGGGGCAAGCAGTTTTTGGCACACATTTATGGGCACCTTAAAATAACATGCTCTAAAACAGCTTAGGAAAACACCACAGAAATGTTCAAATATGCAAAATTTCCTGTTCGCTACGCTCGCATCATATATAGACCATTAAAAGTTTGCAAATTAATGTTGATATACATATAAGTTAATCTTTCTTGTTTATTATATTGATTTCAGGGAAGGCAACTGGAGAAGAGGATGACAGCGATAATGTTCCACTTTCCCGCATGGTACAGAGGGCAAGAGAGGATGACGATGACAATATTCCCCTGTCCCAAATGATACAGATAGCAAAGAAGGAAAATGAGGATGACAATGATAATGTCCTACTTTCCTGCATGGTACAGAGTGCAATAGAGGATGATGACGATGTCCCCCTGTCCCAAATGATACAGATAGCAAGGAAGGAAAATGAGGATGACAATGATAATGTCCCACTTTCCCGCATGGTACAGAGTGCAATCGAGGATGACGACGACGTCCCCCTGTCCCAAATGATACAGATAGCAAAGAAGGAAGAGGATGACAATGATAATGTCCTACTTTCCTGCATGGTACAGAGTGCAATGGAAGATGACGACGATGTCCCCCTGTCCCAAATGATACAGATAGCAAAGAAGGAAAATGAGGATGTCAACGATAATGTCCCATTTCCTCACAGAGGGCTAGAGAGGATGACGATGTCCCCCTGTCCGAAATGATACAGATAGCAGGGAAGGAAAATGAGGATGACAATGATAATGTCCCACTTTCCCGCATGGTACAGAGGGCAAGAAAGGATGACGATGACAATATTCCCCTGTCCCAAATGATACAGATAGCAAGGAAGGAAAATGAGGATGTCAACGATAATGTCCCATTTCCTCACAGAGGGCTAGAGAGGATGACGATGTCCCCCTGTCCCAAATGATACAGATAGCAAGGAAGGAAAATGAGGATGACAATGATAATGTCCCACTTTCCCGCATGGTACAGAGGGCAAGAAAGGATGATGACGATGTCCCCTGTCCCAAATGATACAGATAGCAAGGAAGGAAAATGAGGATGACAATGATAATGACCCACTTCCTCGCATGGTACAGAGGGCAAGAGAGGATGACGATGTTCCTCTGTCCCAAATGATACAAATAGCCAGGAAAGAAAATGAGGATGGCAATGACAATATCCCACTTTCCTGCATGGTACAGAGGGCAAGAAAGGATGTCAGCGATGATGTTCCCGTCTCAAATGATAGCCAAGAAGAAAAAGGTGAATGACAACGATGGCAAAATACACAAAATACAGCAGACTAAAACAATGATGATGTATCCCTCTACAATGTACAATAGATGGCAAAGAAGGATGATGATGTTCGTCTCTCAAACATAGAGACTGGGAAACAAGTAGGTAAATTTTATGTTGCATTTTCCAAATTGTGAGAAAACTTACCATGAACACAGTGAAAAAGAAATATTTGGATTACAACAAAATGAAACCTATACCTGCTAATTTGATACCTCTTCTAACATATGTCTAAGTTGATATCCTTTTAAAACTTGGTCTTTTGGATATACAGTCAAAGAAGGCATTAAACAGGCATGAGAATTATCCCTTATAAAGAATTCCCTTTTTTTCCCTCTTTTGTGGTCTTTGGGTTCACATGTAAATTTGAATTAAATGGGTCCGCGACTGTGAGGATCGAGAAAGTTTGATTGAATTGGTAAAAAAGAACCTAGACATTTTTAAAAACATGTTCAGAAGCTCTTAGAAAATGTGTTTTTTAATGCATAAAACTCCATAGTACGAGCGAACGATCAATATTGTAATTTTGATTTTTTTTATAGCGTGAGGAGTGACTGAGGACGTTACAATTAGACCAGCTTTGGGTATAATAAAGTGGGAACTGAGATACAACTTAAAATACCGAGATATTAATGAATTGTGCTAAAACTTTCTATCGCCATTATTTTACCAACAGCTGACGGAGAAGAAGCTGAAATAACAAGGCCGGAAGACTTTCCCTCTGGCATATGTACCAGCAATGGGTGTGGCTTGGACGTTTTGTAGCAAGTCTAGGAAATAATGAAGCAGCACACTCTTATGCCAGTTGAATTCAATGTTGTTTTACATGATAACAATGATTACTCTATGATGGATCTTACATTATATTCTTACTGACCTCAATGCGAGTCTTACAGGTTGCAGACCTTCTATGATTGCAGTTACAAATGAATCTGCAAATAACTGAATTTAACAGCGAGAGTCATCATCATCTACAGAAGCCAAGTCGGATATCCTTTGTTTAAAATACAAAATTAATGGACTCGTAAAAACACCAAATAAACCGAGATCTTTGTATTGTTTAAACCAGTTTACCACCTCTAAGAACCCGATATACAGTGAAATATGTTTCATAACTAACATAACATCAATAACGAGGGAGTGAAACGCCTCTTAAACCGATATATAGTGACCTTTGTTTGTTTGGTGGTTATTGCCAAAATTGCAATATGGTGGCACATACTGTATTAATGACAGTATTCAACACGACATACCATTATTATACATGTTCTCCATTGTCGTATTTTAAAACACTGAAGACCGAAATCTATGTAAACATAGTAAATGCCATCGAAACTGCGTATGTGTTTAGTTGAGTTGTAATCAAATTGATTTGCTATTGTAATTCATGTACTGATGCGGAAATGGATCTAATTTTATGGCAACCAGCGTTTTGTTATGTTCGTAGACCTTGGCATGCATCCATGTTAACTTCACATGTACAGATATACAATGTTACCTGAGGTCTATGTCTTCATCTTTATACCATGTACATATGTACAAATTTACAACTTATATTTTTAATATATATTTTTGCACAACTATATCTCAAGTTAATATAAACCTTTCACTAAAGTCATATGTTTATAAACGATACATAAAGGTTAACATTACCATTTCAATGTAAAGAATAAGTCAATGTAATAACTACTTCACGCTTCTTATAAGATGTCTTGCCATAAAATTAGTATGATATCTCAATGTTTATGTCTATATTTTTCAAGTGTTCAATAATATATAAAAAATACATAACATGTGTACAGATTTCTTATTTCTGTCTTCATCCGATGCAGTCGATCATAGCAATAAACACCCCTAAACAACCAAAATCAAATACCACTTTATACCTTTAACTTTCAAACCAATCTTATTAAATCCCATGTGTTCCCCTTACACCTTGCCTACTACAAAAATACATATCCTTTAAATTTAATATTCTTCCCTTCGTAGCTGATGAGATTGTTTGAACAAATCAAACCCCTTGCATTTCCTCACATCACATCGAGCTCACATTGGGCGCCCCATTCCTTTTTTGAAAATATTTTTATTTAGATCCATCCAAACTTTCTTAAGCGCCCTGGGCGGTTAATAGAATGAATACGGTAATATAATATAGCTAGAATTGATATCGTTTACAAAAGTGGAAACAAATTATATGTAATTGTTCCTGGAGATTAATCTACAGAACTATATTAGGGGGTTTAGGGCATTTTAGGTTAGGGTAAGAGTTAGGATTAGAGTCTGGTTTAGGGCTTAGGTTTGGGTTAGGGGCGAAGCTTAGGATTGGGTAATACTTCTTGGGTTTGGGTTTTCGGCCTATTGACATGTAACCGTAATTTGATTTGCTATTTTGTTGACATTGTTTGTTTGACAGGAAGGAGAAGTCGTCGTGATAGAGACAGAGACAGGCTGCCACCACTGCTGGCTAGAGTCGGTGGAGTTATTGAGGTTAGTAGTTCTCAAAGACATACTCACAGATTACCAACTACGCTATGGTCATTTTACCATCTTGGTTTGTTGCTCATGGAGGCCACTGAATGTACCTCAAGTATTTATTGTCAAAAGCCTCCAATTGAATGATAATGAAAAAATGTGCGCATGCAGTGATTAGCGAGCATTTTTGAGACAACATATTACACCCAGAACGCAAACAACACGCACATTGAATCTGTAAGTTTGGTGGGTGTATAGTGAAATAATTGGGCAGTACATTAAGTGGAGTCCATGAGCGACACAGACATAGTGGAGTCGGTTCTCTTTGATTCTACCTCGTTTTACTACAAACTTGTACTGCCAACTTTTCTTGTCATATTAAAACATTTCTTATAAATGTGTCATGTATTAACTTTGTAAATTTAATGTAATCATGTTGTACACGGTGAGTCAAAATGATCTATACCCAGCTTAACTACTTCTTTTCTGGAATCGTGGACATACTGAATAAAAATTATGCTGCGCATAAGTAAATTTTGAATTTTGGAAATTGCTGTTCCAATCACAAGCTATAACAATTTAATTAATATAACTACCTTTAAAACACTTGCGAAACACCTATAGTGTTCTAAATTGCCAAAACCGGTACGAGAACAAATTAATTTGAAATATTCAAATATGGGTTTTTCCTTTGGTACAGATCATTTTGACTCGCCCTGTATCTTTCTAACGTCTGTAGTAAGACAATGTGTCTTCATCCGAGTAGACATGTTGACAGCATACAGACGGAAAGCAAAAAGACCAGTTTTAGAGAGGGGCCATTTAAGTACCTGTGGTCTTTCTAAAGGCGTGGTCAAACATATCAATGCAATTCTTTAGTTTTAAGTAGCATTTGTTATCAGTTTTGAATTAGTATAGAGTAGCCAGTAAGTTGGCGAACGTTGGCAACAGTAGTAATGCTAGGAAACAAGTGTGATGTGATCAAGCTAAATGAGTCGTTGATTGTGAGATACGGCCAATAATAGTGTTCAACTTACTTTATGTTTTATTGTTCTGAGCAACACTAAAATGAGCACATATCTGTAATGGGAAGTCAGGTAATGCGAGTTATCATCAAAATAAAGCTCTGAAAGTGGCGCATTAGAACTGAATTTTGATTTGGCCTGACAAATGAGTCATTTTGCTTGATCCACATCGTAAATGTCTTATTTTCATGATTTTGTAGAATCACATGTTTTAAGTTTGAGCTAATTAAGTGTTAGAATTCAAAATGAAAACATAGCAACTTCCTCATTTAATTTGTATTGTTTTCAATTTCATTCCCGTCAGGTGCTTGGGTTCAACGCGCGGCAAAGGAAGGCTTTCCTGAATGCCATCATGCGATGGGGTATGCCCCCACAGGACCCATACAACTCACAGTGGCTTGTCAGAGATCTCAGAGGCAAACCAGAGAAACATTTCCGTGCTTACGTGTCACTCTTCATGCGCCATCTATGCGAGCCAGGCTCGGACGGCGCTGATACTTTCGCTGACGGTGTTCCCAGAGAGGGTCTGTCAAGACAACATGTGCTGACAAGGATTGGTGTCATGAGCCTTATTAGGAAGAAGGTATGTTGAATTTAATAGTTCTCCTGAGATGATTGAGGCCAAATTTTCTCTTTTATCTTTGGATCTATCTCTGAATATATTATGATTATAGCTTTGACAAGAATGGACATCTTTACCTGCATGATGATGGTGTGTTGTATGCATAACATGTTTATTTCAAATTTGATTACAGAGAGTTAAAAGGAAAATCACTCTACTTGATAATTTCAATTGATCTTAGAATTTGGGGGAAAGGTTAGATCAAATTAGACCCCAAGCATTGGCCAAAATAAGAAATACAATATTTGGATCATCATCATGAATGTTTCTAGCTCTAAATTTTAACACCAAGGGAAGGAAGGTAATGATTAATGAAATACTATAAAAGAAATAAGTTTAAATGTCAGAGATTAGTAAATACTACGGCAGATTTTGACAACCATTATCAGCAAGAAAAATTGTTGTCTCTTACCCGAAATCTCATTGCAAGGAATTTATTTTCAATTTTTCAATAGCAGCCTTTGTCCAGATACACCTAAACTGTGACACTTTGTATCTTATAGGTGATGGAATTTGAACCTATTAATGGATCCATCAGTCTACCAGAGCTGATGCCATCAGGACTCCCTGAACATCTCGTCAATCAAGGCAAGAAGTCTGACTCTCGCAAATCTTCACGTAACACCTCACCTGCTCCAACACCCGTAGCTGGTTCCCCAGCTCCTACACCAATGGCTGGCTCTCCCGACCCTAGTGTAGACTCCAAGGCATCTGATGAGAAAGAAAAAGCATCTGAGAAGGATGGCAAAGATGAGACAGAGGGTAAAGACGAGAAGACTGCAGAAGAGACTAAGGTATGGATACTACCATAAATGGGATAGATGTGAAGAAAAAGTGCAGCTCGGTTAGAAAGGAACTTCAATCATTGTTCTTGTCCAGCGTACACAACCACTTGAAATTAAAGTATAATTTTGACAGGTGTATAAATGTAGAATGCAAAATCTGTGTATGACAGTTGGTGGTGAATTCCTTCATTAGCAGTATTGTATAGCAGGAAATTCCCATGCTTTTTTTAGAACTAAATTTAAAGCCTGTAAAAATTGTCCCCAGGGCTATTTTGTGATTTGGGTATGGTCGACCATAGCCTTATTTTGAGCCCTGGCAGAGATACCCAAATATTCACAATTTTAAAATCCAAATAAGATGAAAGTTTACAGTTATATTAATAAAAGCATTAGGTAAAGATTTGGAAAAAAAAATATAATTTTTACTACTGCATAATGCTACCTGATCAAAAGAATAAGTTGTTAATAGTTTTGCATTTTACATTTCGGGTAGGTTAGCCTCATTCACTTTATTGTTGTTTGATTCATTGATGTTTTTGCAGGACAAGGATGCCAAAGAGGATAAAACAGAAGAAGGGAAAGTGGAAGGAGAAAAACCAGAAGGAGAGAAACCAGAAGGAGAAAAAGCAGAAGAAGCAAAACCAGAAGAAGCAAAACCAGAAGAAGGAAAACCAGAAGAAAAAGAAAGCACAGATAAAAATGAAGACAGCAAACCTGAAGAGAAGGAGAAACAGGACGAAGAAAAATCTGAAAAGGATGAGAAAGAAAAGGCAGAAGAAAAGGAATCCAAAGAAGAATCGAAAGAGGAGTCGAAAGATGATGAATCAAAAAGTGAAGAGAAGACAGAAAAGATGGAAACAGATGAGAAGGAAGAAAAGAGCGAGGATAAGGCAGATGGTGCTGAGGCCAAGGAGGCAGAGAAACCCATGGAAGTAGAAAATGAGACAAAAGATAAGGAAGAATCTAAAACTGAAGATGGAGAGAAGAAAGATGAAGCTAAGGAGGAGGAAAAGATGGAAATTGATGAAAAGAAAGATGCGGATAAAACAGAAGGTATGGTTCATTTTTGTAACAACCTTAGATTACCTTAATTAGAAGTGTCTGTTTGTGTGTGGGAGTAGGGTTCTTAATGGTGTGGAATTGGATGTGAGGCAGATTCAGGTAGCAATTTCAGGCTCTTAGTTTTAAACTAAATTCTTGCTTCAAATTCCAGAAAAGTGATCTAGAGAAAGGGTGCTTTAAAATATTTTCTCCAAATTTTTTGAAAAAGTGCTACTTTTGATTGTTTTATTAGCACGATTATGAAATTTTCCCAGAATTTGACAAATTTGCTCTAATTTTGAACAGAAATAGTTTCAAGTCCAAAAAATTAGCACATTTTTTGTCTCTTCATCAAATTTGGTATATTTCTTTTTGATAATTTAAATCCCCATCAAAATTCCCTCCCTGCCTCTGCAAAATACAGTAAGCAGATGTCCCATAGAGGCCTTGCATGTTTTTATCGATTTGCTCCAAACAAAGGATTTGAACCGCTGTCCTTCACCGTAATCATGGCGCAGTGCAGTCCATTCAATCAAATGTTGTCATCAACCTATTTGATTGTAGTACATTTGTTATATGTTTGAGACGAACTGCCGCGGTAGATAGCAATCATGCTTTGAATGCATTTGAGAAATCCGCCATATTTACGGTATGATACATCATAGGCACAACCTTTATATCAGTCCATATTTGTGTCATTTGAAAACATAACAACAGTCTTTAAAAGATATATATGAATCCCAATTTAAAAAGATACATACATTATGTTGTGCGAGAAGTAATGTCCAAGAGTTTTATTGTTTCGACAGATTCAAAAGAAGATTCCGCTAAGGCAGAAGATAACAAAGAAGCAACTGATAACAAAGAGGAGGCTAAAGAAGAGGTCAAATCTGAGAATAAAGATACAGATGCAGCTACGAAAGAAGAACCAAAAGAATCCGACAGCAAAGAAGAAGCAGCTACAAAAGAAGAATCGAAAGAAACAGAGAGCAAAGAAGATGTAAAGAAGGAAGAATCCAAGGAAGATGTTAAGGTTGAAGAGAAGGACGAGAAAGCAAAAACGGAGGATGTGGCTGAAGTCAAAGGGGAAGAAAAGAAAGAGGAAGTGAAGAAAGAGGAAGAAAAGAGACTAGCAGTACCTGAGAGGAGAAAATTGAACTTTGTTTTTAATATTGCTGATGGAGGCTTTACAGAGCTGCATACATTATGGTTGAATGAGGAGAGGGCAGCCAAGAGTGTGGGTGATAGAGCTAATGAGATCTGGCATAGGAAACACGATTACTGGCTGCTTCACGGCATCGTCAAGTATCCTTTTCTAATGCGATTATTTTATGAATATTTTGAAAATTTGTGTTTAATGAATCAATGTTTGTTGATTTAAGATGTCAAATATTTCCAAATACTGTAAAGCCACTTAATTTCTCTTGGGATTTATTACGCTAGATTAAATACCCGCAAATTTTATGGTTTCACATTGAATTGTAAACATGAATTGCTGGATTAGTGAAAATAAATACTCACAAAAATTATGGTCATTGGCAATTAGCGAAATTAAGAACTAGTGAAATTAAACAACTTTACAGTTAATACTCCGTCACTTTTTATAGATCCTAAAATCTCTGATATAAATTCTAGTCAAAATTGGGGAAAATGTATTGGACCTCGATAGGGTGCCTGAAATAGGGAACCAGATTAGATTTGAATGTATTATTGATTTCGAGTTAATGAGCCACCTCCATTGATATTGATACCTGAAATAGGGAACCAAATTAGAATTAAAAGTATTATTGATATTTGAGTTAATGAACCCCATCCAGGGGTGTGAGAGACCAGATATTTGTTTTTTCAACTTCAAATCATCCCAGGCATTATGACATATTCCTTAACCACATTACTCAGGCATGGCTACGGTAGATGGCAGGATATCCAGAATGACCCAGCATACATGATTATCAATGAACCTTTCAAGGTGGACGTAGGCAAAGGCAACTATTTAGAAATCAAAAATAAATTCCTTGCAAGGAGATTTAAGGTAAGAGGGATTTTTTTTCTTGCTGATTGTTTTTGCTTACTTTTGCATTCTTTCGTTAATTTTTTTCTGTGTGTGACTTGAGTAACTTGAGATGTTTGAAACTACAAATTCACCTACCTTGTTCTCTTGAAATTGTGATCACATGATATGTTGAATCAAGATCAGTTGGTGCTCATTTTCAAGGTGTTATTGAAAAACTTGCCCTAAAAAACAAGAATAAAGCTCTACAAAGTAGTTTACAATCTCAATATGTGACACGATCTGGTCCATGGTAATGGGGGCCAAAGGAGGCATTTTTGAAAATTGAGTTACTGTTGTTATTACATTATACATACAATAGGCTATCATTTACTGAAAATACTAAAGGTCTAACATACTTGGTTATGAAGTTTTTTGATATCTATTTTCTAATATATTTTATTGTTTTTTTGCTCCATATTTTTACCTGTATCTCAGTTTCAAATTTGCCACCTTTGGCCCCCATGGACCAGATCGTGTCACATATCATATCATGTGTTGTGTGTATCTTGCAAACTTTCAAAAGTTTTAAAACTAACTTCACCTTTTATTTGTTTGTGTTTTTGATAGTTGCTTGAGCAAGGCATGGTTATCGAGGAACAACTCCGTCGTGCCGCCTACCTGAATCTCACCCAGGATCCTAACCACCCAGCTATGGCTCTCAATGCCAGGTTTGCAGAAGTGGAGTGTCTGGCAGAAAGCCATCAACATCTGTCCAAGGAATCACTGGCTGGAAACAAACCTGCCAATGCTGTATTACACAAAGGTAAAGGAATGGCAGATAGGTTTGGAACAGTGTCTGAATTAAAAAGGGGTTGTCCCACGGACAACCAGGTTGTAATATTTCTGGTTGTCCACCAAAGTTTTTGGTTGTCCGTAAGCTGCCACAATCTGAAACAACTACATGTGACCAATAAAAGTGGAGTGAGTGTAGTCAAATTATGAACAATTACTCTTCAATATTTAACAATTCATCAGTTGTGTCAGGTTTGAGCAAACTAACATGCTGAAAAGTGACTTTTGGCTGTAGATCTTTGTTTGTCCGTCGGACAACTAGAGCATTATTTTCGGTTGTCCGGTGCATGTTTTGCTGGTCCTGGGCGAACGGACAACCAAAATTTCGAACACTGGTTTGGAATACCCTTTGCACCTTGTGTTTAAAGTTGATTTGTTGAATACTATGTGACAAGAAACTTTCCCTCTTGAAAAGTATATGCACACATCTTTTGTCATCAAATATTGCCCATTATAAGCAAGTCTGTACCAATTGTTCATGTACCTGAAACTGCTTCCCAAAACGTTGCAATGCCAACTTTGAATTGGTAAAATTTGAATGGATATTACCACATTTCGACAAGTTCTAAATCTAAGTATGTTTAGCACAGATGTGATCATATTTGCCACCCAAGCAAATTTCAAAGAGGAAGCCCCACCAGAGCAGTTCTTCTGGGGTGAACCAAACCTGTCTGGTGATCAAATTAATCAGTGACAATGGTGTCTCTGAATTTGACAGGTGCTGATTGATGTTTTAATGCTATTGCATCAATTAAATTAGCACCTGTTAAATTCAGAGGTAACTTTGTCACTGATTAATTTGATTATTGGGCTTCCTCTTTAAGGGTAGACGAGGAGTTGTTGGTCGAAGCAACCAAAAAAAAAATCGATTTTCATTCTCTAGATCAATAAATTATTGACAAATAACACCTTGATGTTTTGCAAAGGTTCATTCTACAAATTATATAATTTGAAAACTTGCTTAATTTATTGTTGTTAATGAGTTATGTACATTTTACAAAAGTGTTGTTGTTTCAGCACTCTTTACAACATAACTCAAGAACCACAGGACCTACAAAATTATTTCTGTGATATTTGAATTCTTCTACACGCTCGCAAGGAAATGAGCAATGCAATTTTTGCCAAAGCTCATTACCATTCGCAAGATGTTGTGAACTACCAAATCGCAACACTTTAAAATAGTGTATTACCTTAACACTGATGAACAAATTGTAGTATGTTTTGATGTATAGTAGTGTGAGTTGGTGTTACTGAATATGATTGTTGTGATTTTATTATTACTGCAGTTTTAAACCAGTTGGAAGAGCTTTTGAGCGACATGAAATCTGACGTGGCTCGTCTGCCCGCAACCTTGTCACGCATTCCTCCTGTGGCCGCCAGACTGCAGATGTCTGAACGTAGCATCTTGAGTAGACTCGCCAACAGAGACGCACAAGCCCAGGCAGTTGCTGCAGCACAAGCAGCAGCGGTAAGTAGGCTAGTAAAACATGGGTGTATAACCAGGGTGTTAGCTAGCCACCTGTCATTTTGGACAGGCAGTTTGCTCTTGGGACAGGCAAAATTAATGCCATATGCTATATTCTAAAAAATTATGCTTGAATAAGTTCTGAGAACTCAAAACAAGACCATACAAATAAATCAAGGCTATAGCAATAGCCTTTTGAATGGACTGAACCCCTAGAAGGGTCGGAGGTTTGGTTTATGTTTTCAGGGTCAAATTTTGGACAGGCAGTTGTGGTGAAAATGATGGGCTCTTGTAAAATTGAGCTAAAGACTCTGTTTGTAACCACTAACCAGCCTGGTTGGTAGGGGGATGGAGGAGAAACTATGTTGGCAGAGAAAAATTTTCCTGGTTGGAGAGAAATTTGGTAATAACTAAAGGGCTCATTAACCATGAATTTCAGCTTCTCTACTGGATCTATCCTAAGACTTGAGATATCTGTTACTTATTATGACCATTTGTAAGAAAGACAGAGTCTATAGTTGAGTTATAATGTGTAGATTTGAAAGTGCTTGCTTTCAAAAATCAGGAATTAATGAAAATTATTGATTTTGGGAATTAATATCTGGTTTCAGAAAATTCATGTTGATTTAAAATTATTTAAAATTCTACGTCATGTGGTATTTGTGTCTATGATTTTTTGTTTACCTTTATGCTGGTTTCATATTTTCATGCCGCTTGCCGATGGTGCATGAGCATTGCAGACAAACGGACACAATCACGGCTTATGATTCGCTGATGCGTCAGGCGGCATAAAAGTCTGACGGGCATTAATGTACTATCTATTGCATGATATGTAAAGTAAACAAATTGTGTCTTGTTGCCATTTGCAGGCTAGTGGCAGTGGTGGTGCTGCTGCTGCAGCCAGTCAACAGCTTGCATACGCAGTAGGCCAACAACAGAACCCCTACATGAATTACACCCCGGCTGGAAGCTACGGAGGTAGCTTTGCCACAAACTTTGCCGGCTACAACCGTCAAAGTGCCGCTTCAACGTATGCCTCCCCCAGCAGCAGCAGTCAATTCTCTGGATTGCAGAATCATTACGGACAAAGTAAGCTTGCTACACCATTCTAATTTCTTCTTTTTTCCTTGAATATCTGGAGATATAAATGACTTTGCCATCAGCAAGGTGAAATTTCAAATAATTCTTCTCAGACTGTACTGTGGTGTAAGTTTTCAGCATTAATGCAGATTTCAGAATTTGTGTATTGTATTCTTGAAAAAAGTATAGGAAAATGGGAATTTTCAGTATTTTAAGATTTTATGTCAAAATTCTTACATCCAGCAATACAGATCTATACACAAGTGCTTCTGTTGAGATATTTTTTTGGTGTGTGTCCTTTGTAATGAGAAACTAAAGCGAATATTTTTTAAGTTTAATGATAATAGTGTATCTTTTTTTCAATATGCTTTACCCTACATGTAGAGAAAAGTTTTCTTGGCCTCTCACTGTACAGATGACTGCATAAATCACACAAGGGGGAAAACACAATTTGACCCCTGCATTTGTGCATCAGACGATTCCAATACATTTTTCACAATTTTCTGTTATTTTTTTTTTCAAACATATTTCAGGCAACAAAACACCTTAAGTTTTAAAAAAAAAAAAAAAAAATCTGTTTTACAGTTTATTTGGTTCTGTGATGCAAAACAGTCAGAGACAAAGTACCACTTGCTGATGTTTTCTCCAAAATATTATGCCACTGAACATGTATAGCATTTTTACTGATACTCTTAAGCTATATGGCATTTTGTACACTGGAGCTTAAAAGAGAACACTTACAATTTGAAGCTGCGTCTAATGAATGCTCACTAACTTCACTGGCTTGCCGAGACTAAAAATACTATAATAAAAGCTATATTGAATCTGGCAATGCATTGAAACTAGGCCTGTATTAATACTATGTCATGATTTTGTTGCTGTTGCAATTAAATACAGCATATATAACAACTAATTACTCTTTCCTTCATTTGCTGTAAAACTGTTTTACACTAAATTTACTATAATTCTTATAAATTACATAAGAGAGAAGTGGGACATTTTCCAATTTTTTTTTGGTATCCATGTATTTTCTTCTTTATCAGGACAAAGACAAGGCATGATGAGAGGTATTTAAAATGGGAAGAAACAAATGATGATGATTTTGAAAAGAGTAGCTTAAATATTCATAAAAAATACTGTCATCTACAGATGATGTTAAATCAACTATAAATAATGGTTGTTTTTGGAAATAGGCAAATCTATTTTTGAGTGAATAATATTCAAGATCATTGTCATCCGGAAAATAAACCATCAAGTTTTCATTTGGGTTTACAGTTATACATCCTTTCAAGAACCTGAATCTTGTTATTGCTTAAAGGGACATTTTATTAGTACCCCTTCACAGTTAATGGTATTGATGAAAAGTTAATAAGATCTTTTAATTTTTTTTAAATTTATATATATACTGTTTTGTCAAATTAAACATGTTATTGCAACTTTCAACTGTTATCTCATGTTAAATTTGCTGCCGTAGTGCACGTTAGTAACCATTGGATACTGGTTCAAGCTTGGGCTTAAATACACCGGTTCATAACAAAGAATGCGTGAGCCAGTTGACCTAGCAACAATCATATTCTAACATGCACTACGCTCACGGATTATAAATTTAAACCACATCATGAAATCAAAAATATTAATATACCATCCCCACAAAACCTTATGTGCCTTTTGACCTGTTTACTCAAATACTCAAAAGTATTGAAGCACCAAGTAGAACATTTTATGTGGGTGAATCTGAAATGTGCCATTTTGGGCTATTCCAGTTGAAATCCATACACGGGCCTGTTTCAAAATTGTCGTAATCATGTCGGACGGAATTTGATAGCAAATATGGCTGTCATTTTTGTTCCAGAAGTACTGGACTGGTTTTATTTTACATGGGTATGGATATGGTACATAGCTATCATGCTATGGCAGTATTGTCTGAAAAATCCTTGATGGCTTCGTGTAGGACAGGAAAAAGTGACCATGTCGGACGGAATAGATAGAAATGGGGTTCCCAGGCTTTTGACATTCAAATTGATATTCTATTGAAAGTTACAACAATATCTTATAAAGTCCTGCCAAATAGTCAAAGGAACATTCATAAATTAAATTTCTCATACAATCTTTATTCAACAATCATTGTCATGGAAACGGCAACATCTCAAAATGGGCCATGTCGGACGGAATGCATCATGTCGGACGGAATGAAATGTTGACTTTTTAGCAACTTCTCAAAATTTAATATTTTTACCTGCATTATAAAGATAAGGTCATGTACTAATGCTGTATATACTTTAAAAGTATTGACCTCTATTTATTAAAGATGTAATAATGGAAATATTGACAAATTCCATCCGACATGCTAGATTCCGTCCGACATGATAATGAATTGAAAATTGGTCCCCAACTTGCTTAATTTTGAAACTTACTTCTTAGAAATGAAGTTACAATACATTTTATGTAAGATTCATATCTATTCTTTCATAAAATAAACTTGTTCTTATGAAAACAACAAGATTTCTTAACTATTTTGACGTTTTTTCATGGGTATACAAAAACACAAGCATGTCGGACGGATTTTTTGGAAACAATTAACAAGGGCTCCTTGAGCACTTATATTTCAATTGTTTTATTTTTTGTACTTACACAATAAATACACACCTTATTTAGTTAATCAAAATAAAAATTAAAACCATATGTCATCAACTTCAGACTTCTTGCTATTTTAAAATGTAAACACTGAATTTTCCGTCCGACATGCATGAATTTTCTTTTCTAAGAAGTGTTTCCTGTAAAAAACTACTCAAAATTTTATTTATTTATTCCTGTGAAGTATCCATGAATTTAATGTAGAAAATGAATCAATAGTTGTTTTAGTCAATTACCTTTAAAAAAAATGGACAAATTAAGGGCTACATGAAAACCAGCATGTCGGACGGAACTGTTTACAAGGGCACATTTTGCATTGGCCCCATGCAGGATAATGGCATATTTCCCACTTAAAAATGACCAGTTTCATCACGTGTACTTTCCTGCAGTCTGATTGAACAAAAGTAGGATGTTCTGTACAATGTACACAATAATGCCAATTAGCCTAGGATAAGGCTAATGAAGTGAAATGATTAGTTTCCAATCACATTTTTTTCAGTGAAATATGAGGTCATGATTTCATTATTCATTATTTTGGAAAATTTCATTATTGTCAAAACTTTTGTTTATATGGCTATTACCTAGATATTGTTGATGAAAGACCATCTCAAAACAGGTATTAATGCTAAGATCATCATTACAGACATTTTGCAACAGATTTAAACAAATCTGAATTTGGGTTTTTTTTTAAAAGTGCTTACAATTTTTGTAGGCACTTGAAACATGACGAGGTAACCCTTAAATTCCATTATTTACTACATCCTCTACCTACATGTACAACTAAGGAAAAATGCTGATTATGATCAGCAGGGGATGTCAGATATTTTGAGAGTTTCAATTTTGGTTATTGCCATCTCAATTTGCAGATAATTGACTTTTTATAAAAAAATAATGAAAGTTTCGGTCAAATTGAAAAGGCGATGCGGGCGGGTGACGGGAAACTAAGAATCAACTTTCATTAGCCTAATCTGTGCAGAACAAGATGTACATGCAGCACATAATTATGTGCAGACTGCAAATACATGCTGTGCACAGGGCACTGTGGGATGAGCAGTCTTTCTGGCTTCTTTTACATTATTTTGTGTAATTGTAAAGATACCAGTATCAGGCAAAATGAGCTTCTGATCGATGTAGATTTTAGCGAAAACTATGTTTAAAACAAACAAAAACATGCCATACCTGAGACCATAATACCCGCCTCGAGTCTCCATACACTCAGAGTGGCTATTTTGGCTATGAGTCATTTAGTCTATAGTGGCATTTATTTCTTCAACATTTACATAATAAACTGACATGCATGCACTTTATGTTTTCTTCTCTGTGTACATTGTACAGTGTAGTGAGTGTGTCGGCCTACACATGTATTTGAAGCGGTAACTTGTTAGCTAAAAATTTCAAATTTCAATGTACTTGAGGCCCTACATCAGGGCCCTTAGTTATCATGAAAAGTGTTGGGATTTAAAATTACAGACTACTAATCTATTTTCAATTACACAAAATAATGTAAAAAAGTCAGTAATTGGAATTAAAATATGAGCTTGTAAACCTTCACAGTGAACACACACACATACAGTGTAATTATAGTATGGTCGTTGGACATTTTGACCAGGAAAAAATTGGTAAAAAGCTGATTTTTGCACCAGACAAGCAGAATATATCATAGAACATCATATCCAAAATCCCCAGAAATCCCCCTTGGGGAATTCGTTTTATCCAAGATGGCCGCCAAAATGGCTGCCGCAACATATAATTAGGTGTATCTTAGCTTCTAAAGCAGATATGATGATAATTTTAGTGTCTTTGAATAGGTTTATGAGGTCAGAGAATTCAAATTTGTACAAATCTAACACACTGATGTCTTCAATCACACTGAAATCCAAGATGGCCGCCAAAATGGCATACAACATATAATTAGCTGTATCTTAGCTTCTAAAGCAGATATAATGATGATTTTAGTGTCTTTGAATAGGTTTAAGAGGTCAGAGAATTCAAATTTGTACAAATCTAACACACTGGTGTCTTCAATTACACTGAAATCCAAGATGGCCGCCAAAATGGCCACCACCACATATGATTAGATATATCTCCGCTTCTGAAGCAGATATGATGATGATTTTAGTGTCCTTGAATATATTTCAGAGGTCAAAGAATTCCAATTTGTACGTATCTAAAACACTAAATTCTTCATTCACACTGGAATCCAAAATGGCCGCCAAAATGGCCGCCACCATCACGTGTTATGTTTAAGTATATTTTGGCTAATGAAGCGGATGTGATAATGATTTTAGTGTCTTGAATGTGTTTTAGGTGACGCAGAAGTCAATTTATTTATCTAAAGTACTAAGTCAATTCTTCACTCACACTGTAATCCAAGATGATCCTCAATATGGCTAAAATCAAACATGCTTAACTGTATATCTCAGCTTCTGAAACCAATATAATGATGATTTTAATCTTTGAATAGGCTTTTAAGAGAATGTAGGTTTTAGGGGTTGCAGATTTCAATGTTGCAATTACTTAAAACACGGAAGTAAGTGCTCAGTAACAATAGAATCCAAAACAGCTGCCACCACATGATTTTCTATATCTTAGTTTCTGAAGCAACAGTAGCTATCTTCGACTTCATCTGCAAGTATAATCGCCTCAGCGTTTTGGCAATTTTCTCCTCTGCAATCTCCACAAGCTGTGACACATTTAAATCCCTTTTTTTTGACAGGAACATCCGTTATTTCCACAAGGACTCCTGGAGGATAGTTTACATTTGTATCATACAAACTTAAGCAAGCCTTGTGGTGCTGTATCTACATCCATAAGGACCGGTGCTAGTACGGTGTCAGAGAGTTTCCAACCCCATTGATTTGGATCCAAGTTATTGTTTGTGAGCTTTCTCCAAAGTATGACCTGCAAAAGAACACTCAGACTGTGGAAATATGCTGCTCTTTTTAACTAGGTGGAAGCTTTTGTGGATCAAGTGATGCTTTATTTGATGATACCATCGCCATGAATTAAACGAACACGCAGACCGTTTAAAGAATCTTCTTCTCGCCACCACATAAGACAACAAATACTCTGATGCCATTTGTACCAATCTGCTCTAATGTCGCCTCAGGATCGCTCATCTAGGATGATATCTCCTGCAATTCTTCTTATCTTCTGTAACAAACTTGTTGTCGAAATGTTGCAGAAGTGGAGTCACAACCACTCCATGCATGGATAAACAGGACCTGAGATGGAATGTCAATACTTCACCAACGTTGTTAATAAGGTCTTGAACTTTCCAACCCACCGATATCAGCTATATTCTGGTCCCCAGTGGCACTTCTCTTCCTTGTCTTGAATATTGAAGGAGTCTTGAAGGGTACATTCCACTATCAATGTGTCAGCATCTCCGGTACTATTGTGCACCATCCATCGACTCAGCAGCGAGATAAACTGGCATTTGTTCTTATCATATTCACCTCACAGAATCTATGAAGGTTCTCACCATGACCAGCAGACCTTCCTCTCAAATGAGAAGAACAACAGTCAGTTTATCTCGCTGCTGAGTCGATACTTGGAAACCAATGGTCAGATCGTGCACAATAGTACTGGAGATGCTGACACTTTGATAGTGGAATCGAATGTACCCTTAAATTTGCAAGACAAGAGAAGTACCTGTAGTAGCAGATGACACAGATATACTTGTCATTTTGATGTACCACTGAGACCAGACTATGGCTGATATCTACTTCCATCCAGAGAAGAAAGGGTTGGTGGTTTGGAAAGTTCAAGACCTTGTTAACAAAGCTGGTGAAGTAGTGACATCCCATCTCTTGTTTATCCATGTATGTAGTGGTTGCGACTCAACCTCTGCAACATTTGGACATGGAAAGACAAGTTTGTTGAAGAAGATAAAAGAATTGCAGCAGATATCATCCTAGATGAGCGATCCTGAGGCGACATTAGAACAGATTGGTACAGCTGGCATCAGATTATTTGTTATCTTATATGGTGGCAGAGAAGAAGATTCTTTAAACGGTCTATGGTTCGCTTAATCCATGGCGATGGTATCATCAAATAAAGCATCATTTGATCCACAGCTATCGACAAAAGCTTTCACCTACTGAAAGAGCAGCGTATTATCACAGTCTGCGGGTTGTTTTACAGGTCATACTTTGGAGAAAGCTAACAAACAATGACTTGAATCCAATTTAAAGCAATGGGGCTGGAAACACTCTGACATCGTACTAGCACCGGTCCTTACGAATTTAGATGCAGCACCACATAGCTTGTTAAGCTTGTACGATACAATTGTAAACTTTCCTCCAGGAATTCTTGTGTAAATAACAGATGATCCTGTCCCAAAAATGGACTTAAATGTGTCACAGCTTGTGAAGATTACACAGGAGAACATTGCCAAAACGCTGAGGCGATTATACCTGTAGATGAGAACGAAGACAGCTACTTTTGCTTCAGAAGCTGAGAGATATATATTCACATGTGGTGGCAGCTATTTGGGATTCTATTGCACTTGCACTTCAGTGTTATAGCCCGGGTTTTAAGTAATTGCAACAATTCTCTGACCCTTAAAACCTACATTCTCTTAAAAACCTATTCAAAGATTAAAATCACCATTATATTGGCTTCAGAAGCTGAGATATTTAGCTAATCATGTTTGATTTTAGCAATATTGAGGGCCATGTTGGATTGGAGTGTCAGTAAAGACATATACTTAAAGATTTCTAGTTCGTTGCAACAACCAACCCCAGACATCGTATCGCATTAAAGTTAACTAAAGAATTCTGTGTTGTTTTAGTTAGACATAAATACAAAATTGTCTTCTGCGTCACCTAAAACCTATTCAAAGACACTAAAATCTTTATCATTATCTGCTTCATAAGCCAAAATATACCTAATCATAACACGTGGTGGTGGCGGCCATTTTGGCGGCCATCTTGGATTCCAGTGTAAATGAAGACTTCAGTGTTTTAGATACGTACAAATTTGAATTCTTTGACCTCTGAAATATATTCAACGACACTAAAATCATCATCATATCTGCTTCAGAAGCGGAGATATATCTAATCATATGTGGTGGTGGGATTTTGGCGGCCATCTTGAATTTCAGTGTGATTGAAGACATCAGTGTGTTAGATTTGTACAAATTTGAATTCTCTGACTTCTTAAACCTATTCAAAGACACTAAAATCATCCTCATATCTGCTTTAGAAGCTAAGATACAGCTAATTATATGTTGTGGCGGCCATTTTGGCGGCCATCTTGGATTTCAGTGTGATTGACTTACATCAGTGTGTTAGGTTTGTACAAATTTGAATTCTCTGACCTCTTAAACCTATTCAAAGACACTAAAATCATCATCATATCTGCTTTAGAAGCTAAGATACACCTAATTATATGTTGTGACGGCCATTTTGGCGGCCATCTTGGATAAAACGAATTCCCCAAGAAGGATTTCTGGGGATTTTGGATATGATGTTCTATGATATATTCTGCTTGTCTAGTGCAAAAATCAGCTTTTTACCAATTTTTTCCGGGTAGCCACGGTTTTTCCTCTTCAACGACCACACTATTAGCAGACATGTGTGAGCAGATTAGAAGCCAGAAAAACTGCTACATGTACACCTTGTTCTGCACAAATGACAGATTATCCTAGGCTAATTTGCATATAGTGTACATTGTACAGAACATCCTACTTTTGTCCAATCAGACTGCAGGAAAGTACATGTGATGAAACTGGTCATTTTTAAGTGGGAAATATGCCATTATCCTGCATGGGGGCAATGCAAAATGTGCCCTTGTAAAGAATTCCGTCCGACATGCTGGTTTTCATGTCGGACGGAAAAAAATGTAGCCCTTAATTTGTCCATTTTTTAAAGGTAATTGACTAAAACAACTATTGATTCATTTTCTACATTAAATTCATGGATACTTCACAGGAATAAATAAATAAAATTTTGAGTAGTTTTTTACAGGAAAAACTTATTGGAAAATTCATGCATGTCGGACGGAAAATTTAGTGTTTACATTTCTAAAATTGCAAGAAATCTTAAGCTGATGACATATGGTTTTAATTTTTATATTTATCAACTTAGTAAGGTGTATATTTATTGTGCAAGTACAAAAAAATAAAACAATTGAATTATAAGTGCTCAAGGAGCCCCTGTTATTTGTTTCCAAAAATTCCGTCCGACATGCTTATGCTTTTTGTATACCTGTGAAAAAACATCAAAATAATTAAGAAATTTTGTAGTTTTCACAAGAAAAATGTTATTTTATGAAAGGATAGATATGAATCTTACATAAAATGTACTGTAACTTCATTTAGAAGGAAGTTTTAAAATTGAGCAAGTTGATGACCCATTTTGAAACAGGCCCACACCCTATGGAAGGCTTGAACTATGATCTTAATCTTCCACACAGGGAGTGTGGATTTCAAATAGGGCTACCTGAATGGATGACAACGTTTGAAATCTACACCCCCTGTGTGGGAGACTACGATCATGTCTTCCACATGGATTTCAACTGGAATAGCCCATTGCGTGCCTAACTGATAACAGATGACACAAGGTTCTTGATTGGTCAGTATAAAGCCATGGGGTTATAAATACCACCAAAATTGTATTTTCATTAATAACAGAAGCCATCATTCTGCTATTATTTCTCTTAATTAATTTCCTCTTTGTGTTAATTAACATGTGAAAATAAAATTTGAATTAAAAAAATGGTTTCCATTAGGGGTTGCTTTTAATTGCCCTGCAAATAACATCACATTGAAGCCTGTCTAACCCATTGTTTTCGTCATCACAACTTGAACGAGGAAGAAGCACCATATGAATATTAATTTAAAGGGCTTACCCAGCCCATGTCATGTCTAACAACCTTATCCATTGTGTGACTAATATTTGTCTCTTTTCTTGTTTGTAACGTCTTATTTTCCGTTGAGTGAGCTGTTGTCACACAATTTTTGACTTAATTAACATGATTGATAATTAGTACTAAATCAATCAAATGGTACTAGTTGATCAGTAACATACAACATGACTAATGATTGATTATATGGAGCCAACTGTGGAGGGTAGACTCTTTTGCATGCACCTGTAACACTCTTGGGTAGTCCTGGTATTTTACCTCTATTGGTGATTGGTCTCTCTCACAGCCTCTTTGACTTGACTCATCTGACTTACTGAGCACCTGTTTTAACTTTCAATACCTGCACATTCTCATTTGCATAACAACTCACATAATTTGCATAACAATAATCACAAGATTTTTCAATAACTAGAGTTGTCCCCTCTTTGAATAGTCATCATGTATTTCTACATTTTTTCACAAAATGGCTTTTACCATAAAAAAAAAAAAGCAAGTCCATCAAAAAGTTGGGTTGTTTTGATTTTTGCACAATTTCTCCCCTAGAAATCTTAGTCTTGTTCATTGCTTCTGGCTTTATAGTCCATCTTTTAATAAGATATTTTAATAAGATAATGCAAGATATTTTTGTCAACTGATTAATGGACCCAGCTGGGACCAATACCAATAGTTGTGGTTCAGAATTTGGCCGCCAACATTTGAACTTGCCTGGTAGGGTCAACATTCTACTGCATTTTCTTGCCGAGTGTCCTTCCATCCAAGTTTTATTTAATTATAACACATAAAAATGAAGCAAGTCTTGCTCAAAATCAATTGCTCTCTTAAAAATTCAATGCAACCAACACAACTCTAGTTATTACTGTCAGATATTGATTGCATGATGTTACTTGATTCCATTGCCACTAATTTGGTCCTCTACCATATTCCTCCTTCCACCACAATTGCTTCTCTGCTTACTCCCATCTCCTAGCAGCTATCCAGCCGTTACCCCAGGGTAATGTGCAGGTCATTCCGGGTCGCTCAGGACCGTCCTCCAAAAGCGGTGGCGGGCGCCCTCATCTGCGCCTTACTGGGCAACTACTACACTACCATGCTTAGCAACGCCTCTAGTGCCATCTCCAATTCAGGTAGTAATACTACACAATGCAGCAACACTCTTACTGCCATGCAGGGGTTGCCAGTTTTTGTGTATTTTCTCTTGACGCGTTGCTTGATTGCAGTATGAGATTGGGTGCTGTGATATTAGAAATTGTAATGTGCATGACATGGAAGTTTTTTGTGATAATGATCATTGCACTGCATTGCAACAATTAGAAAAAATGCCTGGCAGGGAACGCAATCAAAATAGAATGTTTGAAATATTTATCAGGCTAGGTGATTTCTGTGTGTTTTTAATCAATTGCTTACTGCATGTCAAGATAGTGCAGGAGAAAGTTACAAAATGGTATCCTGGTCACTTCGAAACATTAGGATATTAACGTCATTTAAGGGTACTACACCTGGCCAATTTTGTGCCTATTTTTGCATTTTACTCCAAAATTATAGCGCATTGGTGACAAGTAAGATATGTATATTATAGGGCAAGGACTACAACTACTGCACTGGAAATTTTATTTCAGCACAAACAGCAGTTGTGGAGTTACAGTCAAAAATGAGGGAAAACCAATATTTGATCGATAAATCAATAACAACCTGCCTTGAGTTGCTGAATTTTCAGTGCAGTAGTTGTAGTCCTTGCCCCTATAATATACGTTCTTACTTTTCACCAATGCGCTATAATTTTTGAGAAAAATGCAAAAATAGGCACAAAATTGTCCAGGGGATGAAATCAGTCGAAATTCAATTCTTATCAAACAACTTTCAAGCTTAGTAACTCATTTTCTTTCTTGCCTGTAGAAAATGTTAAGCATTAACATGTTGAACAATCCAAATAAAAAAAAAATGTATTTTGAGTTTTGTCACAAAAATTAAGACGGGGGAACTTGACCAGGGGGAACTTGACCAATAGTGTGTGGTTTGATGTGGTACGTTTGAATGTGTGCGTTCTGTGAACAAATCAATTCTTTTTTTTTTTTTTTTTTTGACTTGAGAGATTTTTCTTCTTATTTCTTTCTTGCATTTTGTATGCATGTATGTTGCATGAGATCCCCATTCCCCAAGTTGTATGTTATTGTCATTTGCATGTTTGTTCAGCCATAACACAAATATTATTTTGCAGAGGAGACAAAACTAAAACTAAAAAAAAGTAGTTATAGTTGCAGGCCTGTAAAATATTTCCGGTTCTGTTATTTATAGTGTTAAAATAGAAATCTTGTTTCAGTCAGAGCTAGTTTGTAGTGCTTCATACTTAGCTCTTCTCATCAAATAGATATTTGTTTTTCACTAAAAAGGAGGAGAAAGAAAACCTTGCAATTATTTTGGGGTATGCTGTTACATGTGCAAAATAGGATGTTGAGTTTCAAAATTCAATATTTGAACATAAAATATCTCCAAAGAAAACTACACTTTAAAATTTGGTAGCAAGTGAATATCTAGGAAGCTGCTTTTTGAAGTTAATATTTTGAATTTCGGGTCAATTTTGCTTTTAAAACCCTGGCAAGGAGTCCATTCTAATCAAGACATTACATTGCATGTGCATGGGACATTGCATGATCATTTTCTGACAAGTTTCAACATCACATTGTTTGTAGCTCATTCCATATTGCTCCTTTTCATGCATGTATAAACCAGGCGCAGATAAACAAAACATTGCATTTCATTGGCCTTTTTTTTTCTACCAATGTGGTGTTCTCGGATCTATGTTAGAGTACTTGCAATGTACCAAAATATGTTCAAATGTCTTAAGATAGTTAAACAGGTAAAGTAGATAAATTGTTAGTATGCTGCTCTGTTGGTAGCTGACGTAGCTCCAATGCAAAGTGTGAACAAAACAGCAAGCACTAGAGTATTGTGGTGCTGCAGTGAAAAAGGGAAAATGTTAAATGGCTGATTGTTGTGATGTGCCTGCAAAGTGCATCTAGACAAGCTAATTGTACCCGTATATTATTTTGCTTCCATTATCCAACACAGGGCAAGAGAATGTATAGCTAATTTGATTTTTTTTTCACTTGCCATCCCTCCCCTTCCCTCATTCCTCCCTGCCAGGACCAACTCAGCTCAAGAAAAGCATGGGGCCCTCTACAAGCATGGTGCCCTCTACGAGCATGGCACCCAAATCTGACAGTGCCCACCAGGGTAAGTGAGTACAAAATTCATGTTTTATTCATCCTTGCCCATTCTGGCTAACCATTTCGTACTTGGTGATGTAATACATTTCAGTGAAAATTTACTGCTAGAAAATTTCTGCTGATGATTTCATTATCTTTCAATTTGGGCAAGCTCTAAACATTGAATTGAAGATGACAAAATTTGGCCGCCAAATCATCTTTTCCTGATTTCCAAATTCACAATTTTGAATATGGTAAATTAACCAAGATGATTTTATTAATTACACACAAAGAAATTTAGATCAAATTTTCAGTCAATGTGCATTTTGCCTACCTGTTCTTACCCCTCAAAAACCTCAGCAATGAATATGCTTTGCATGATTTTGAATATGCACGAGAGTTAACAGCATAAAGAAATTGCACAAATTGTTGCTTGCATGTTTGCCTGAGCACTTGCCTTTTAACCCCATGAGAACTACATGCCGATTGGCCAAAAAGAAGTTTTCATTATCAATTGGACCAATCGGCAACATTGTTAGAATAATTTCACCACACAAAAAAATTGGGGTGAATTATTTGCAAAGCTCCATCCTGATTGGTGATTAAAGTGAAGATATCATGTAATTGGCCAATCAGAGGCAATGTTAGATCGGCAGGTAGTGCTCAGGGGTTAAGTAATGCTGTTATTTGTAAAAGCAATATAATTCAAGCAGTAAACTTGTGAGATGTTTTACGCCATGTCTTGTCAACTTGTCTTAGTTATTAGTTTCAACTTCCTAGAAACAATGGATAGCTATAAATTATGTGTTTATTATGTTGGCTGATTTTGTTAACTGTTAAAGCTGATTACAATGACACCATATATATGGCCAGAGATTGGGTGTATAGTCGGGAAGAAAAGAAAGAAAATCATTCCAAGTATCTTGGCTATTTTTGGAAAGCAGAAAATATGTTCATATCAGGGATTTATTTATTGGTATTTGAGATAGATTTTACAGACATGTTATATTATACCACTTGTGACGTCATACAATCACACTCAACAATTGTGTATATTCCGTAAGCTCACCTGTCAATCACAGGTGGTGTAATGTGAGATAGCAGATTTTACAATGAGGTGATAATTTTAGAGTTTTCTCAAGTTGCTGGCATGTATTTAACTCTTGATTTATAACTATCCAAAACAGTAGTACCCATGTGTGGAAGTGTGTCAAGTTTGTTCGGCTTATAATTAGTGGAGAAAATGACACTTAACATCGTGTATTGATATTGAATGGCATGCGCGCAGTTGGGTGCAAGACTTCGCTAGTTGCGTGTCGCTTAATGCGTGACTGAAAAACAGAACAATTTTCGCCTATGATAAGCCGAACAAACTTAAGTTTTAGCATAGAGTATTTTTATTAGATATGGTTATCTTTATTCTGTCTTAGCTCTGATATGGCACTTAGACTACAATGCAGGTTCTCTGCTCCTTCAGGTTCCACTGATTACTTAAAACTGATATGACTGATAAAATAGCAGAGACTTAAATCGTGGAGAACCAGCATTCAGTATCGGGATGAAAGTCTTCCAGATATAATCTAGCCATAGCAAAAAAATTAATATTTTGGGATGTGTTTGTGTAGTGGTGGGGTGGTAGTACCCTTTGGCCCCTGCTGTAGCCTGGTTCCGGAAGACCGTGTAAATACCAAATGCTGCACACAAGCACTCAGCCACAGTCTATCCAAGGGTCAGGTCAATTGTCAGGAAATAGATCTCTTACCCGCTTATATGAGTGCTTATTTGGTCGCTTGTTTGATTGATCCAATGCTTGCTTGCTTAAGAACTATCGAATCATCCTTATGCTACCAGTATTGTGGGGCCGATCTCTCAAATACCATTACCATTACCAGTACCCATACAATAGGAAATTTGTGCTGATTATTCCAACACACAATCAGTCTTGACCCTGTGCGTTTGTGAAATCATCCTCAAACCAGATCCACACAGTTAATTTAAAATACTTCGATTTTGGCCCCTGCCAGAATGGTCTGATCAAATTGAGGTTAAAAAGAAAATTATTACATAAACCTGCAAGTTTTAACATGCAAAAGTGTAATTTTTGCACAAATTAATTATGATTATATCCGGTCTTATGGTTTGTGGTACATTTCAGGGATTGCTTGGATCAGGTTAAGAAATCAAGTGTCTCTTCTCTTATTCTTGCTATTGGTTGTGTTGAGAAATTTATATACAGTTACATTAAAATGTGACAGTACAGCACGAATGAGCAGTAATGTCCTCAATTGTATTCTGAGTTACAGTGTAAAATGGGCATGAAGGTCATATTCATAGGTATTTCAATTTGGTGCTACGTGTATCTCATTAAATGAGGTACACGTAGCACCAAATTGAGGTACCTATGAATACGACCTTCATGCCCATTTTACACTGTAACTCAGAATACAATTGAGGACATTTACGGCTCATTCGTGCTGTACGGTCACAAATACCCACTCTTCACTTTAAACCCAACTGTCATATATGCATGTAATTAAAAGTTACATGTAGTAAATCCCTGTAGTTTGTAGTCAATGCTTGCTATATAACATATTGTCTCTAATAAATGGCCTGGGAGTGTGCTTTTTCTGAAAAAGAAGGCGTTTGTGTTATTTCTGAAAAAGAACGCATTGCAAATTTTCAGTGATAAATTACTATGTCAGCCTAACCATTGGGCAAAATATGGCAGTCTTTTTCTGCATGGTGGCTGATGTAAATACTGTGATTATTGGAACATTTCTACAAATTTGCATTTGTAAGTGCATTTTCATGCAAACATTGTACTTATTTCTTTTTAATGAAAATGCTACTGAAGTTAAGTTTACAATTGAATAGATATTGTCAATGCAATATTGTCATTGCAATTTTGCAAAATTATGGGGCATTTATTACAGACAATACAGGATGTGACCAAAATGTATGGCCGTACCAAAATGTGCAGTTAATTTTTGCCAAATTGTTTCTCTGAATGCCTTATATAGAGAAAATAACCACCTGGCTTGCCCAAATTTACATGTTATTGTCATGATTTAATCATGATTTAATAATTCTAATTTCTTCATTTGTTCTTACTCAAATTCTTCCCCTTAAGTTTCAGTGCCTGAAACTGCAGTGTTGCGGTATGGCCATCCATATTATCATGAGCTGTAAGAATTTAACATTAATTTTGTGCACCTTGTTTACTACAAAGTACAAATTATACATACATTTGAGACAGGGGGAGAGGGAGAAGGGGGCATTATTGTTGGTCTTTTCACCCTTACAAGGGGCAATGGACATGGGGTAATCATGAAATGGGGTTCAGACATTCAAGTTTATACATGTAAGCATGCCACATAGAATATAGGGGGAAATATATCTAAAGTCTGAATACTCTTTTATCCAAACTATTGGCCCTTAAAATTTTAGACTAAAATTGATTCTTTCAATTACTAGGCTTTTACAGCTGTAGATGGGGTAAATAGTCTGGATTTTATATATAAAACACACAATCATCAATGTTGAGGCTATTTACCCCACCTATAGTTGAAGCTTGCCAAGGTGAAGAATCATGTACCCATTCCGAAACTTGAGATTAAACAATGGCCAAGACAAAGGGATTTAAACATCAATTAAGCAAAGCTCATTAGATCCTGAGTGGAGTAAATCCATGTCTAAACGAACAGGTAATTAATTAAAAAAATAATAACCATCTGCTTTTTTTTTTTCTTGCTTTTTTCTCACTCTTTCTCTGACTACAGGCGTTAAATCCAGCAACGGCAGTGCCCGTAAATCCAACGAGATCATCCTGATAGAATAGAGGAATGTATGGATTGGGATTGACACAGCTGCAACACTGCCCTCATTCACTCACTTGTAGACTTCACAATTTCTCGTCAAAGTATCACTAATCTGCACCAGTGGTAGAGCACTGACTGAACTCTTGAAAGTGGGCATTGTCACTAAAGAGCCCCAAGCACCCATTTGGTGCACAAGAATTTGCACTCCTGTATTACAATTTGTTGTGAGCCAAATTTAGGCCAATTCAGGTAAAAATAATATTGCTTTATAAATTTGTGATAAGATCAAGAAACAGAATTTAAGAGTGCTGCTTGAGAGGATAGTAACCCGTGGACCAATGATGATTTATTGTGATGTGGTGTGATGAAATCACATTCCCTCCCATCACGTCTTTTCACTGTGGTCTTGTGATTCTAGTCCCATTGTATTTTTTATTGACCATGTGAATGGCATCTGACATACAGACTGGTTAAAATGTTAGTGCACAAAAAAGTACGAGTGAAATTGGATAAGTAACAGTTTGAAGAATTTAAAAAAAAATCTTGAAATAAAGACAATTTGTATAAATTTATTTAAACATGTTACAAAGTGATCTGAATATTTCACTATTTGGTGTTATTTATTCTAATAGGCTCAAATATATTGTAAAAAGTTAAAATGACCAGGGAAATGTGTGGAACATATTTATACAGCACAAATGATGATTTGTGCAAAACATGTTGCTTTATACTCTCTACATGATCTATAAATAATTTAACACACTGCTTAATGAGAAAATGTGTGTGGGTCCTGAAAGGACATGCACATTGCAGTGATGATGTCATACATGTTGAGTAGGTAAATTATTTTCATATTAAGTGCACCGACCTTGTGACATGTGTTTATTTAAAGGTGGTGGGTATTTACTAATTGATCTGAGATGATGGAACTATGTGCATGGGCAGCACATGCAAGTTTATTCCTGTGGGTAAATGGAATTCATTGTTGGTACTTGTCACAGCACAACCTGTGAAATAGGAGGGATTCTCAAAATGTTTTTATGTAGCAGTATTTTGTAGTATATCATAGAAAAGTATTTGTCATGTTTATTTGTATTAATCCTGTATTTAAAACACTGTGCTTTTTTGTGGCCAAAAGTGTATAAAATCATTTATCCATAATACTCCATGAGAGGGTACATTTTTGTTTTGTAAGCTAAGTGGACCATGTATGTTAAATGGGAATTTGGAATACTTAACTCGGTTTTCTCTTAGGTAAACGCGAGTAATCACTTGAAAGTGCAAATAGCATTCTATTCAAAAATTATTTAATAATATTTAAATATTATAAGAGAGTAATTGATTTGTATTCCAAATGAACATTTGCTTCTTGGGAGTGTCTTTTGACCATCAGTCCTTTTTGTGTTGGGAAGAAAAATGGCTGTATAAACTATTTTTGCTAAACAATTTGTTGCTATACAGGCAAGGGGTTTTTATATTGGGAAATTAGTGTAATTTTGTGTTTTGTATGTGTATCCAATATTGTGTTATGAATAGAATGAGGCATTGAGGGGAGGTGTGCATGATTGTGAAAGAATGAACAAGATTGAGAGAATTAGAGAATTACTGTGTGTAATCCATTGTCGATGTTCTTAGAATGCGGATGATTATGCACAAGGATCAAAGTCATGTCATACAGATGGAAAATATGGACAATTTAAATCTAATTTAGAGGTTTTTTGTCTTGTTTTGACATTATGTAACACCGGCTAGTTGCAGAGCACTTGATCGGAAATTGTGATGCAAGTGCATGCAACCTGAGTGCGTATCCCCATGATCAATATCTGTTGGAATTGGTGGTGGGTGATGTAGTTTTATGTATGTCAGATTTGCAGCTTGAGTATGTGCATTTAACAAATTGATAGGCAGTAAAAATGGGCTATTCCACTTTCAAGATTGCACTGGTATCCTCAATTCTATTTGAACTAAATGGTCAATTCAGATGGGAGATTTGTCCTCATTTTAATTGCCAGCTGCAATGTTCAAATCCAGCTGCATTTTACCCAATCTTTTCCTACTTGAGGAAACCTTGATGATAGGAATCTCAAAATGTCTGTGTTTTCCACTGTTTTATAAAAATGAAATTTTTGGATTTGGAATGGCCAATTAGGTTGCATTTGATAGTAATTCCAAATCTTTCTCAAGAGGGGATGTGGTTTCAAGTGTAATACCCAATATAGCTCTTTGTCCGGGAATTTTGCAACTCTTATTTTAAGTTTGCGTTACTTAATTTTAAGTTTGCAAAGAATTACGGAAGCTTATAAAATATTTTGTTTTATCGCATACACAGACAAGCTCTGAGCATGGCTACCTCAACACTTTCCACTCAGCTCAAACAATTAGGGATAAGGAGGGAGGGGGTAAGGGTTGTTAATAGAATGTCACTTTTGTTTTGATAGATTTTAATGATTATAAAGATATTGAAATTAAGGAAATTAATGCCAAGTGACAAAATGTAATTTTGGTTCCAGGCACTTAATATTTTATGTATTTTACACAAGTCAATGTTATTCTTTGAATCACTGACACGATTTTGAATGAGGGAACAAAATGTTAGCATAATTTGTGATATAAAATGTTACATTTACACATGGTGGTAAAGTTATTGTAACTATTAATGCTGTGGAATAAATCAAGAATAAAAATAATACTGAACACAAATAAAGTATAACATATTTTGTATGGATTGTGTTTGTTGAATTTTAAACTAGTTACCTCTATTAACTTGCTATAATTGAAGACCGAATTAAAAATACTAGTTTGCATATGACGTCCTGTTAACCAGACCAAAAATGCTGTACTGCGCAGGTCAGCAATCAATGCCGCGTCCTTGCCCTGATTTCAGACACGAACTAGTCTTTTTGATTCGGTCTTCAATTGTAGGGTTTATGGCTACAGTGGATCTTTATTATTCGCCTATTGCATGGTTCCGCCATGATGCATGGAGAGCCTCGAACTGGCGTGACATGAAAGGAACAATTGCATAACTTAACACAATTAGCCTTTTTTGAGATATGGCTGACACAATAGGATGGCGCTGCACAAAGTGGGTAAAGTCTTTTGAATTTGCCGGGTTTTACCCTACTTGAAGACTGCCCTCCTTTTGGATATGCTATACTTCGAAAAGGCTAATGTTGTATGGCTGGTTCAATTCCCATTCATGAATGCTGCCAGATCGGGTCTGCTCGCACATGGCAAAAGCATGCAATGGGTGAATAGTCCTGCATCGACCATGGTTATTGAAAGGGTAGAGTTTGGAGGGGCATGGGGGTATTGTGGCACTAAAACTGGTTTGTGGTGCAAGTTGACCTGCTTAAGGAACAAACTTAGTTTGACATCTTGTAAACAAAATTCCTATTGTTTTGGGGAGGGGGAAAATGTCAGGATATCAGTCAATGTTAATCGTTCAGGTTGGAATTTTCAACATTTCACACAAACATTTTGGGGAGGGAAGGGGTCAGCCTCCAAACAAAAGCATTTTCGTTTTGTTATTATAGGACATCATCAACGTTTTGTTCCCAAAAACTGATGGTCCTACAATTAAAGGACGATCGAGTTTTGGGCTCAAGTGTCCAAAAGGTCACTGATCTTGAACTTGTGTTGCCAGTCTCCAGATGAAGGTCAAAGTTGTGACTGAAAATTTGAAATGATTGTATTTTGTTCAGTTAGGCCCTTCACAATTAATTCTTAGTTTCCTGTTTCATGGTTGAAAACCAGGGATGAGGCGACTTTTAATTATTAATTATCTTTTATTTTCTTTATTTTAAAATAAGTGGTCGCAACCTACATCAAGCCATTGGGCTATTCCAGAAAATAAGCGCACACCCCTATAGAGGAGTTCGATATCCGGACTTTTCTATCCATCAAGCTCCGGATATCCGGACTTTTCATATAGAGGAGTTCGGATATCCAGACTTTTTCTATCCATCCAAGCTCCGGAACCGGACTTTTCAAACATTTTCCCTACATAGTACCGCTTTCGACCTATAGAGGAGTTCGGATATCCAGACTTTTTCTATGCATACAAGCTCCGAAACCGGACTTTTCAGACATTTTCCTACATAGTACCGTGCTTTCGACCTATAGAGGAGTTCGGATATCCGGACTTTTTCTATGCATACAAGCTCCGGAAATCCAGACTTTTCAGACATAGCCATATGCTTGACCTATAGAGGAGTTCGGATATCCAGACTTTTTCTATTCATCCAAGCTCCGGAAATCCAGATTTTCATCTTTTGAGTCTGGACTCGGACTTTTTTTGTCGGATTCGGACTCCGACACAAACAGACTTGGCTATACTCACACTCGGACACAAGGGGGAAGTCATTATCTTCGGAAAGGGGAGGGGGCCAGTGGGTCACTGTTTTTTACTACCATCAAGAAGACAATTTTCAATCAATGTACATGTACAAAATAATACAGATATCTGGGTATTTGTGTCTGTGAATTGAAAGGGTCGTTCAAATGTCTGGTATCTGCAGGAGGTGGGTCTCAAAACAGGAAAGATTATAAAAATAGTGGCCATGATCTTCTAGTGGCCAGAAGATCATAAATACAATAATAAAAAAAGGGTTAGTATCCCTTTTTTTTATGAAATAGGAGATGACCACCTCACCTCCCTCACCACCACCCAAAAATATGACTCAAACTTGGAGCCAAGTCATTTGATCATTTGATCCTAAATTGGTTGGCTTCACTTATTTGCCAATTTAATCAAAGGGGTCTATATTTAGATTTATCTGTCACAATAGTTGAATCGTAATAATATTATCAATTAATAACAGAATATTTATTTATAATTATAATACATATTTTGCCTAGATATATCCTACTTCAACTTCTCACAAATTTTAGGGACCGTTCATTATTTCTACCGGAGGGGGGGTGGGAGCAGACAGAAAGTCACTGCCAAAAACTATATGACCCCCCCTTCTCCGATAATAAAAACCATATGACCCCCCTCCGAGCTACATGAAAATCATATGACCCCCACACACACACTAACGCCAACCAAACAAGAAAAGGCATTCCCAAGAGAGGAGGGGGTGTAATTTTGATTACAGGGATGTGCCCGGCATTTTCTCTAAACCATTTTTCACCCTGATGTAGCAGTGATGTCAGTGTGCATTTCATTACACAGCTTCATGTAGCTGGTGGACGCTTAAAGTGCTGGCATACGCACACATGTGATTAAAGACGCGCAATAGATGCACGCATGGATCAGCTGCCTCAACGCATTACGCCACTGACACACAGGCCCGTCACGCAGGATTTTTTTTGGGTGCTGATTTTGAAAAAGTGGACTTTTTTACAAGGGGGGGGCGATTTTGTGAAAAGTAGACTTTCTTCCCCAAATTTGGACCTTTTTTGACCAAAAAAATGTAAAAAACCTGATTTTTTGCTTGCAGATTCTGAAATTTTGGGACTTTTTGTATACTTTTGCAAACGTACGGGCCTGCTGACACATCAGGCTGAAAAATTATGCCTACTTCTTGCTGCTTTCGCCACTCGGCCACCAGTATTCCAATTTTTCACAAAAGCACCCAAATTTACCCTAATTTGGCACTTCCCCCAATATTGGTCTCCACTGAATAGCCACCCATCATACCAAAATCGTTGAAAAGGCCCCCAAAATCATGGCATATCCCCACATACCTTCAACCAGGTAGAACCCCACACGGGGTATTTTACTTGTTTAAATACAGTATTATTTGTTTCACATGCAGTGTACACAGATTTTGGTTCAAACTGCCACCCTGTGCTCCAGCAGCTCTGATGCTCCAGCTATATAGTATGTGTACTTCAATACCACAGGTCCCTGAACAAACCACACATGATATTGATTAAAGTTACAATTTTTTGCATCAAGATGGCAGGTTTGGAAACTTGGGGTCAAAATTATTACCGGTAATTCAATTTTTTTTAAATATAATTAGAGGCTAAAAATCAAATAAGTTAAATTTCTTCATTTATCAAGCTATCAAGCGGCTGATTTATTAATTTTCAGTCTCTTAAATTGTAAATATGCATCAACTTCTCAATATACCTTTTCATACTGGGTGAAGCACAGCCCGGGTACAAAGTGAAGTTATGCCTGTCCTTTCTCAACATAATGTAGCTTGCATGTTGAATATAGTGTAAAATGAATGAGTTGCGAAATCTACTTCTAAGTCCGGACTCGAGTCCACTTTTTGTTGGACTCGGACACAAACAGACTTGGCTCGGCTCAAACTTGGACACAAAATGTCCAATTAAATCCATGTAAAATGTGAAATGATTACTAAAAATGTCAAAATAGATCTCAAATTTGATTAAAATTGTTGACTTCACTTTTGCCCATTTTCCTAATTAATTGGGGGCTGTCAAATCTGTGATCTGTCATAATATCCTACATATCCACCAAATTATTTAGATTTATCTGTCACTTCCCAGAATCAATACTGTTAAATCTTTAATGAAATAATTGATAATTATACATAATTTAATAAACATTTTGACTGTATAAAAATATCTAAAACTTCTTTCATGGAGCTAAACTCTTGAAAGAGAGAAAACATGCACACAGACATGTACACCCCATCCATAGGGCTAGTGTTTGTGTTCACTACTTACGGGCAATCACTGAACATTTGTCTGGGACATTTATCCAATTTAATAATTTTAAAAAAGATGTTTAGAATAATTGATTAATATCACACAAAACATAGTCTGAAACGGTGAATTTATATAAGTATTAATATTATTATGAAGACGATGATGATGATGACAATGTATGCTGCACATGGGTATAATCAGAAATAATGGCACCAAAGTGTGACAAAAGTGTCAAAATTACAAACAGTGTTCAGAGATGTAATTATTGTCTTATTGTAAGCAAAACATATCTAAATTCAAGAAAAAATTAAAAAAATTACTTCAGTAATATTACTAAATATATTTTTTCAACTGGTTTATAGGCTAAAGTAGTCCAAAATCTTCAGAAACATAACACAAAAAAGATCCATGTCATTCCTTGTTATATTTTGACAAAATTATGCAAATATGTCATTCTTTGAGTTTTAATTAATTGCTTAGACACTATACTGAAATAGTCATGTAGAATTTTTGTCAAGGAAACAAAGTTTTGGAAAAAAAAAAATTTCATTTGAACACCTAAAAATTTGTGGAAATCATGAACAAAAGTTTTTATTTGTCAAAAGAAACATCTTGAATTATTTTCTGTTTCAGTTTATATCATGCAATATGATGTGCAAAAACTGTGTTGAAGTTTTTAGCATCACATTGTTCTTCAAATTGATGTCAGGATCCATCAAAGTAGTACAGTTCTGTAACACTCCTGACACTGTACACTACCTGTATGGCCTGAAATATTTTATAAACTACATTTTCTAAAACAGTCTTTGTAATTTTTTGTTGACAACATCTATGGCCCTCTCAAAAAAGGCACAGAATTTAGGTGACTTACGTTCATTTTTGTTTTTCGAGCCCAGCTTACATGTTTTTGTAACACTCCTGACACTTTGCTACAGTAACTGTATAGCCTCAAATATACAAATTTGTAAATCACATTTTCTAAAGTAGTTTTTGTAATTTTTTGGTGACACTATCTATGGCTATCTCAAAAAGGGGCAAAAAATTGAATTACATTAGTTTAATTCTATTGTTGAGCCTATATTACTTACAATTGATTGTCAGGAGTGTAACATTTTGGTCGAGCTATGAAAACCATATTTTTATGTACATATTTCTTGAATATGAAGGTCTTTACATCATGATTGCAGCAGTTTGGCTTCAGGAATATAGTTTCAGGGCTAAAAGAACACCAACAGACTGGTAATTTCTTCAGAAATTTGAATTATTGCCAATTAATTAATTCTGTGTAACACTCCTGACATTGACTATTTAGATAGCTGTAGCAAACATGTTCAAGCAATGGCAAATATTTTTCTTGTTTTTGAGTTTCTATCCCAATGCACTAATAAAATAAAAAGTAATGTATGAATATTGCCAACTTGGTGTATGAAAAAAATCAAGTTGAATTCTGATGTAACACTCCTGACGAGACAGAATTTCTCTTTTCAACCCGCTCTAAAAAGAAAACGGTTTTGATATCATGCAAGTTTTATTTTTTCCAAGTTTGGCCCAAATGTTGCTTTTACTTTAAACAGACTGAAATAGATTATTACTTTCATCATAACCTTACAATGCTACATAATCTGACGAGAAGTGATTTTTGGAACATATTTTATTTTTCGCACCATGTAGTCTTCACATGTTCCTAAGTAGACTATTAAGCAACTAATATGAAAGAATTTGGTACTTAATAATAGCATAGACCATTTGTTTTAAATGGTCTATGATAATAGCAGACACTTCACAAAATGCCATGAAAACCCATGCAACACTTTGCAACTTGTATATTTTTTACATGGTACAAGTGGAATGACCTCACCAAAGCTTCTCAGCTTGACTTCATCCTCATTAAAAAGACAGATCGATGCAAAGTGAATGACTCTAAAGCAATGCCAAACATCCACATAGATACTGATCACAGACCAGTCATGATGGAAACAATTAAGTGCCAGGAGAAGACCACGGCCAAATAAAAGGCAGCAACCTGAGACAATAAACCTCAGAAAATTAGCAGAAGAACCAGTGAAGGCAGCCATCGAACAACAGATGCATCAGCTATTCCAAAAACTACCAGATCAGGAAGGAAATACAGAAGAAGAGTGGACATGGTTCAAAGATGCTCTAACAGACACCCTTAAAGCATACTGTGGGACTAAGAAAAGAAAAACAGGACAAGTGAAAGGGACATCCTGGTGGAATGACACGGTCAAAGCAGCAACCAAAGAGAAGAAAAGACTCTTCAAGAAATGGTCCAAAAGCAACCTGGAAGCAGACTACAACGAGTACAGGGAAGCCCGGCGTAACTGCAAGAAGACTATCAACGAAGCCAAAGACCAGTCTTGGAAAACATATGGGGAATATCTGGCAGAAAAATCAAATAGCTCAAGCAGAGAGTTCTTTAAAGCAGTTAAAGCCTACAAACAGCGGGACGAGCCTTTTGACCCAACCGCCATCATAAACGACAAGGATGGAAACCCCCTCACAGACAGCTGCGAAATCACCAACAGATGGGGAGAATACTCCGAAGCTTTGCTCAACCCAAGCGGTGACGGTGACAGACAACAGCAGCAGCCCTTCCATCCTCGGTTCCAAGAGGAAGTTGATCCACCCATACTCCAGGAGGAAGTCAGAAATGCTATTAAAACCAGTCCCTAAAACAAGGCAGCTGGAATTGATGACATCACAACAGAAGCCATACGTGCTTGTGGAGATCCAGGAGTCAAATGGTTGACAAGAGTGTTCAACAGGGCTTGGGAGGAGCGAGCTGTACCCGATGACTGGCAACGTGCAATAATTGTCCCCATCTGGAAGAAAAAGGGAGTAAAAGAGATTGTAGTAAATATAGAGGAATCTCTCTGCTCTGCCATACGGGGAAGATTTATGCAAAGATCTTAGAGAAACGAATACGACCAGTTGTTGAACATCAGCTGAGCGAAGCGCAATTTGGGTTCAGGAAGAACAGAGGGTGCACTGATGCCATATTTGCTCTGAGACAGCTGTGTGAAAGGAGTATTGAGTACAACCAAGATCTGTACACTATATTCATAGACCAAGAAAAGGCGTTTGATCGAGTAAACAGAGATCTACTCTGGACTGTGCTAGAAGACTACGGTGTAAAAGGGCAACTGCTGGACAGTGTGAGAGCCATCTACAGGGACAGCCTCTGTACTGTCAGGACAAGGACAGGACTCACCAAGTGGTTTCCTGTGAAGTCAGGTGTCCGACAAGGATGTGTCCTCTCGCCTCTCCTGTTCCTCATTTTTATGGACAGGATCACCCAAGAAGCAAATCTAGATGAAGAAGCTCTCAATGAACTACTGTTTGCAGATGATCAATGTCTCATCCACCAAGACAGCCTTAGCTTACAAAACCACACCAACAGACTGCACGCAACCTGCCAGAAGTATGGCATGAGCATAAGCATCCCAAAGACAGAAACCATGCTGATCAGCCGATCCCAAAAGACCTTGGACATCAAGATTGACAACACAACCCTCCAGCAATCAAAGTAGTTTAAGTACCTGGGCAGCATCTTTACTGAAGACGGGAAGATAGACAGAGAAATTGAAACCAGATGCCAGAAAGCAAACAACATCACCTTCATGCTTGGGCCTATACTTTCCCACCCAGCTGTGCCAATGGATGCAAAAAGAACAATCATCAATGCAATCTATACTCCGACTCTCTGCTACCAGGCACAAACATGGGCTGAACAAAAAGACTGAACGGAAGATCACCACCTGTGGAATGAAATGCCTACTGAAAAGCTGTAAACAAGACACGACGGACAAAATTAGAAATGAAGTCATCAGAGACATGGTTGGCACCAAGCCTATGATAGACCAGATTGAAAGCCAGCGCATCAAATGGTTTGGTCATCTTATGCGTATGCCCACAAATCAACCAGCCCTCGGGACCTACAACAGCAAACTGTCCGGTACCAAGCCTGTAGGAAGACCAAGAAGAAGATGGATTGAGGGGTCAAGAAAATCCTGACAAGGCACAACACCAACCTGACAGAGGCTACCCATGCAGCCCAAGACAGACGTCCCATCATTTCCCCGCGACTCTGAGAGGAACAAGCGGAGGACAAAAGTAAAGTAAAGTAAAGTATATTTTTTACAGTGCATGATTATAAAAAACAAGTACCTCTTTTCTTGTCACGCTAAAGTGTAACACTCCTGACCCTATGGGGAAGAAAATTGGGCATGTTATTTTTTACATGACAGCTATGACACTACAAATTGCTGTGGTTAAAGAGAAAATCATAACACACTTTTTGAAAGATGAATTTTTTTGCTGGTCTTTTTCATTTGCACAGCAGGCATCAAAAACCAAACGGTGCCATTATTTATGACTTTACCCACATGCAACCTACTGACACTTCTCTAGTACCTGGCCACTTACATGTAGTGTGTCACACACACACCCCCACACCCCTGCAGCGGACTGTTGACATGTGATACATGTAGTTTTTACCTTCGGAGTTACCTAGGGTATGGAAATGACTGTGACACCTGTGTGGGGTGGGGTTTGACAGTGGGTGTGTATAGAGGAAGTGGTGTGGGGTGCCCGGGTGGGGTGGTATAGTTGTCTCATTGTAAAAGAACAGAGAAGAGTCTGACCACAGCATTACTGTGCAGCAGCTTGATTAATCTTTATCTCTATTGTTTACAGTGACAGTGTACATGTATATTAATAGAATTGGTTCAAAATTCTCTAAAATCTTTGCTATAAAATAACATTATAACTTAATATTCGACATGGATTTGACAGGGGGCACTTAACTTTACAAGTGACAGGTACTATGAGTCTGTCACTATAGGCAAAAAAAAAAAAAAACAAAAACAAATACACTTGATGACCCCTTTTTTCACAGTCATACCCTGGATGACCCCTTTACTTTTAGGTCGGCTATCTTTCTATAATTTTCAAAATGCCATAAAATATAAAGAGGAAACTGTCAAATTTTCTTATTTCAGCAAAATCTAAAATTTTTCTCCATTTTTTTGGAAATGTTCCACCAAATGACCCATTTTTTCAAGATGTTATACCAAATTACTCCTTTTTCATTTTGTTATACCCTGTGACCCCTTTTTAGAGCATCATTTAATATACAAATAGACCCCTACTAAGCAATGCCAGTAGACAGATACCTGTCACATAAAGTTAAATGACTCCCAACACCAAACCCGGCATGGACTCTGACTGAGTCCACGGACTCGGTCTTATTTTTGTTGGACTCGGACTTGGCTCGGACTCGGCACCCCGGATCGAGTTGGACTCGAGTCTAGACTTCGGACACAAAAGGACTCGGACAAGCTGGACACTTTATTTCATTTGCCGTGTAACTTACTGCATGTAGGCCTAGTATTGAAATGTAATACAGCTTGGTAAAATTTTGTAATTGAATTTCAATAGGACCTATATGTATTGGTAAAAATTTACATTAGGCCAAAAAAAAAAAAGGTTTGTCTCATAGCTTTTTTTCGGATTTTCGCCGATTTTTTCTGGAAAAAACTAAAAATCATGCGATTGTACAAACGTGCGCGCAAGCTTTGAGACAAACCTTTTTTTTTTTTACCTGATAATAATTAGTTACAATTATAGAATTTAGTCCGTTGGTGGTGCCAAGTGAGTGTAATTGTGAACTTAACATGATGCAGTCATGTCTACAGTAGAATTCATCTCGACCTTTGCAGGACTTAACCCCATTAAAAGCTATTAAACCAAGATAACACTCATTGAAACAGCTCAACTGATTAAATCGGATCTTAATTCTCTGGTTGTGCACAAGTAGCCTACAAGTGTCTGTTTTCATGTGCGATATCGCAATAAAGCTGGTATTCATAGCTTCAGTTCGGTAACCGATTATAAAGGAAACGAAAGGAAACAATGGTATGTGTGGCTTTGTTCACGAAATCAGACAATGGCGTGCTTTTTGTAAACCAGCATTCTTGAAAATGAGCAACATAATGATTGTTGACTTAACACGGTTAGGAAATAATTTCTTCATATTTTTGGTGTTATCTGTCGTTTAGATGTCCTTCCTAAAACACAAAAGTATGCGACCCTCTCCAAACACCTAAATTAGCTAAAAATTTAGGACATGTTACAAAACTATATTGTCTAGAATTTTAGAAGAGTACTTTTAATATTGGCCGGTTATTTTTCACACAGCGACGTTAACTAGGCAATGTACTATTACCTATAACATTAACTAAAACACCAAAGTACGAATATTTCCAAACATCTAAATTAGCTAAAAATTTAGGACATGTTAAAAACTATATTTTCTAGAACTTTAGAAGAGTACTTTTAATATTGGCGGTTATTTTTCACACAGCGACGTTAACTAGTCATATCCCCATAGTTTTAACGTAGGGCTATTTGTAGGGGTTACGCGTCTATGGGAAAGAGCACTGTGTATTGTGTATAGGAAAACGGACAGTAACTGCAGTATGATAACACAGAAATGCATCCAAATCATGTAGTTTTGGTGCAAATGTATGTGAATTCACACCACGGCAGGTGAAAAACAAGCAGATTCCTCCAAGGCCAGACATAAGTCCTGACTAGGAGTGTCAGTGTTGGGTGGGGAGTAACACATGGATCCAGATAGAAAGCTATAGCAAGTGCCCTTAATTTTATTTAAGCTTGGTCCAGGGCCCTGAAAAAGATAAACCCAGCCCTGGCTCCACTGACAAAATGATCATGAATGCTGCTACACTGTAACAGCCTGTGCACATTGCCACCCATATCCATGCATCATATGCTCCCGGCATATGCTACATGTCCCATATTCACACAATGACTGATCAATTAATACAGAAAAAAACCCAGCAAACTGGGAAAACATTTCAAGATTTGTTCGTTTGTGGGGAATTTCAAGATATCATGTTAAAATATCATTATTATATAGCTTCAATGTTTATTAATCATTTTGATATTCCCCATCCAAATACACTCCACTACTACTATGCTGCACAGTGCACACATGTGGAACTACATGATAATGTGACTGGTGTGAGATTTTCCGCCAGCCACATCACATGTATTTCTTGTGCCCAGGCTTGGACTAGTGCATCTGAGTAAATGAATACAGAGGTCTGCATTTTTTCCCCAAGTAATTCTCAGAACGTTTTGTGGCTTTAATTGCCATATACACTAGACCTTTTTCGCAGTCCATGTTAAATTTTTGCATCTAAAATCCCAATAATACCGATGCCCACACTACTCCGGCTCCAGAAAAATACAATACAAATTTTTTGTAATAAAATAAATATTATCCTGTTTTGGCAAATGAGATATAGGCTTAGCTAAATCCTAATCCTGGCCGTGACAATCAAGACCAGCCTTGTACTAAAACCAATTTCAGGTTATGGATTCTAATTTTCAGAAAACACAATTTCTAAATATCTTTTATTCTCAATTATCAAAATTAACATAAAATATTAAATTTATGAACAAACTCATAGCCTATACTCAAAATTTTGAATACATAGAATTGAGCATTGAATATTGTGACTGCAATTGTAAGAAATCATGCAAAATTGCATGTTTTTAGCCAATTTCCCCTCAAATTGCAAAACTATTGAAATTTGACTTTTATTGCCAGTTAAAACTAACTAAAGGATTAAGCCGGGGAACTTGCAAGCCTGTATGGGGGGGGCCCAAATCCACCAAGCAAAAAAAATTTGCCGCCTTCATCAAAAGGTTGACCCAATTTTTTTCCGGTGGTTTGAAAAAGTGTCGATTATAGGCGCTAGCCCGTGGTGAGCAACACATTTTGTTCTCCCCTCCTCTCCCTTTCTTCCTCTCTCTCTCTCTCTCCTCCTGTTTCCTCTTTTTCCTTGCGCTTAGGGGGGCTAAATAGCACTAGGGGCGGGGCCCAAACAGGCAATTTATGGCAGTTTTTGTCGAAAAAAGAGGGCACCAAGAAAATTGGGTTCATTATGCACATGTGCAAAAAATTGGCTGTCAGTGACCCTGAAAAATAACTTTTAAGCTAAAAATGTGAAAATAGTCCAAAATGCGTGCAAAGCATGCAAAAAGTCACCTCAAAAGTGGGAGTACCCCTCTCCCGGAACACTCAGGGTAGACAATGGACCTTTTCTCTGTGGTCGGTTCATATTCAACTAATCAACTTTTAAAATAAAATGTTCATTTTATACCAGTCAGTATAAGGCCATGTAAAAAACATGTTTCTCATCCCCTACCGCTTCCTTTTTTTTTGGTAACTTCAATTTCATTTTGTTTTTTGAAATTGAGTTATAACATTTTTTGAAAGATGTCTAGGAAGTTGAAATGCTTTATATAAGAAACACTTTTGGAAGGTTTTGTGATCATTAGAGGGGTCTACCTACCAGAATGAAAATTTTTTACTTGGCCTAAGGTTACAAAACTTTATCATCATCATCATCATAATTATTATTAATATTATTATTTTGGGTAATTTTGGACCTATTTCCATTATTGGTAAATAGTTGGACCCATTTCGACTCATTACAAAATATTATTTCCAAACCCCATTTCTGAACACTCCTTTGCATATGTGACCAGCTCCAACAAAACCGGAACAAGTCACCAGACATGTTTTTTGAGTTATAGGCCTTTAAAGATTACATTCCCATAACAAAATTAAATTGTGGAATTCTTAATTTCATGGTATAAATAAATAAATATTTAGTAAATAAATATCAAGGTATCATTTACAAAATTATCCATATCTTGAAAAGTATTGATGCTATGAAACTAATTGGCCATTACTCAGAATAGCAATTTGACAAAAATATCAAGGTATCATTTACAAAATTATTCATCTTGAAAAGTATTGATGCTATTTATATAATTTTGGTATCATTTTAAAGCTTATTGTCTTGTGTTTACATTTTTATTCAAATCATGAAATGTCAAAAATGCGACTTGTTCCTGGTTTTGTCAGTGCGGGTCACATATTGATATCATGATTCATGATAGACTGGTATTTACTGAATATGTACAATTTACTATAGGGTTGATTATCACAGCATACAAAAACACCCTATAACACATGTTTTTGGTATAGACCTATAACCAAAATAAATATGACTTTTTTCCGCAGGCGGATATAATACGGAATTTGCTGGGGATAAAATATAATTATTTGACACATAATTGTGACTGTGGAAATTGTTTTTGTGTTTGGTAGCTTTATGTATAACAAGATTGACTTATGTAAAATTGTTGTTGTATATGCGTTGAGTTTGTGTACGATAATTTGGAAAAAACATTCATTTTAATATACTATTTTTAGAAACACACTATTTTTAGAAACTCTCTGGCCTCTTCACTGAGCTAGACGCATGCGTGGTGTCAATTTTGTATAGAATTGGGCTCATTTGCATATGCATAAGTTCGTTGATAAGGCTGTGGCGTACTTGGTGATAGTAGAGTTCCAGTAAAATGAAGTTGCACGATTGCGTTTGATGATATAATGCGTATATATTTAAACTGTTGAAACATTTGTTTTTGTAAATCTGCACAATGTCCAGGCATGTCGCAAATGGCAAATATTGTACTACGTGTAATAATATGTCCTAGTGTATTGTATTTGTTCGAAAAGTTTAGCCCCGCTAATTTACTTCGCGCAAGGCATAGTTAAAGTTGGATAACTTAATTCACGATAAAGGTAGGGATAGAGATATGACGTCATCGAAAAGTGATTTGTTTTAGATTGAGAAATAATGCATGTCAAGTAAAATTTTCGCTGACATTTTTATTTTACTGTTGTATTAATTGTTGTCAATGAAAGTGACAGTAAAATTTCGAAAATAACCGTGCATTTATGACGAATTTATGTCATGGGACTATTTGTTATGGTTTTAATGCGGAGGGACATGGAGCTATAGAGGTCAGTAAACGTGAAATGGTCAAAGTCACGTGGACATGCACATGGAGTTGCAGACACGTGCAATAAATTATGCATGTCAAGTAATAATAATTGTGGGAAATGTTAAATTGTTTTATTGTCGTATAGGCCTACAATTGTTGTATAGGTCTACTGAAGCTGACAAAATCAATTCAAAGAAGATAATGAAGAATGATGAGGAAATGTTTGTCATGGGACTATATTTTGCTTTAATGTGGAGGGACATTAAGTTAACGTTCAGATAATGTCAAACGGTCAGCTTGCACGTGGATGACACGTGAATTGAAAAAGTCTTTGTCTCCGGTTGTTGTTCCGGGTTTGGAGTAAACTTATTTTCTCGTTTTATACACAACGTGTGATCACTGTGATGTAATCGGAAACCAGCGAATAACGGCTGGCGTAACATTTTGTGATGGGGTTAAAGGAGTAGTGGGGTTAATATAGAAGGTTACCATGCGAAATGACTTGACCAGGTCAGCACGTCAGTGCATACTGCGAGTTTGTTATCAAGATTTTTTATGAACCCAAGCTCAAGTGCACTAATTGCTTCTTGTAGCATCACCAAGGTAAACATTTGCATGGCCTTAAGTTGTGCATGTTCTCTCACACAGTGGACTTGACATGTACGTTCTCTGTATGCTGCTTTCAGCATAATTATAGACCTTTACAGGGTCTATAGTATGATTTCAGTTGACAAACATCTATTACTGTACTTAGTATGTGCATCGCCTATTTATATTACCGGTGCACACATGATTTATAAAGCGCGTTCATTTATGTGAACTGTTAGTATTATGTTAGTATTATAGTTTCAAGTATTTTACAAACCTGTTACTCAGATAAAAAGTATCATAACTCCAAAAATGCTGTTTTAAAGAAAACTAAAAACCACATTCTTGTGATTCCCGTTAAGTTATGTGTATACTGATTTAAAAGCAACCCTTTGAACCCAATATACAAAGTCTGTGAAATTCCAGAAGTTACCTATTAAATATATGTGACACAATCTGATCATGCCCAAAGGAAGCATTTTTCACAATTCATTTCCCGGAGGGGGGGGGGGGGCACTCCTATTGTCGCCTGTACACCATCCGCGATAATCAACTTTTGAAAGCACCCTAAACAAGGATTTAACCCTTGGCAAAAACGACACCCTAAACAGGTAACCCCAGGTAACACGCGCCTGTTTCACACCCTAAACAGGGATTTTATTCCTTGTATCAAATTTCATACCCTAAATTTCATTTCCGCGTATTAGCAATTGCAATTTTGCTACCTTTTCCCCCAATTTTTCATGTTTATTACACCCTAAACACGAAACGCGCGTATCGCGCCTACCCAAAAAAGTACTCGTTTTACCTGTTTTATTATTGCGGATGGTGTACATGCCACAATGGGAGTGACCCCTACCGGGCAACCGCCATACTTCAATATGCTTGGTTCTAGTAGAGTTCTGATGATTTGTAGTATCCATTTTCTTAAATGTTATTTTTGTTGGCCCCTACACCATATTTTTGCCTTGATCTCAATTACAAATTTGCCGGCTTGGGCCCTAAACCAGATATCACACATTGTTACAAATTCAATTACAGCAACCTGTTATTTCCAGGGGCGGCGGAACGATGTTGAAAGTGGGGGGGGGGGGGCCAGTCAGGGGGATGTAAAAAATTAAAATAATGGCCGCGAAGCGGCCACCGCGTCGCGCTTGCGCGACACAGGGGGTGTCTGAGGGGGGATGTGCCCCCGTCAGAAGTGAGAAACTTTTGCAAAATGAAGGCCCAATTTAAGCCATTTGGTGGACCATTCTGGCACTATTATTGTGTACAATTTTAGTTTGAAAATTCCGAAAATGGGTTAAATGAAGGCCCAAATTGAAGCCATTCGTGGATAAGTTTTCACTATAATTGTATAAATTATTGCTTTTAGTGTTGGGTGTCCTAATACAGGGGAGTTGGAAAATTTTGCAAAATGAAGGTCCAATTGAAGCCATTTTGTGCATAATTTTTACACTTTCTTTAAGCATGTTAAGGTCTAGAATAGAGATTTGATTATTTATGTTCACCCAGACATGTTACACACAGCACATTATGGGTTAAAAGTGGGGGGGGGGACAGGGCCCCCAGTCAAAAAAAGGGGGGGGGCCACTGGCCCCCATGCCCCCCGGTTCCGCCGCCCTTGGTTATTTCAATTACTTGTCTTTATATGAATATACTAAAGTGAAGTCAAATAGGCCATTGTGCTTGTAGGCCTACAGCATCTATACATGTAACTCCATTCATACAAAATCTCAGTTTTGTTAGGCATTGAGTGTTAATGCTGTGCTGACCTTTCAATTAATATTAATTAACAACATTAACAACATTGAAGACAAACCTGCAGTGACAAAATCATTAAACGGAGACGAATATAACTATTCGTCTCAGATGTGACATGTTTTCATTCAAAGATTATTTATTCTATACTTCTCTTAAGTTAAGTGCTTTCAGTGATTCCAGCGAAAGTAGATTTTGTCTTAAATACATAGCTTTCAGCTGAATTACTATGTTAGCACATCTATGACAATGCAAAGGTACCAAAATCTGAATTTTGATGACTCACGATACGATCGTCCAAATGAGCAAATCGCCGAATGGGCCTTTAAAACCTGTTACTTTTAAATCAGTGGCTCCGGAACCGAGGCAAATCCATCATGTTTCCTTTAATCACTGCGTTGTCTTTTTTAAAGACATTTCTTGTTAGTAATAGTTTGGGCTAGCAAGTTAGCAAAACAGGATAATATGATCCCAAATTCTGGAATTGGAAGTAGTCCTATATGACTCCTATCCTTCAAGCAATGAACTTCTCTCCGGATAGAACTTCCATAAACCCATTTTTGCAAAAAGAACCTCCTCATGGAAATTGTTACAAACAAATTCATGTATTATAATTATAATGCCTATGACATATTCAATAGGTGTAAATAATAAAAAAATATATGCAAAATGCCAAAAGCATAATGCCAATGCCATAGAAAGTACATGTAGGCCTACTAGTATTACTTATAGTTATATACATGCAATTTGTATGTCAGTGCAAATACTCCAGTGGGCCCTACCTTAAAAAATCAAATTTGCCGGCTACATACAGTATCAAAGAGCTAGAGGTTAAATTAGTGGTTGGCTCAAGGTCAAAGTTGCAAACAAACACCAGATCAGATACTCTGCCTGTGTCTGTGATAAAGCATAGTCTTCAGACTCCGTATTGTACGTGCAATATTGTATGTACAATATTTTTCGTGACGTCAGAAAGTATTGCACGTACAATAAAAAGTATGTACCGGGAAAATATATATTTTGCCACAATCATTGGTTGCTTTTAAATTGATACGGAGTTGCCAAATTTCTAAGAGTGCTAAATTTAGTGCAGTGTTCGTGCACGGAATAATGAACATCTTTTTATGTCTTCTTGTATTCAACTGTACTTGAATTATTACATAATCAATGGGCACCTTTAAAGTTAATAATATTAATACTGATATTAATATAAAAAAATTAAAATTGCAATGATAATATAAATGGCACATTCAGTTCTTATTCATTTATTTATTTATTTATAGATTTATTTATTTAGGCCTATTTGTTTATTTATTTATTTATTTATTGATTGATTGATTGATTACTGATTGATTAATTGATTTAGAGATTCATTTATATTTAGTCATATATTGATTTAGTCAGTTTCTTAAGTATTATTTGTAGGCCTATGTATTTATTCTGGTTTTGATTTTATTGATATTGATATTTTTATTATTTTTTTTATTGATATTGATATTTTTATAATTTTTTTAAGTTTTGGCATAGCATTTGTTACATTATAACACGTTGTGTTATGAATTTGCAACACCTCCCCCCTCATCAGACCCGGATGCAACGCCTTCTATACTTTTTCATTAATTATAGGCCTATTAATAGTAATGCGTTGAGATCTTAAAAAGTAATATCCGCCTTTATTTCTTTCTTTTTTGAAATGATATACTCGTTACAAAAACAAATCAGCATGGAAAACATTTTTTTTTCGTCAGAGGCAGATATTTGGTCTAATCAGTGTAAGCTACAAAATAAATAGACGATCTTTTAAAATCATTTTTAAATGGCTTTTTTTTTTCAACCTTATTGTTTGTATTTGTAATGTTCACACAATCTGACAATGTCCCAACTTATACATAATGTGAATCGAGCCATTTAACATGTGCTTGTAGGACAACGATTTTGAATTAAACATGTTAATTGTGATATCTTAATTCCCTAGAACACCACAGTTAAGCGTCCGAAATTGTAAGTGGGTTTTCTTTTATTTTACCTCATTATTTCGTTAAAAGTACTCGAAAACCCTCCTAAGAGTTGTTACTAATAAATATTTCATAATTTTGGGCAAAGAATAGCCAAATAGTTGACCGAAATCGTATATTTGTACCAATATTTGACTGAAATCGTATATTAGCATTACCGTCCCTTCGTGGCTTTATTGCAAGCCAAAGTGCTGCTAAATGTGAAACGAGATTACTTGAAATATATATTTCAGAGTTGAAAGAGTTTCAGCTATACGAACATATTTCTGAATATGTCTCTCTGATTGGTTGATTGTCAAGAGGATTACGGCATCCTCAAAGCCTCCTGCTGTAATTCTCTATTCGATATCTATTATAGGACCGATCTTTTGAAATCCATACAAGCGTGTCAAATGAAATAGTCTCGAATCATAATTTGTGCACGATACAACGTTGATAGGCCTACCGTACGTCAGATTTCGGAATTTTATTGAAAATAGGCATAAATTACATTGAACAGGTTGAATGCTGGCAAAAGTAGACAAAATAACTATGGGTCGAATTTACATTAATCAGTGTCCTGGGCCTGGGTAACATTTAGGACTCCTTCCCGGCGCATTCTAAAACAATAATTCACCAAATGTCCTTGCTTTCATTTTCTCATTTAATTTGTTTTAATTTTAATTAATTTCTTTATCCACTGGCTCTGTGGTAAATCCGGCGGTATTGCCAAATATTTCTCGTCCGTTATCCGTGTTAATCTATTTATTTATTAAAATCCTGTAATCACATGCATGTATAGGCCTAGTGTATTTGATAACAAAGTTGTTTTTATTTTTGATTGGAATTTGGGGTTCCATAGATTTACAAGTGGTCTGTTTTTACACGATTTCATATATAAAATATGTTTGGGCATGGCGGAATTAGTATATGATTAAAAATAGACATACTCTTAGGCCCCTTTTTAATGTTTGTACATTATTAATATTAATGTACAAAATGCAAACGAATGTATATATATTTGATTGTTTTGATGTTTACTCATAATTATATCTGGAAAGTCAGGGATAAAACTAAGGAGTATCGGTATTTAGTTTCCTGGGAAAGTGGATCAGATGAGCAGTGAGTAAAAACATTCCCTCTAAATGTTTATTTTATTTTTATTTGATAATGAATTTATTATGCCTACTGGTAAAGTGCAGAAAAAACCCCAAACGCACTCTAGGATTTTTCATCAGCAGCAGTAGAAATTTCTCTTGCATAGGTTTTCGGGTGACCTCGCTTGGATTTAGCAAACAATGAACCGTCAGGGTTATAGCGCGTTATTTAATCTGATTCAACTCGTCGTGGCACGTATATTTATTGGACGTGCAATACTTTTTGACGTCACGAAAAATATTGTACATACAATATTGCACGTACAATAAGGAGTCTGAAGCGCACCTAATACACGCATATCAGATTACTATCAGAAGTGTGATTCAAAACATCATGCAGTTGGTTTATATGTCTTGAAAAGAAAGGAATTTTCAATAGTACTTTAGTAGCCCATTAACTTCAATAATAAACAACATACACATTTGTACAGCTTATATTAAATTCACAATCATGTTAAAAATAAAAATGACATTTATTTAATATGTAAAAATATAAAAGAGAAATTATAAGTCCTAAACTTTTAAACCAGTAAAAATCAACCATGTAGGCTGTGGCTAAAAATACAAATACTGTATTCAAATTGTTCCCCATACACTCACAGTCAAAAAATTTTAATTTTTAAATTTTTGTTGCTTTTATCATAATTAATGTCTATCACCTCAAAATATTTTTTTTCTAATAGACTATTGATCATATTGAATGCCACTCCCCTACAACCCTTGGAAATCTGAACATTTCCTACTCGTCGCTAAAAAATCAAGACATATCATCGTATCTAAGGCCACCCATTTGTCCCATTATACTCCTTGGAAATCCGGATTTTTTGACATTTGTCATTAAAAAATCCGGACTTTTTCAACATATTAAATGTCACTCCTCTATACCCCTTGGAAATCCGGATTTTTTCAACATATTTGATGTCACTCCTCTATACCCCTTGGAAATCCGGACTTTTACCCACTTGTCACTAAAAAATCCGGATTTTTTTCCTCGTATTTTATGCCACTCCTCTATACCCTTCTGTACAATGTGAAGTTGGAATTCCGAAACTTCAACATGAAAGTGGTTAAAATTTCCAGGTTATTTTCACTTTTTCAAGAAGAATATGGAAATCCGGGTTTTTTCTTTGATTATTTGAAACCGGAAATCCAGACTTTTGTAGAGTTATAAGCTTGGAAATCCGAGTTTTTCACTCATTTCAAATTCACTCCTCTATAGGGGGTGTGCACTTATTTTCTGGAATAGCCCATTTTGACAAGGAGCATGCATTTAATTATTTTACTATGTTCGATTTTATACATAAGTAATGGTACAATTAGGTTCTATGTTTATTCATCATTATAGATGATATGATCAAAGTCAGAAAGTAGCAAATGGTAGTCATTAAAAGTTATTTTTAAAGAGAAAATCCAAAATAAAAATAAAATAATTAAATATTTTGCAATTCTCTACTTTGGACGCGGGTGGGAAACAGGAAACTAAGAATCAATTGTAATTGGCCTTATGTCAGATAAAACCACAGTGATTGGATTTATAGCTTTAAAAAATAACCTGGTGTTAAAATTAGGCATAGACCAGAACTTGGCCAATAAGCTTTTTTTTTGGGTTAACTTTTAGCGTTTCAGTTTGGGAGTGGCCTTCTCTCTTTTCTCTTTTTCCTAGCTATTTTCTTCCATTTCTTGCTTAGTTTATCAAAGCTATCTAGGCCAGCATGCATATATTAGCCTACACCAGGCTTGTGCATTTGTATGAGCTTGGAACGGTCCATGGTTTTCCATGGATTAGCATGTGTTCCTCACGGACCAACCTGGGTAAACAAACAAACAAACAAACTAGTAATAATTATATATTCTCTATTTTCCCAACCCTATAAGGCATATCGTACGGGTCTAGTTTTGTCAGTCAGAATTGGCCGTGCGGATTATTTCACCATGGGCCCTATGGCATTTTCCCCTTCCACTTATCTATCTAAAATGTTATCAGTACTTTTATTTCGAATATCATGCAGAAATGATATGTACGCCATGATTTCCACAGGCGTAGATCGGGGGGGGGGGCTCCATACAATCACCCCCTCCCCATGTTGACGCCTGTATGTGGGGTTTGAGGGTCAACAAATGAACCTTATATAAGGTCATTTTAGCCTAAGTGCCGCCCATTCTAGTTTTGCATCATATTCCGCCAGTTTAGCCTCAAGATGGCATTTTTTTTTGCGCATTTCGCTCGCATTTGTACCATAAACTTATTATGTCGCCAAAAGGGGCTGGATTCACTATACTCCTGTACCCTTCACGAACCGTTTTCCAACCTGCAGCCCGTTTATGACTTGGGGTTAAGATTTAAGGTTAGGGCTTATAGGGTTAGGGTTTAAGGTTAGGGCCCTATATCAATTGTCAACTTGATATTTGCCAATTTAGAAATGGGGGGCGAAATGTCTAGCTTCTACCCATGATAGTTCTGCGAAGTCATTGTTATCTACCGAAGAGGGCTAATGACTATATGGGTCTACCATTATTATCTACTGAAGATAGCTGATGGCTATGTGAAGACGTTGCTATATACTGAAGATAGGTGATGGCTACGCAAAGTCATTGTTGGGTTAGCTGATGGCCACGTAAAGTCAGTGCTATCTAATGAAGAAAGCTGATGGCCATATGAAGGCATTGTTATGTATCAGATATAAATAAGCTGATGGCTATGTAAAGTCATATTTATTTACTGAGGTTGCTGATGGCTATGTGAAGTATAAATTGCTATCTTCTGAAGATAGCTGATGGCTAAAAGTCAGTGCTTTTAAATGAAGATAGATTGCTCTGCTATCTACTGATGTTAGCTGATGGCTCTCTGAAGTCATTGCTATGAAGACAGCTGATGGCTATGATGAGTCATTACTATCTACTGATGGCTCTGTGAAGTCAGATAGCTGGTTGCTCTGTGACGTGAAGTCATTGCTATCTACTTAGAAAAGCTGATGGCTATTTAACATGTTTAAAGTCATTTATATCTACTTAAGATAGCTGCTGATGGCTATGTGAAGTTAGTGCTATCAAATGAAGATAGCTAATGGCTATGTAAAGTCAGTGCTATCCAATGAAGATAGCTGATTGCTCTGCGAAATCATTACTATCTATAATGTAGATAGCTGTTGGCTATGTAAAGTCAGTGGTATCTACTAAAGAGAGCTGATTGCTATAGTAAAGTCAGTGCTATCTACTGAAGATAGTTGATTGCTCTGTGAAGTCATAATTGCTAACTATTAAAGATAGCTGGTTGCTCTGTGCACTGCTGTGAAGTCATTGCTATCTACTGAGGCTACCTGATGGTTATGTGAAGTCATTTCTATATAAAATACTGAAGATAGCTGATGGCTCTGTTAAGTCTTGATTATGGTGAGGATATAGCTGATTACTGTATCTACTAAAGATCATAGCTGATGGCTATAAGCTATGTGAAGTTATTGCTATCTATTCAAGATAGGCTAGCTGATGGCTCTATGAAGTCATTGTTATCTACTGAAGTTAGGTAATGTAGGCCTATAATATGTGAAGTCATTATTATCTACTGAAGATATAGCTGATATCTAATATGGAATCCTTGTCAAAAAGCTGTTGGCTATGTGAAGAAAGTATTATCTACTAAGGATTGCTTTGTGAAGTAATTGCTATCTACTGAGGTTAGCTGATGGCATTGTGAGTCATTTCTATCCACTGAAGATAGCTGATGGCTATAGTCATTATTATGAAGATAAATGATCTGAAGTCATTGCTATCTACTGAAGATAGTTGATGGCTACGTGATGTCAGTGCTACTGACCAACTGATGTTAGCGGATGGCTATGTGAAGTCATTGCTATCTACCGGTACTGAAGATAGCTAATGGCCGCATATTCATCTCAGCTAATACTAGACAATATTTTAAATATTACTTAGGCATCGCAAATTCGCAACAAACCCACTTGAAAAAATCATCCGGGCAGATTTTTGGCTATTTCTCCATTTACGATCATGCCCAACTTAAGTGTCTCTTTTGACATGAGACGTACGTCACATATAATTTAGGGTTCAGATTTAGGGTTTGGGACTTAGGGTAATGGCTATATAGGTTTTCAGAGCCTAAGGGCACCGCTGCTTAGGCTAAAGACCCATTCAGTGATCCCAGTGCAAGTGTAAAAACAAGTTTATAAATTGCTTAAAAGTGAAGGATAAGTCATTCACATATTTTTGAAATGAAACATTTGGCAAAAAACAAAGCACTGAGCAGTATTGACGAAGCTGAAGGCCCCATTCAAATATCTAATTTATACTGACAGTAGGCCTATAAATTATGCCATCAATAAATGCAAATGCCTTTATTTTGTCTTAAATACAGGACTTTCAGCTGAACCACTAGCAGGCTATGTTAGCACATCTATGAAATGACAAAGGTACCAAAATCTGAATTTTGACTCAGTGATTTTTACGATCGAGCAGATCACTGCTGGAACGGGCCGCCGGTGATCTGGAAATCTACGCCAAGTGCCTATCATCGGCATGCAAAATCATCACTGGTATCAATCAAAGTCTAGAATACTTTGATGGGTATGTTCACACATTAATTTGGAAAATGTTTGATAATTCCCTGTTTTTACCATACATGTATTGCATGCAGCTCAGGGCCTGGCAAAGTGAGAGCAGACGCTGCCTGCCACCCACTGGCCCATTAAAAATTTATGCTCTTCAAAACGACTGCAGGAGGAGATTATTACCAGAGCAAAACAAAACAGGAAGTGTGGGAAGTGGGGGACGAAGTCGAATTTTTTGTGATTTTAGGCAGCTGTTTTTATCCCACAAATCTACGAATTTCTGGTATGTTATAATGAATCAGAAAGTGTTTACATAATACCATATATTAAACAATGAAAGGGAACATTCTTATAGTGATAAAATAATATAAATCCATAGTTCATGCCAGCAAACAAAGCTTTTAAAAACAGTAAGCTTACGACATGGGCATGCTATACAGCTGCAGTGTTTAATAGTGTACATGTATGACTATGGGGTACGATTATATACGAATCAATTTGTATGAACGACATGTATCATTTGTATGATGTACTGTATTACAATTTCTGGCAGTTAGCAGTACGACAGCAACTTAGCTCACTTCCGGTAATTTTTACCGGCGTGACCTTTGCTGTTACGTAACGTAATGTTGTAAATCAGGTGGCAAATACAGTTTTTCAGAAAACATCAAAAAATGGAATACATGAGTGGTTTCTCCTTCATTTCCATATTGAGCCCATAGATAAGATATGAAACATGAGTATAAGGCAAACAGTAACGTGTAAAAGTCCAATTATTGTGGAGAAAATGAATGTTTATTGTGCTGAAGTAGCCTAAAAATGAGAAAAATGCATGTCACGATCACCAAAATGGTTATATCTGCAACTATGCGCCAACGCCGGTCGTATGCTTTTCTGTAATGATAGACATGAGCTAACTTGAGCTTGTATTAAATTTTCAGCGAAAATGATTGGTGGAACAATCGAGTCGTAGGTTGGAAAGTTGCTTTCAAAACGGCTTCCCCTCGCAATCGTGCGTGACCATAAGTGACCAGTGTCAGCAGGAAAATTAACAGCCGGCCTTGTCCATATAATCGATTAATAATTGTCAGGATCGTCCAGTTGACTACAACTGAAGCAGAAATAATGAGGTAAAATGAAAGAAAGCATTTTTTTTTATCTTGACCGCTTGTGGTGTTCTATTGAAGATAATTAAAGTTACTCTAGACAACGAAACGCTGATTCCAATTATGTGTATGTCCCCAGTGGGTATGGTGTAAGAACGGTATAAAAATTACAAATAATATTATGCCAAAATATCAGGTTTGAAATTAAGTAAATTATGGCTGACGCTATCTTATTTTTTTTTAATATGTAGGCCTACGATAAAGAAAAACATTGCAAACGTGTTGCATAGAAATATTTTAATTGATCATAATACTGACGGGCCTACACATGCACCATAGGCCTAACACAACAAGAGAGAAAAAAAAAATCGAAATGCTGTAGGATTCGAACCTTCAACCTCTCGCACTTCAAACCACGGCGTCAACCACTAGACCATCACAACCTGCTGTAACATACTCGTATCTTTTGCAACCTTATTTCTCATTCAGGGACTCGATCAACAATAATATTTTTAAAACTGCTTTTAAGTTCAGTCAAATGAGGTGATATTACCTTTTATATTGACTTCAATATTTTGTAAGTCAATGCAGTATTTTACTTGAATAAAGAAATATCACTGGAGTCAACTGGACGATTCTGACGATTATTATTCGATATAATGACAAGGCCGGCTGCTATTTTGCTAGTGACACTTGTCACTAACGGGACACGCATGATTGAGACACGGGCCGTTTGAGAGTAACTTTACAACCTACGACTCGATTGTTCCACCAATCATTTTCGCTGAAAATTTAATACAAGCTCAAGTTAGTTAATATCTATCATTACAGAAAAGCATAAGACCGGCGTTTGCTCATAGTTGTAGATATAACCATTTTGGTGATCGTGACATGCAATTTTTCTCATTTTCCCGGCCACTTTGGACATGTTCAAGCTTCTTTATTTTCAATATTATTCAACTTTTACTCGTTTTTTGTTCTTTGCACAAATGTTTGGTATCTTATCTGTGATCATGGTACACAATTTAAGCAAAAAACGACCCGTGTCTCCCATTTCTGGAGCTATTTCGCTAAAACATGTTTGCCGGCCAAATTTTCAACATTTAGTTACGTAACCCGTGTTCACCAACCCGTAAAAATTTTCTATCGAACAAAAGAGGTCACGAAGTTGCCGTCGTACTGTTAGAGAAGAACGGCAGTTGTTTACATTTTGAGAAGGCGTGCACAGCGTAAACACGGAAGTGGGATTCTGATTGGCTGATATTATTATAATCATCTGACAATCTGATCATATAAGACCGATAATGTGATTGGCCGCTTTACACGTCAAAACGTTAGTCGGCACTGGAAGGGAACCGCGTATCGCTCAATTAGTCTATAACAGGGGGTGCTCGTTAGTCCGAATAATCAGAACCAGAACAAAATATTAATTTCTGACATGATCCTGTTCTGGGTCTGGACTGTTTTCATTCGAAATCTTGAAGGCAAATAGGACAAAAGAAGCACATGGTCCTACTTCACAGTTTTTTAAATTAATCCCCTATTCATGTTGCGTGAATCACTCTATAGTAGGCCCTAGTGGATCATCCTTTTGATACTTGAGTATTTGGACAAGCGGAACAGTTTTGACTATGTCTGGAAAGCAGGTACGAATAATTCCGCGTGAATTGAGACGTCAGAGCCGGTCAAACACAGAGGACTAGCCTACATCCCGTATCCTACTACATGTAAGCAAATCTCTTCACGAATTCACTCACCTTGCGATCCTACATCATCAGTTGAAACAAACATCTAAGTTTCCAAAAACAACTTTGTCATTCCTCAAAACTACAAGTAATTTCATTAATAAAAAATTGAAATCCTACTATTACCCGTTATTGAAAATTTTGTTCGATTTACGTCAACCAAAAGAACGCACGAGTCAAGTTCAGTTGACCAAAATGGTAGGCCTATCTCTTGCCTCCTGGTCACCGCAGATATTCATGAAACCGACTACATGGTCACAATCGGTGGATCGGATTGGTTGAAATCAATGCCACATTTCTGACCTTACAGGGGTCAGAGATATGCATATTCATGTATGAAAACAGTGATGCGGATGTATAGTATCATCACCGGGACTGAGAAATGCGACATTTTCGATGTTTGTACCGGGGAATTTCAGACACGGAGACTCCGCAGAGATTTCTACAAATTCGTCCAAAGGTAACCAAAGGGTTGGGGATTGCATTTTTAACTATCACTAAATCTTTCGGAATTGAAGTCGGCTAAAAAGTAGACCTTTTCGGGGACTGTAATTGGTGTAGATGTCACATTTTGAACAGTGAGCGATAAATGACCAATTTGACGTTCAGCACAAGTGTTTATCCTTACTCAGGGTAAGTTTTGACAGGCCCTTTGCCAAGTTTGCCTACCTCTCTGTTTGTAAACAAACGAAGAGGTCGAAATCATCCTCCTCGCCGAATACGAAAGTCATCGTAATAGTACGGCACTGGGTGCTCGCATCAATCTGAGCTAGAGACTGCCGTTCTTCTCGGAAAGTGAAACCGAATGTACGAGATTACCATGAGTCCACGACAAATGCATGCACATCTTCAGTCTTCAGTGGGTGGCTTCCTATAACAGCTCGTTGAGCTAAACTGGAAGTGGGTTGTTTGGACCTTGAACTGTTTCTGAACAATATCAGCAATTCAGTTTACTGCTATGCCACAGTATTGTGTGAATAATTCTGTTCAATTTATTTCCATCAAAATCACACACATTTATAACACCAACAACTTTTTATAATTATACAAGATGGGTGAGGTGGAACTGAAAGCAAAAGCCTGAGAAAATGTTGTAAAGTTTTATTCAGATTTCCTTTTACAAATTAAGCGTACTGCTAGCCGTCCAGCACGTATTATTTGCACAAGGTCCAATGCACACGCTTGACGTCGTGCGCGTATACGCGATGGTTAAGCTGTCAAATGAAATCTGAATAAGACTTTACCACCTGACAATTAAATAAAACACTAAAAAAACCAAACATTAACAAGACAAGAACGGTGGCCGAGAAACACACACACACAAAAATATACATATTATGAGAAAAGAATCATTCATATTACAAACATTTGAACAATAACTCATTCAAATCTGAACTGAACATGTAGGCCATGTACCTCACAAGAAGGCACATGGACCCCAGAAGTCACCAGCGATAAAGAGCCCATATTAGAAGGGGGAGAACTTGCAATTATACTGAAGTGACAAAATAATATAATAATATATAATTACTAGTATTTTGATTTATTTTAAATTACATTTAAACTGGTATTATTTTTCTGGATGAGAGATGAAATACGTTTTTTGATGAAAGAATTCACACTAACCTAACAGCCATTTTAATGAAGTCAGGTAAACTCCCAGGGGGGACCACTGGTCATTGACCAGGGGGTATCATATGTGGCCAAAGATTCAAGTAAAAAGGGTCTTTTTTCATGACCAGGCACTGTACTTACGTATCGTGAATAGGGTGTCTAAAACAAGGAAATTTAAGAAAAAGGGTATACCGGGGGTACCTTATTTTATTTTATTTTATTTTATAAGTTCTTATTTTGCCTGGGGAAACCCCATCAGTGCAAGCACTGTTTTTCAGGGGTGCCCAGGGGTCAAACAAAATACATCAAAATCTTTTAAAAACACATACATTAAAATTAAATATGGAATACAGATAATAAGATAGAATTGCACATGTATACAACATACTTAATAAGACACTATGTAAAAATACATTTAAATACCCATGCCAGCTGGGATTACATTAGATACACATAATTATAGTGAAGGAGCATTTTAAATATCAAAATTGCACGAAGAAAAGTAATGAATAAAAATGGTGTTATGAATATAAAATATGCTTGAATGCTCCGAGACTTACTGGAAGGGGATTTTTTGCTATTTGAGGTAATTCATTAAAAGACACCACCCCTCTTGAAATAAATTTGCGTTTGTCAGAATTATTTTTGCATGAAGGGGGACCAGATTTCCCTGAGAGCATGCTCTCGTCATGTGGTTATGGGTTTTATGAGCATGACCTTGTACAATAAATCACAGTGTTTTGGATCCTTTGAGACAAATGTAGTATGGAATAAAGGTTAAAAGTGATGAACTTTTGAAGTTGTGTTTTCCCAGTTATCATGAAGGGTTTTAGAGTCAAAATATGACTGATTTACTTGCTTCTAATGGGGGCAAAAATACTGTCAATACTTATTGAGGGTATAAAATTGCACTTGTCATACTTGTTAAGGGGTGCATTTTCAGACCTTGTAAATACTTGTTTAGGGTGCTATTTGAGACTTTGTGGCCACGCATGATACCCCCTTGTCAATGACCAGTGGGCCCCCCCGGGGGTAAATTATTCCAAATCTTTGACCCTGTGGTGAGTAATATGGATAGACCTTTTTGATGATTTCATGCATATCTTTTCTTACCTTTGCAGATAACCATGGCTTCAGGTACAGACCAAAAGAGTAGTGCAACAACATTGATGCAGGATATCTCACAGCAGGTTACATGCAGCATCTGTCTAGATCACTTCAAGGTGCCAAAAACACTTCCATGTCTACACAACTTCTGCCGTGAGTGTCTCCAGGAAACCATTCAAAGCTCAGCACATCCCAAGATGCCGGATCCTGTCAATTATCCCGGCAACAATTGCATCATGTTCTCGTTTCCGTGCCCAGCTTGTAGAGCCGATGTTAACTTTCCCGTTTCCGTGCCACACCCTCTGAACATAAGAGAAATAGCGGTAAATGCAGCTGCAAATGAGTTCAAGACAAACTTTCACATTGAAAGTCAACTGGATATGTTGAAAAAGAAAATGGAGCAAGGTTGTCCGGAGCATCAGGGTGAAACTTTGCTGTTTTTTTGCAAGACATGTAATAAACCAATCTGCCAGCTATGTTTAGCTAATGAGCACATCCCGCCTGAGCATGACATTTCCTCAGTTCATAGAATCGCACAGAAGAAGCGGGATGGATTCAAAACAAAAAGAGACCGTGTTGTGAAAAGAAAAAACGAACTTGAGAAATCTTTGCAGGCCTGTCAGCGTAAGCACAAAGACATGCAAAAGGTGGTCAATCATTGTAAGAAGGCAAATCAAGAGCTTGATGCCCTATATGCAGTAATGGGAGATTTCAGACGAGAGATGAACAAAGTAGACCGTAGTTTGAGTACCCGAGTCTCACGGATGATTAGCGACAATCACACAATCTCGAACAGAATAGAAAGGTGCCAGAAGCAAAGTGACGAACTTGATAAAATTTTGAAGAAAAGCGATCAAGAGCTGTTACAGCACTCGTCCGAAGAAGGAACAAGCGTTCACGAGATTCTACCGCAAATTCCACATGTGTCACCTAATTCAGTATCCACAGGGTTGGAGGAAGGGTTGTTACGTATATGTAAGTCAATGGCTGAGGTGAAGGCTCAGCTACGAGGATTTTGCCGTCAGCCTACTCCAACAACATCATCTGAACCAGTTAGCAAGAAGGTATAAGTTTGTACTTGTGCATTACAAAAACCTTTTTTTTTTTTTTGCATGAAATTTTCAAGCTGAAATAGCCCAAACTTGAAAGGAGTCCAATTGTATTTATTTTGTCATAGGGTTGCCACAATGCTAGGCTATTATGTGTACCCCTGCTTACATACACAAATGTATGGTGGAAATGTAACAGAATCTGCAGCAGTTGGAAAACTAGAGAGCATTTTGAATTCCATATATTTTTGTCTCCTAGTAATTTCTGTGCAAACCCGACTACCTAACGACGTACTGAAGGTGAATATAGCATTTTTGTATGGTCACGCATGAAAAGATACCCACAAAATCATTTTTTGTCATCAAATAAAACTATTTTCCAGACAATTTGGTTGTGTGGTTTAGGAAATACAAGCCTTTGAAGGTCATAATTGGCACATAATAGCACCCTCAACGGTGAAAATCACACATATTTAAAAAAAGTGCTGGCAAAAGAGTTATTTTTGTGATTTCAGCCATTTGAAAAATGTTGTAAAGAAGAAAATATGACCCTAGATTTTTAATATTTGCATAAAAGAACATTAAATAAACAAAAAACAATACATCTCATGCCTTATTTAGCTTTATTCCCACAATTATCACTCCATGAATATGCAAATTTATGACAAAATCAGGATTTTCCTAAAAATGGGGTAAAAATTGCCAATTTTGTACATCTTTAGAAGGCTGTATCTTCGCAATGGATTGTCCGAATGAGTTGATTCAAAAGGTGTTTTTAAATCATTTTTGCAGAAGGAACAATCCTGACAAAAAAAGTAATTCTAGGGGTGGGTTTGAAATTTTCATGTGGCCACCATATGTAGTATCTCATTTGTCCCATATCATTGCCATGGATGAAAAAGATAGGCCTATATTCCATGGGAAAGTACAACTGTGACATACTTCCATTTTTGAAGCAACTAACCCCCTCAAAATGGCAAATCATGGTATAATTTATTTCCATCAGTAATATATTGCACAATAATTCTGATTTGACGGGGTATCGGTTGCGTGAGTCGTTCTATTGCCATTTTGGATTTGGTGACTGTCTGAATTAGACTAATCACACTAATGGGGCAGTATTTTTGTAGGCAGCGGGAGGTGTACATACGTTAATTGAGGCAAATCCCAAACTGAAATTCCAATGTAGTAACTGGATTTGTTGCCCCTATAATATACATAACTTTTGTTACCAGTGTGTTATTAGTTTTTGAGACAAATGCAAAAATAGTCAAATTTATCAAGGGGTGTAGTACCACCTTAAGTTCATACAATATGCATATGTATGTATTAGTTTCTTTAGCTAATTATTTACCAACATGTACTGTATATTACTTTGTTCACAGCCACAGCTACAGCAGCCTGGATCATCATCATCAGCATCACATCAGCCTCAGCAACAGCAGCCCAAAACAAAAGCACACACAAGTGCACATTATGTCTTTCCACCAGTCCCATCTTCAGCATGGATGGCACCACCAGGCTTCCCTGTTCCACCTAATCCATTCACTCCAACTCATACCCCTTCATCAACTATGTGGACTTCATCCAGTTGGCAGAAAGTATCCTTGCCTACTGCATTCACTCCTCCTCCTCCACCTCCTGGGTTCTCACAGCCGCAAAGACCTCGTTTGAGTCTGCCACAAAGTGCAGCATCTTCAGGAAGTTCATCATCAGCAAGTATCAGTGACCTGGTGAGTATTATTCAGTGAGGTAGAAACCAAAGAGTGCCGGCTATATGCCATGTTTATGTGTCGTTCATGGAGGCAGCTTAATGTACCGTACCTCCAGATTATTTCCCTACATACGCCCGGTAAACTTAGATTCAAAGGGTGTGGCTGTTTCGCGCAGAACGCATTGCTCCAAAACGCACACCAATTAAGTGCTGTGTATGCAAACCTTTGTAATGCTCATGCTTAAAGATGCAAATTATCATTGAATTTTGAGCTCTTGCTGTGTGATGCCGGAGGTACCTTGTCTAACCTTTGAGCGACAAACCAAGATGGCAGATTTGCCATAGTGTTACATATGTTGCAATTTTGAGTCGGAACTCTTTGGTATAATATCTTTGGTACATAGATGTGGGATATGGTTCAAAATAGGTGTAAACAAGAAGGGTATAATTAAAGTTAAACTCTGCTAGTGGCTGCTGAAAACTCTATTCCATGATATCAGAGAACTGATAAGAAAGTTAGTTGTACTCATTTTACGTGTACACACACAGTTTAGGTACCATAAACTGAATATATGAACTATACAATATTTCTTATATCTGCTTATTTTGAATCATGCCTGTTCACATTATGGAATACATATTATAATTTATCCTCACGTAGATAGAAGAGACAGTAGAGGAGTGGAGTGAACCATATACTCCATATGAATCCATTGTATGTAGGATAGTTGTACTTTATACCGGTTTGTGTTTTATCTTTCAACAACAAAAAGTTCATGACATTTTCGTGGAAATTGTAAAAAAACACCTTTTTTTCAACCAAAAAAAAAGTTCTATGGTCGGGAGTACCGAGACGGTCAGTTGGACGAGGACAAGCAAACAAGTTTTTTTTTGGCCTAAGGGCCAATCAAACACAAAACATTTGCCCCTGGTAAAATGATAGCACTTGGAAGGAAATCTGCTGTAAGGGAAACCTGCCAATGTTCTTCCATCTAGGTTGAGGAGACCTGCTGCATATTGGACTCACCTTCACCTGCATTTTCCCCTTAATTTTTCATTTTTACACTACCCCAGGCAAATTGCCATGGTTAAAATGATATGCGCCAAGGTGGAGGCAATGCGGCCGACGTGTTATGTCGAGAACCGCAAAATTCTATTTATTATTATTGTTGTTGTGTTGTTGTGGCTGTTATTATCATTGTCCAAACACAAGGATTTTTCCCACATTGTAATAACTTAAATCTAATTCTAACTGGTAAATTAATAATTTTATCCTATATTGAAATTTCTTTATTTTCCCAACAGGCACCACCCGGCACTACTCAATCAACTAATCCGTTTTCCCGTCAGACACCCCTTAGCACGTCTCAATCTACTTCTCTGTTTTCCCGACAGACACCCCCTGGCACGTCTCAATCAACATCAACCCCATCAACCAGTGAGAGGTTACAGCAGGTAATGGGTGAGAAGGATGTAATGTTATCCTCATCAGCCATCAATGATGATGATGAAGATGACGAGGAGGAGGAAGAGGATTATAGTTACATGGAGGAGACCGGAGGATACAGGGATGTCTGGAGTGATGATAACAGCGATTACTGAAGGTGTTCAGTTGTTAGATTTGATGTGTTTTGTTCCTGGGGGCTACTTGACTATGGAAGTGATGGGGATGTGCGGACATCAGTTTGAAACTGGGACTCTCGGTGAGAGTCTAGACTCCAAAAACGGGGTCCATTCAGTGAGACTGGGAAAAATTTTGGGTTAAAATATAAAAGTTGATACAAAATTTTCAAAAATTTTGAAAATGTTTTGAAAAAAAAAAGGGGTCTTTTAGTAACAGAAAAACAAAAAAGGGGGTCATTGAGTGAAAGAGAGTTCAGTAAAACAAAAAAAGGAGTCATTGGGTGAGGGGAGTTGAAAAATGGGGGTCAATGTGGCCGCACATCCCCGTCACCCCCGGGTTTTGTTACCCTTTGCATACAGATCTCACACCACAAAATGCCAGTCCCGCTAGTCCATGGTGGCTTGGGCTTACAAAATGGCAGCAGGAATTCTCACTAGAGCTTCCAATCAGAAAACAAGAAATCATGTCCTTTCAACATCTTTCATTTGTGCTTAAATGTATATTAATAAATGATAAATACTAGAACAGGACTGATTTTGCAAAAATGCATTTTTTTAAATGTTAATTGAACTTGAGAATACAAAGTTCATTTTTCAAAACCAAATAAGTACTGTTTTTCACTGACCTGACAGTTTCGAGTGCCTTGGGCGACACTCTTCTTCAGAGTGATCTATGTCCACACACCTCCGGTAATTTTGGCCTGTAGAGGCGCACTGCTCATGGAGATGATTGGGTCATAGATGTGACTTAGAAAATGGGCCCCCCCATTGGATATGGATAGTGCCTATAGAAGGTGCGGAAATGACAGGTCAAATAATTTAATATAAAAGGGGGAATGGAAACCTCATGATGAAATCTGCCATATTGTAATGTCATACATGGGAGATAACCAAATATTCCAGCAGATTTCTTTTGTAAGGGCCAATATCATATAGGAATTTGTCTACTTATATAATACAAAAATATTGCTTATCATTGAGTTCATCACATAGAGACATATTGTAAGGAAAGTACAAATTCGGAGAAAAACAAGTTTGAAAAAATGCTGATTATAATAGGGTTGTGTTGCTGTGTTTTTGTGCTAATTTTGAATCCACAGTATCAAAACTGTTCTAAGTTTTCAAAACACCCCCCTTGTTCTATTTTACTTAGAATTTCAGCTTTTAAACAGGTAAAAAATGATCCGAAAGTTGTATGTCAGTATACATGTGAAACAGGAAAATGCTGTAAACATAGGATAAAATACACAGATTTCTGGGGTTCTTTTTACAATTTTCTATACCATACGCCAATTTAATTATTTAATTACTAATTACTTAATTTTCAGCTTTGGTACTTGAACGATGTTTAAAACCTATACCAAAACTTGCAGAAAATAAATCGCAATACTTCACCATAATAATATGATGAGCACAACGATGTGACCTAAAGTTGCACCTTTTGTATCCAGCCGTTATTAGACATGTTTTACTCAATGGTAGATCATGCAACATAATCATGAGGCAATTTAAGAGACAAATGATTGCATTTATTTAAATAGGCATGTGCATCGCCTACGTTTTCCATATTGCGCATTGCTGAGGAAAATTTCACAATATTGGCCATATTGCAAAATTCCCATCGCTGGGGAAAATTTCACAATATTGGCCATATCGCGAAATTTTCCTGAGCTTCCTAAAGCTTCAAAACAGCTTGAAAACCTTAAAAGTTGCTAAATGAAAATCGCTGTAGTTTCCCTAATATTGAGACTATAGTAAACACTTTAAGTGTTGTTGTACATGGAAGTATGTTTTACACAATTATTATCTATCTCAGGTTTCCACAAAATCGCTTGGCAGGGTCCGCATTAAGCAATTTTATTTGTGTAGCAAAGATGCTCACTAAATTTGGGAGCGAATGCTTATGAATGGTACAAAATTGCTACACATTCCAAAATTGTGTAGAAAATGATGAAAACTGTGTAGCATTTTGCTACTGCTACGCACTTATTGCAGACACTGTCGCTATGTACCATCAAATATGGCGAATTAATTACTTCATAATTTCCGATAGCACTGCTGTAGGCACCATTTTGGATTGATGACAAGTAGTTCTAGGGTTGTGCATTGCATTATGGGGTGTTAACATCAGGAATAAGAAAATCGCTATACATTTTGTACATCGTAGGTACATTGTTAACAGCAAAATATTGCCATTTTGATATGAAAATAATATCACAATGATATGATATCGTAGTCAACGATATTGCACATTCTTGGCTTCCAAAAGTGCAGTTTGTTCTTCATGCAAATTTGGCACGGTTAACACAAGTCTTCCTTATGTTTCTTGGTATAGGCACTATCTTTTATTTCCACTTTACTTTACCTTAAGCAAGACGGGTAACTCTCTCACACATTTTCATGCATTTGGGCAATTTCTCACTCCAAGATAGTAAACTCGCACTCATCGTCAAAATATTATTCATGAATTTTTTGTCCCAACGCCCCCCTTTTTAGATTCTCGAGCACCTGGTAAAAAAAGGGGTCAACAATAAACAACTTTAGTCAGCAAACAATATTTCCATCCCAGTATGCCCCTGTTCGATAATACCTCACTCCAAGCTATTCCAAAAAGTTGACAGCTCTGCTCATGGGGGGGGCACATAAATTTTGTTGGTATGCACCCCAGAATTTTGAGGATGTGGGTCTTTGGGAGCTGATGGCGTTTGGAACTGCGAAAGAGTAAAAGAGGGTCTTTTGGAGCTACGAACAGTCAAAATCAAGGGTCTTTCTTGGCTTTCTGGTTGAAAATTGCCTGAAAATCACCTGAAAAAACTAAAAGTGTGAGGAATGAGCAATTTAGGAGTCTTTTAGAGCTGAATTATCAAAATGGGTCTTTCGGAGCTCTATTTTGGTCAAATTTAGGGGGTCTTTCAGAGCTGCGAAATCCAAAAGAGGTCTTTCCTGGGGAGTATACCCGTATGGTCATTTGTGATGCGATCAAGCAAAATCAGTCGGAACTCGGAAATAATAAATTTTCAGTTTCTTATAGGATAGTAAAAAGCATTTACAAATCTAGATTTGGCAGTAAACCCCATTGAAATTGAACAACCAGTTCCAAAGATATGAGCAATTTGAGAGTTTCCAAAACAAGAGGAAACAAAAGGAAATATTTCCTTTGTATGGCTATATCTCAAAATCAATATTCCCGAGTTCCGACTGCTTTTGCTTGATCGCATCACATTTGTGTTTAAAATTCAATGCGGAATACATTTTTTTCCGCTGACTCAAACTCAGTCAAAATGAGATTGAGATGCTTGAAACTTTCAAAACTTATTATTCACTAATTGTAAATGTTTATAACACAATTCCTCCATTAAAGCCATATTATAACATTTGCTGAGGAAGACGCCCTCACTGAATTTTTAAAATTCCTTTTTTACGATTAAATTGTACTTTATTAAACCAATATACCCTGCAAAAATCAAGACTCTAAGTGCTGTAGTTTTGTCAAAATCCGGGATTTTGAATTAAACGCTGATTCAGCGCTTTATTATTACGATGGAATTATTAGTCGAACGCATACACGATGTTCATAATACACAGTACGTCACGGCATGCGGACGGTGATATACACAACAAAGGGTCGTACCACAACATGACCGAAGGAGTAGTGCGTATTGGCATATATGTCGCTGGTAGTAAATTCAATTGTCTTTGCTTTGCCGTAGTTGTTCGGCTCAAAAATAAAGGGGATATATCTGACAGTAAAAGCTAACATTTTATGGCAAAGAAATGCTAATCTATTTTGTTTGAAAATGTTATAATATTGCTTTAAATGCATTTTGAAAACATTTTTACCAATATTTTTGCTTAAAAAATAAATTAAGGAAAACATTAATTTGGTCAATTTCCTCTGCGACGACAAATGCGCGCTACAAAAAACACATATGCTCGGGTAGCAGTAAAAGACAGAAAACAATAATGAGAGACAAGACAGAAAAGTTTGGAGTTATGAATTAGAGAGTTGAGGAGTAACTATAGAATACCCCTCTCAGGGGTATAGTATCATACATTGTTGGTTGGTAAGTGGTTGTAGGTATACTTGACTTGGAGTTTTGTGGGTGAGAGGGGTATTTTATTTCAATGTTTTGTGTACAATAGTTTTTTATTTTGCTATTCTGCATGGAAACGGTCTTGGTTTTTATGTTGCGTGGTCGGCATAGACGCTGGTGAAAATATGTACAGGGTTGGTAGTTGGGCATGGACACATGGCAATCCAACAGAGCATCATTCAATATGATGAGAACAGTTACCACATTTGAACCACACATTAACTCTTACAACTTCCTGTCAACTCCATAATTCATAACTCCTATTTTTTTTGGTCTTTTCTGTCATTTCGTTTTCTATCTTTTACAGTTACCCAGCATGCTCGGCATCTGAGACATACATTTTTTTGCCTTATAAAGAATATGATGTACAATAATGGGTGCATGTAAACAGGTTATACAGGTTTTTTGTAAAATCTTCAAGTTGTCATTTGCTGGCAAATTATACAATTTGTAATATTTTTTCTCTGCATTATATGAATTGAATAGAGCATCAGTATTATATTGGGTTTTACATGTATATTGTGTAATAATATATCACAAAATTAATGTATACATGTACGAGGGGGTATCAAAAAGTTTTAGAAATCGCCCAGAAGTGAAAGAGCTATGTCAATGAAATTTTGTCAGTGCAATCACTGGTCCTTATGTACACTATGGTGCAAAAATGGTCTCATAAGTATGTTTACTTTTTTTTTACAGGCGACGCTAGATGCTAATAACCTGCTGCCCCAGTTACTGCGCATAAACTGCAAGATTGAGAAAATTGAGGCAAGCAGCGTTATTAAGATCCTCCATTTGAAGGGTTGCAGTGCCTAGAAAATCGATGATGAAATGAAAGTTATCTTCGGTGGTGATTGTGATATTGTCACTGTTGCTTTTTGGAAAATGTATTTTTATTTCATCACAGATTTTTTGGGCACTGTAACCCTTAAAATGGAACTGAATCATGCTACATGCCTCAATTTTCTCCATGTTGCTGGTTATGCGGTTACATAGGCAGGTACTGACATCTAGCGCCTGTAAAAAAAGTAAACATACTTATGAGACCATTTTTGCATCATAGTGTACATAAGGACCAGTGATTGCACTGACAAAATTTCATTGATATAGCTCTTTCACTTCTGGGCGATTTCTAAAACTTTTGATACCCCCTCGTATTCTATTACCATATAACTGCAATAATACAAAATAATGAGAGCATTTTTGTTTATTTGATATCTTTGTATACAAAGAATATTATTTGAAAATGTCAGCTGTACTTGCTTTTAATAAAATGTCAAGATAAGAAATAACATTGCCTCTTTGTTAGTTTACTTGTTGTTTTTGCTTGGTATAACAATGGCACAAAAAGACCTTGAATGAATGTTCCGCTTATTCACACACACACACAGAAAATAATGAATGCATTCAACTCCCTGACCGGTCAGGAATTTCATAAAAATTAAATTGTGTACCACAATCAAATATTGTAAATATCATGGTCATTTTTTGAAACAATTGATCCTATAGTATTTATTTTTAGTATCTTTGATAAAATACAAATTAGGTAGGGCCATGCCATGTAAGGGGTGCACCATTACAGTGGCATATGTGACCATCCATCTCAAACCGCTTCGTAAAGTCAGCAAATTGAATTTCGAGTTACAGTCCAAAATGTGCATAAAGCTTGTATTTATAATGTACCTAATAATTGTCCTACAAGTTTCTCATTTCAGTCCAGTCATATACCAATCTTTAATCCTATTGTTGAAGAGGATAATAAGCTTATACTTATAGTAAATAGCTTTAGTCAATGTTTGCTTTGGCTAAATCCTGTTCAAGTGGCGGATTAACCAACAATTAACAATGAGAGGACATTCCTGAACCTCGTTGACTTGGGGATGATTTGAAGTGACCGCCAATTATGACCATTTGATATTTAATACCAGCAATGTGGAAAAAGAGAAATAATGTAGCACCAAAATAATGTACCTTTTTACCGAAGGAGCAAAGTTTAACAAGCCATAACTCCACTTCTGGATATCGTTTGAAGTCAAATGATATATCATTGTAAAGCTTATGATATATATTTTCTAAACATGGAAGAAAACAAAATTGACCAGGGGCCGACTTTCGAGCGTTTCGATGTGGATGGTCACATATTTGAGATTTTTGTCAGACCCAGGGTCAGTATCAAATCCATGTTGAGGGGCTTGGCCCAACTTAGTCCTCAAAACTGACGAACAAAACAAAGAAAAATGTTTTCTTTGTTTTGTTCGTCATTTTTGAGGACTAAGTAAAACATTCATGCAATATTGTATTGTATATTTTATGTATAATACAATATTGCATGAATGTTTTACTAGTTCTCCTTGGTCAGCATTGGTAAAGATATAAAAGCCACATAGGAACAGCTCTACTCCCTATTCCAGAAAAATACAGCACCAATTATTTTGATTAAAAAATATTCTGTTTTGCCAAATGAAACAGCTAAACCCTAATCCTTCATGCTGTTAGTTCTAACTGGCAATGAAAGTCAATTTAATATTTGGTAAACTTTTGGAAATATGGCTAAAAACATGCGTTTTTAGGGCATTTATTTGTATGCTGTGACAATCAAGCCACTTATACTGATTTCATGCATTGTGCTTTTTGGAAATCACATTTTCTAATCTGAAAAAAGGGAAATACACAAATGTTAAACTTCCAAATGATTTGAAATATTTGTTAAATTTATGAATACATGTAAAAGTTTCTTTAAAAAGGCTTTGTTAGCAAAATATTTTTTTCTGTGTGGCAGAATTTCCGGAATTGTGACATTTTTTGTCAATTTTGAAATAATGTCCTGTTATTTTACATTATGAAAAGGCATTTGATTCCATTGAAACCCAGTCTGTGTTGGATGCATAACATCAAAAACGAGTAGAAAGCAAATACATAAATCTACTGTAGAGCGATATACACAAACTGCACAACTACAGTAACTCTTCACAAAGAAATTGCAAAGATCAACATCAAAAAGGAGTGAGACAGGGGGATACAATCTCGCCAAAGTTGTTTACAGCATGTCTGGAAAGCATATTCCAATCACTTCAGTGGGACGAAAAGGGTGTTAAATATCAATGGAAAGAAGTTCAACCATCTCAGATTTGTGGATGATATTTTAATCATCATAACAGAAAACCTGGAAGAAATTGAAATCATACGCAGGGAGCTCTTTGAAGCTAGAGGATCGTGGCCTCAAGATGAACATGCCGAGACAAAATAATAACAGGACCCCTCGTTCAGGAAAGAATAGTCACTGTCAATGGATGCAACATAGAAGAAGTCAATGAGTATATAATACTGGGACAGTAGTTCAGCCTGAAGGGCAGTGACGGCGCTACGGGGGGCATTAGCCCCCAAATATTTTCCTTTCCCCTAGTTCCCCCCCCACACACACACACACTTTTGAGCCAAAAAACCCAAAATTACATAAATTTCGACTATTTGTGACAATTTTGCACAAAATTTGTCTGAAATTCACTTTGCACCCCCCTCGCCCCGATAATTGGACAAGTTTGAACCTCGGACGTCAACATTTTTTTGATCCCCCTAAAAAAGGGTGGATTTTTTTGATCCCCCCTTTTTATCGTCTAAAATTTTTTTGATCCCCCCCCCCCTTCATGTCCTAAAAAAGAAACCAAAAATATACATCATTAACAGTGGGATAGATTTCTTTTTGACATTGGGGTCGGAGAAAATTTCTTAAAGTCCAGAGAATCCAGCACCTTTTGCCGACAAAAATAAGTTTATGGTAGGCCTACAAATGCGCGCAAAGCTCGCATAAAATTTTGCCATGTTGAAGCCAAACTGTTGAAATATAGTAGGCCTACGAAACTGGAATTAATTTGTGCGAAGCGGAAAAAATTGGCACTTTTTATTTTAAAATGACCAAATATGGGGTTAATTTTGGTTAGAAACCCATATACAGGCGTCAACATTGGGGGATGATTGTATGGACCATCCCCTATCAAATATTGGGGGGTATTTATCCCCCCGGGATCTACCCCTATGGTCATTAACTCATTAGCTAAAAATTACCGTTTGGAGTTATAATATTACTCATTGGAGCTGGAGTCATAGTGTTACACCCAAGTAGTAAAGTGCGCACATTTTGTTGATTTGTAGCTTGAGATTACAAAATTGAATAGGCCTACTTAAAATTCATTTTTAGGACCCAATTTTTTTTCCCCCCCCCCCCCCCCACCAAAGTATTTATGAACACTCCCTACGAACTTTGTGACCGTCCTCGTAGCGAGTGACTTCAACCATGTCAACGTTTCGAGTGAAAGCACAATTTGACAACATTATGAAAACTCGGTGATCGATACGTGACAGCGGCGGAGAGCAAAAGAGTTGTTCTGCCAATTTCGGATCTCGACAATAATGCTTTCAACCAAATGGCACCCTGTAGGCCTATGTGGCATGTTTTCTACTTGTCTGTGCTATCTGTGTTAATATTCCGTAGGAGTGACGAATTTCTGTAAGTTTATTTTCACATTTATTTACATGTGTGTTCTAAATTTCGCGGAAATGGGGTATTTTGTTGACTGAAATCGCGGACCGCGAAATCGCGAAAAAGAGGGGTATTCTGAGCATTGTCTCCGCGAAATTTTAAAAAAAAGGGGTATTTCACAGGTTCGTTCGATCGATGTCTTCAGCCCGAGTCTTCAGCCTCCATCCTCTGACATAATATGATGCTAGATCTGGCATGTGGCAACTCTTAATTGACCTGAGTGAGCTTGGAAAACCAAGCTTCAGTTGTGAACTGCAGCTTCATAATCTGGTAAATCTGCCTGAGATAATGGTGTGTTAATAACTCAGGTTAATAATGTTCCTGGATCATTACATGTTTGGGATTTTAAAACAGTTTTGTGGACAGTACTTTCCCTGAATTTATTATAGAAGATATTTTAATATTTTATGTACATAATATGAACATGCATGATGTTCCTAGATAATGTAGAAGCTGTACATGCACGATGATCTCCCAGAGGTGTCTGAACTGGGATAACCTGGATGGGAACCTGGACTGATACCACAAAATTGTACATTTGAATTTCTACTATCTGTTTCTGTATGTGTTTAAGATATATCTGATCTGAGTATCCAACCCATAGTGTTGTGCAGCCTGAGGTCTTGTGTCAAAACTTGGGTACCACAATACTTTAAAGGAACCTCTGTACACAAAACTTCGAGGGATTGTTCCTCTTTGGTTCATTTTCAATTAAAATCAGTAGGCCTATACAGGCATTGTAATTACCCCAGTTAATAACACAGGATCATCTGGGAGTACAACAGACACAAAGTAATGTTCATACTTGCACATTTTGTACTTAATATATTAAAATAGTTGGAGTCATTGAAAAGGGGTGTCTGGAAATCTTCTCATTGAAAACCTTGAAAAAGGGGGTATTTTTTACCCTGATTTTGTCAGTGATTTGGCAAAAAAGGGGGTAAAATCAATGAAAAATCAGTGAAAAGGGGGTTTTGAAAAAGGAAGAACACACATGGTTACCACTTTTTATGTTGACCTGGGGTACCGGGAGTAATTGTTGGTATTAATAGTTCCTGCACAAACCTGACAGTTGACCAGGCCAACGATTTTGGACCTTGGGTTAAAATCCCAACAACTTGTACTAACACTTTTAAGGGTAGACTCGGTATTGTTGGCAAAAAAATAAATCGATTTTCATTATCTAAATCAATAGACCTATATCAGAGTATGCCTATTGAAAAACAACACTTCGATGTTTTGCAAAAAGTTCATTCTTAGTCATATACTTTGAGAACTTGCTTGATTTATTGCTGTTAATGAGTTATGTACATTTTACAAAAGTTTTGTTTCAGTCCTCTTTACAACATAACTCAAGAACATAGAACCTAAAAAAGTATATCTGTGATATTTGAATTCTTCTACACACTCCCTATGAAATGATCAATGCAAGTTTTGCCAAAGCTCACTACCATTCGCAAGATGCTGTGAACTACCAAATCGCAATATAGTTTACCTTAAGCATTAAAGCAGCTTCTCAAGTCTCCACTTGAACATATTAAAATCAGTCCAGGGGCGTAGCAAAAGCCTCGGGGCCAGTAAGTCTACCTGTAACATGTGCATGAACTTAATTCTTAATCTTAGCTATATAAACTCCTCAACAAAAGTTTGGAAAGTTTTTTCAAGCATCTGTATCTCCAATTATTTGTGACATATTCATATCGTGTTGCATATCACTGCATGGATAGCTACAATATTCCCCTTTACAATGACACCCCATTTGAAACAACAACATTTTTCACGTCTGAGTACACGCCTTGTGAATGTAGTGGGGTATCAAAATGAATTTGCCAAATTGACCATTATTCTGTGCTCAAACAAAGCTATAGCCACTAACCTTAATAGCGGGTGGAAAAACCACAGGCAGCCACAATAGTCAGGCATGCACCTTCTCCTCATGCTGCTCACCGACCTGGTTACATGTTACTGTGGGATGGAATTCCATTCTTCCACAAGGATTCGTTGCAGGTCATTCAATGTGGTTGCCTATGGGCTTCTTTGGCACGCACAGCACGATCAAGCTGGTCCCACAAGTGTTCAATTGGGTTGAGGTCTGGCCCCCGGGTCTGGCCTGATGGCAGGCCATTTTGAATCTACTCCCATATTCTGTAGGTAGTCGTTGACTACCGTGGCTATGTGGGGCGACCGGTGTCATCTTGGAGGATTGCATTAGGTCCCAGATTGTGAAGCTATGAGATTGCAGCTTGCTGCACAGAATAATGGTCAATTTGGCAAATTCATTTTGAGACTTTTGAGACCCCACTACATTCACAAGGCATGTACTCTGCCGTGAAAAATGTTATGGTTTCAAATGGGGTGTCATTGTAAAGGGGAGTATTGTAGCAATCCAGTGATATGCAACACGATATGAATATGTCACAAATAATTGGAGATACAGATGCTTGAAACAACTTTCCAAACTTTTGTTGAGGAGTTTAGAATTCCCACTCTCACATCCCTGATCATTGTGAAATACAATGGAAATTATTTATGCGTCTTTTCATGAATCAAGTAGTCATATGGAAACCCGGGCATGGAAACCTTTGAAAAAATAATGTTTACATAAATACCAGTTAAAAATCAACTTAAATCCCATATAAATCAGCTTAAATAATTCCTTGTCAACAAATATTATTTGTCCGTTTAATTTTCCATAGAATATATTTGGCATTGAAATAAGTAAAAATTGCGATTATATCCCACGTACACTCGTACTTACAGAACATTTGCGTTTTCATAATGTAGTGTTAAAGGAAGGTGACCTGATATTTGGAAAATCAAATTCTTTAAAAACTTATGTATAATATAAAATGTTGTCCCTTTCAAGCACTCATGCAAATGTTCCTTGTAAATGAGACTAATTCTTTATGGAATTACTGACATTTAATACAGTACAAAACAGTGTTTTTCATTAATGATAATCATGTAATAAATTGATCAAATGAAAGATACTATTTTTTGAACATGGCAATACAATTTTCATTTTTTTTCGACATACTAGGGGCCTCTTGCTGTAAATACCACAAAGATGGAAATGTTAAATTTGAAGAGTATCATTTTGGCGTATAATTTTATTAAACTGCCTTATGGTGAATCTTACAGGACATGCCTTCCTCCCGGTGAGTTTGGGGGCTTCCAAATTTTGGCCTGGCCCAGGGCCACCAAAAAGGCACTGATTTATTTTCGCTTTTATTCGGGACCCCTGAACTCTCGGGGTCCATGGACTTCGTTCACCCTGTCCACCCGCTTGCTACGCCTCTGTAAATGACATGCAGTCAGTGATAACAAATAATGACCCCCCCAGGAAAGGAGAGAAAGAGTAAGGGACAAAAAGAGAAAAGAAAAGGGAGAAAAAGACAAGGAATAATTGAGAAGGCACATGTCTATCTTCAGTAGACAGCAAAATGGTATACAGTTTGTATGCCTTTTCCTCTTTGCGATCTTGTGTAGATATCAAGTTTTTGAAAAGAGCTTATATAAAAGGTGTGAAAATATCAATATAAACTTTCTTTGGTCACGCACCCACACACCCAACCACACCTCCACACGCAATCCTTCCACCCTCACATCAAAAGACTCATGCATTTTATCGGTTATCTATAAAATTAGAGGAACCAACTTTTGCTTACTAATTTGTCTGCTATCTTCAGTAGACAGCTAAGGATTTTCTCGAAAATAAACTTCTCGAACATCCCCCTTTGGAATTCCAAAGATATTTTTTTCTTTCACTTTTTCCTTTTGGCATCTTTTTAGCAAGCTTCTAAAGGTTTGATAAAAGGTATGAAAATAGCAAAATAAACTTTCCTTGGTCACGCACCCACACCACCCCTCCCTCATACATTGACCTACTAAAAGACCATTATATTATTTTATGGGTTTTTATTCAAGATATAGGAGGACTGACTTTGTTTTTTATTTGTCTGCTATCTTCAGTACAGTACATAACATAATATAGCAAGGGGTTTTCCAAAAGGTTTGACAAAAGATGTGAAATCAAGAACTTGGAGGAAACTGGATTGTGTTTTTTATGTGTCTCCTATCTTCAGTAGATAGCAAGGGGTTTTCCAAAAGGTTTGAAAATAGGTGTGAAAATACCAAAATAAACTTCAATGCAAATCTCCCTTTCTTTTTGTTTGAGTTATCACAAAAGACAACACTATAAGGGGATACTACACCCATTGCATTTTTTTTTTGCATTTTGTGAAGAAATGAGAAAAAGATTGAACAAAGTGGTATACAAAATGAAGGGGCGAATCATATCGTTCTATCGGTGGCATTGGTATCAGCTTACATGCTTTTAAACTGGTAGAAGCTAAAAAGTGGTACATCACCGATGTACTACTTTTTGGCTGTAGTACACCCATAAATGACATGTTCTCACTGTAAATCCTTAGTTGTAATACTTTTTAAAACACAGGCGTTAAACTAAATTGTTATTATTATCTACCTGTACCTTCTCAGGAAAAAGGTTTCGTATTTTGAAAACCATTCTGCTATACATCACAAATGCAAAGTAAAATCAATACCCTTCCTAGGTTTGCAAGTTATCACACTTTGAATTTGTATCTAAACGCATCCAAATCACTTATCCTAAATACTCTGAATATGACCTAAGCGACATTGTTAGATATCAAACATCAACTTGTAAGCTCTTGTATATATAAATCTAAACACCAGCTATAGACTGTTTAGCTTGTATTTAGATTATAATACAGGTTGATGTTTGATATCTAAACGTATAATGTAAACACAAGCTAATCATGGTGTTAAGGATGGGGTATAAGTAGGATGTCAAAAAAAGTCAAAATATAGTCCACCGTTTTTGCCGTTGCGTCGGACGTCGCGTTTTCCGTTGTTCGTCACGATTTTTCGTTGTCCGCTTCGACCCACTTCGGATGTTTCCGTTTACGCTCAAATGATCAGCTTTGTTTGGGCTTTGTTCGTCTTTGGACGATGATGGGAATTTTACCCACTACGGAAGACGCTACGGAATGTCGCAACGACAAAATTAACGCCCACAAGACGTCCAACTATTACATAGGCCTATTTTGAAGTTTAAGGCTGATGGATGATGTTGTGCAAGTAAGAAACGGTGGATCGATATCGCGATATTCCCTATATTAAATCCGCTTTTGTTATTCCTTACCATCACAGGACATTTCTAATTGGAGTTATTCCCCCAAACATCGCAGAAGCTTTTACAGAATCTTCTACTCCATACTGGGGACCCGACCTTGATTGTGAACTCCTCGGTGATATCCCCACGACAGACTTCGCAACGCTACCATCAAACAGCCATAACGCTTCGAAAACTTCTACTACGCCATCGCCTATCGTGTATTTGAAAAGATTTTACAAAAGATTTTCCGATCGAGTTACACCGGGACATATAGCTTACATCAATGATCCCTTGAGAACTTTTTCGATCCTAGAGCCTGGCAGACGTGGCGGATGTCAAGATAATGTACGAGCATCGGTGATTGATTCGGCAAAACAACGGAAGTGTTTGTTGGCAATTAACGCGGGATTTTTCTGGGCAAGTACCGGGGGGTGCTACGGGAACGTTGTCAGTGATGGAAGATTTGTCCAGACGGAGAAGGATGAGAGGTATCAGAATGCACATTTTGGAATCAGAAGTGATGGAAGTTTTGTATTTGGGTAAGTTATCCACAACCAATACAATTGGAGCACCATTGGCATGATTGGTCTCATGACATAGGCCTACCATTTATACACAAATGCGCTAGAAAAGGGTTTAATAGTGTATTTACTATCCAAATAACTACTTTCCTTGCTCCACAGTATAGCCTATCGGGAACAAACCCTTATTTATGCTAAATAGCCTTCCCAATTTTACGTGTTGAAGGCCATACTCTTCATACCTCAGTAAACATCAAAAGCTAGCTGAGTGCACATGCTTTCCTCCGGCCATACGTCCATCAGAAGCTAGCTGATTTCCGTGTCAAATAATGACAGGGAATTTCTAGCGTACTCGTGTATAAGAAATGGTTTGCCAAATACGGGTATTATGACCATTATAGAGGTTGTGCATGAAATTATTGATTGGCTCCAAACAAAGGATTTGAACCGGTGTCCTTCACCGTAATCATGGCACAGTGCAGTCTATTCAATCAAATGTTGCCTTCAACCTATTTGATCGTAGTGCATTTGTTATGTGTGTGAGACGAACTGTCGCGGTAGATTGAATTGCAATAATGCTTTTGTTGAATGCATTTGAGGTCCGCCATATCTACGGTATATATGCACAACTTCTATTGTGTGATCAGTTGGCATATACCCTTCAGTGTGTGATTATTAGGAGTCAATTCACCACACACGGGTGAATGTGAGATGTCCTCTAACTTTTTCTAATGTAATCCTAGCGATCTTCCGCTAGACGAATCCAAGTAGCCAAGTCATGGTCAGGATTTGGTCGGACATCTTTGGGTAGCCGTTTGCACCAACCTGGTGTTTTGAGCGCCCCATTGTGCAAATAAAAGCACTCATCACCTGTGTATGTCTGCAATCATAGATTGAATACAATACCGCTTTTTTCAAAGATACTTATCGTACAGGTGTGAGTGATCAGAATGATATGGTTCAATGCATAGATACCGCGTGTAGTTAATCCGATTATTATGTCACTTCAGCAGCGAATATACCACGTAAGCTCATGTAAAAGCTGTGTGTTTTGCCGAAGGGAACTGTAGGGCCTATTGTGTTGTAAACTAATCATTCTTTTGTCTACCTGTGTTTTCGCGGAAGGTATAAAACGGGTGATGGAATGCAGTTTAAAATTTCCGCCAAGGGCGAATCATTTCACATTTTGGGTGCATTGTAGCCGACGGCTATCCAACTAAAGGCTGCTAGTCAGGTGTAGGAGTGCGTGGATTTGGATTCGTCTATATCGGCTTGTCGCTGACCACCGCTATCATTTCTGGTGCGACGCGACTGCGCAATGTAGCAAAATAGTCGTCAGAGCGGCAAGCGATAGGAAAGTATGAAATCAGCATCAGACCTACTTTTGTTGAAATACTGCTTGAGAATCATACTTTTTGACAGAGTCTTAAAAAAATTGTTTGTTTCATTTTACACTACAGATACCTGACAAAAGAGGACATCGCGAACGAGACCAATCCCTTCACACAACTCGTTACTGGGGTCGGATGGATCGTAAGAGATGGCAAACTAAATATAGAAGAAACCAAACAAATCGAATGCAATGACACCGCGATAAATGGTATTTATCATAAAACAATGACTGGTTTTAATATAGGGCCTAAATAATTATACTTAAGGAAGAAAATCTTACCGCTAGGCCTACTAATGCAGGAACGTCGCACCGAATGTATACATGTACATATAAAATGAACTGAATTTACACCTTAATAATTTAACAGTATTTTTATATTTTTGTTTTTGTTGCAGTGTATTCCATAAATAGATTATTTAATAGTATTTCTGCCAGAACAGCTATTGCAAGTGATCGACATGGGCGTCTGATGATAGTGCAAATAGACGGCCGTACGGATCTTACTGGGTAAGGGAAGACATCCAAAGCGATACGAAGAACCTATCGTCATCACGATACCGATCAGCCAGAGGGCTGCTATGATAAATGATTTAGGGCTTGTTCACGTTATCATCGACTTGAAACGAGCGGACCTGTTTAGAAATGCAAATTTTTTTATGCCGATTTTGAATTGTTTTAGTTTTTACGTTTCCTTTGATGTTTCAGGGTAACATTGCCCGAGTTCGCAGAATTTCTTATCAAACATGGTGCAGTGAATGCCGTTAACTTGGATGGAGGTGGATCATCAACTTTAGTGTACAAAGGAGTGGTGATAAACTACCCGACTGATGTTTGGTAAGCACTGCATGGCTATGCGTTGCCGACACTTAGATCTCAAATCGACCCACAATATAGGCCTATATTTATCGCTCATTCTACAAAATCGGGTGCCAATAGCCTTTTTTCCATTCTTTGGTCCACAAAAACTTTGTCGAGCATTTAGGGCATCAAATATGTTGTTTTTCTGGTAGAACTCAACGAGATCTACACGGACATATATAGTTTTCCATACTTTAAATGCTTTCTTCAGCCTGATTAACCCTTGCAAAGGCTCAAAAATCGCTAAAAATGCGTTTCCACAGCTCAAGTGTCACATCTAACCCTAAATATTTTCTTTGAATAAATGCGATTTCTTTACATATTTGTTGTTTTTTAATTAGATAACGCATCATCATATTGTTTATTAACATTATTTTTTAGTGATTAAAATGTCTTTGTGTAATTCTAAAATAAATTACACTTTCCACCAAAACGCTGTGAGCTACGTTACCCTTTTTTAACACACGTTATTGGAAAGAAGTAAAACAGAGGTATCAATGTAATTTGCGGTTTTTGAAAGGAAACACTCATAGGTTTTTAAAAATCACAGTAAAAATCGTGATGCTGTAGCATTTTTGGCATAGAAATGTTGTAAACATTGAAATTTCGACCGACCATGTTAAAATTGGTGAGCTACGTTACCAGGATTCTATAGTATGCACTTGTATTACATGTACTTCCTAATAATATTTGAAAGCTACCAGTGGTCGAACCCCATTTATATTAGAATTAACCGACATAACGTTCTAACGTTCGCAAATCACATTAAAAACATTAAAAACCAGTGAACTACGTTACTGTGAGCTACGTTACACACTCATTTATGCATCTTCAAAACTTCTATGAAATGGTGAAATCTGTTTTACATTTCACTCAAGTGATCTTTAATTTGCTTTTTATGACCTTGGATTGAGTAAAAACAGCCCATTTTATAGTCGGTAACGTAGCTCACATTAGGCCTACATTGAGTTTTAGTGTTAAAAAACATCATGACTTCCTGAAAGAAAAATATGCAAGTGGTGTTGGCAATTTTTTACATCTGAAAGTAGTGATACATTTACTTTAAAAAAACACAAAAAGCAGGTCTTTTTGAACAACTTTTATTTTTTCAATTTGCCAACAAGGGTTAGGTTAGAATAAAGCCATTTCTCTTATTCGCTCCGTAGAAAGGACATCCTCTGCAACAACACGTATCTAACTTAAGGGAACAAACTTACAGTTCGATGACGTCCTATAGGCCTGAACGAAAGCGCTTTCAGTAGGAGGCCTTTCGGCTCCCTATCCTTCCTAAATACAAGTAAGCCCTATCAAATGTTGAAAATTTCCACCAAGGTGGTCAACTATAGGCCTAAGCCCACCTAACGAAAGACTTCGTTTATATGACTGATATGACGTTATCAAACTTTTGGATTGAGGAGCTAGGCACAAGAGAGTGTTTCGGATAGTTGACCGTGCGAATCCTCACACTCGAATCCAGCGTTGTTGAAATATCATCACACGTGACGTTGCTCATTGAATAAAACAATCAACAACACACCCTCGATTCATTTCACCTACAATAATGAAAACTCCAGGGGTCCTTCTTATATATTTCCTTATCCTTTATAGTGTGGAAAGCGATTTTACATGTAGCCGTCCAGTGGCCCACATAGCATGTGTACACGAGCCAAACTGCTCATCCTCAGCTGACTGCCGTAATGAACATGCACGATGCATAGCAGGAGAATGCCATTATGATTGCGCAATAGGTATGTGAAGCCATTTCTCAATAAGGATGTTGGCATAAACCATTAAGAATTTTAGAAATATTATGAATAAAAAATATATCATCAATTGTTCCACAAATTGCAAAAAAGCATTCAATTTGATGATTATTAGCTCATGCTTTTTCATAAAAAAAAAGGTAAAGAAGTCATCAAGGCTAAGTGTCCATTGGAATATCTTCTTGCGATTACCTTGATCTTTAATATACTGGTTGCAATTAGTATTGCATTGTAATTGACCTTGTCTATTTAGCAAAGAAAAAGGTTGATTCAGCACAATTTCACAAATTTACCATGGGTAGTGTAGAATATTCCAATTACGATTGTTTGTGTGATGTAGAATATTCCAATTACGATTGTTTGTGTGGTGTAGAATATTCCAATTATGAAAGTCTGTGGTGTATAATATTCCAATTACGAATGTCTGTGTGGTGTCGAATATTCCAATTACGAATGTCTGTGTGGTGTAGAATATTCCAATTACGATTGTCTGTGTGGTGTAGAATATTCTAATTACGATTGTCTGTGTGGTGTAGAATATTCCAATTACGATTGTATGTGTGGTGTATAGAATATTCTAATTACGATTGTCTTTGTGGTGTATAGAATATTCCAATTAAGATTGTATGTGTGGTGTAGAATATTCCAATTACGATTGTCTGTGTGGTGCAGAATATTCCAATTACGATTGTCTGTGTGATGTAGAATATTCCAATTACGATTGTCTGTGTGGTGTAGAATATTCTAATTACGATTGTCTTTGGTGTATAGAATATTCCAATTACGATTGTATGTGTGGTGTAGAAAATTCCAATTACGATTGTCTGTGTGGTGCAGAATATTCCAATTACGAATGTCTGTTTTGTGTAGAATATTCCAATTACGACTCTCTGTGTGGTGTAGAATATTCCAATTACGATTGTCTGCGTGGTGTAGAATATTCCAATCACGACTGTCTGTGTAATTGGAATATTCTACACCACAGAATATTCCAGTTACGATTGTGTGTGTGGTGTAGAATATTCCAATTACGATTGTGTGTGTGGTGTAGAATATTCCAATTACGATTGTCTTTGTGGTGTAGAATATTCCAATTACGATTGTCTTTGTGGTGTAGAATATTCCAATTACGAATGTCTGTTTTGTGTAGAATATTCCAATTACGACTCTCTGTGTGGTGTAGAATATTCCAATCACGACTGTCTGTGTAATTGGAATATTCTACACCACACAGACAATCGTAATTGGAATATTCTACACCACAGAATATTCCAATTACGATTGTCTGTGTGGTGTAGAATTTTCCAATTACGATTGTCTTTGTGGTGTATAGAATATTCCAATTAAGATTGTATGTGTGGTGTAGAATATTCCAATTACGATTGTCTTTGTGGTGTATAGAATATTCCAATTAAGATTGTATGTGTGGTGTATAGAATATTCTAATTACGATTGTCTGTGTGATGTAGAATATTCCAATTACGATTGTGTGTGTGGTGTAGAATATTCCAATTACGATTGTCTGTGTGATGTAGAATATTCCAATTACGATTGTGTGTGTGGTGTATAGAATATTCCAATTACGATTGTCTGTGTGATGTAGAATATTCCAATTACGATTGTCTGTGTGATGTAGAATATTCCAATTACGATTGTCTTTGTGGTGTATAGAATATTCCAATTACGATTGTCTGTGTGGTGTAGAATATTCCAATTACGATTGTCTGTGTGATGTAGAATATTCCAATTACGATTGTCTGTGTGATGTAGAATATTCCAATTACGATTGTCTGTGTGGTGTAGAATATTCCAATTACGATTGTCTGTGTGGTGTAGAATATTCCAATTACGATTGTCTGTGTGATGTAGAATATTCCAATTACGATTGTCTGTGTGATGTAGAATATTCCAATTACGATTGTCTGTGTGGTGTAGAATATTCCAATTACGATTGTCTGTGTGGTGTAGAATATTCCAATTACGATTGTCTGTGTGGTGTAGAATATTCCAATTACGATTGTCTGTGTGGTGTAGAATATTCCAATTACGATTGTCTGTGTGGTGTAGAATATTCCAATTACGATTGTCTGTGTGATGTAGAATATTCCAATTACGATTGTCTGTGTGGTGTAGAATATTTCAATTACGATTGTCTGTGTGATGTAGAATATTCCAATTACGATTGTCTGTGTGGTGTAGAATATTCCAATTACGATTGTCTGTTTTGTGTAGAATATTCTAATTCCATTCATATCATCTTTGCTGTGTATCCTTTTCAGATGACAACCATTGTCACCATAAAGAAAGCATCGCAGAACTGCAGCACAAGACGCCTCACGATTGGGTAGATCTGAACTATTTCAATCCGAACTAGTAGTTGTCAACTCGATTCGGGTCACTTGAAGGGCTGTAAATTTTCCAACTGTATGGAAAATATTGCTTTCCCCCCTTCACCTTCTCGGCCTGCAAAAAAAAACCCGCTTGTCCCCTCCCCCTTAACACATTCCAAATGTTTGAGAACATAGGAAAGTTGGCATTCACAGACGATAGGTTTAATGCTGTCTACGGAAGATAGTATTCAATTATTAAATATTGTCTACGGAAGATAGCACTCAATGATTAAATGCTGTCTAAGGAAGATAGCACTCAATGAATAAATGCTGTCTCTAGAAAATAGCATTAAATGATTAAATGCTGTCTACGGAAGATAGCATTAAATGCTGTCTATGGAAGATAACATTCAATGATTAACACTTAAGGTTAGCAACTAATTTAAACTGTTGCGATATGGTACTTCAAAACATCTTTCAAAAATTGCATTGATCACATCATAGCGAGTGTGTAGAAGAATTCAAATATCACAGATATACTTTTGTAGGTCCTGTGGTTCTTGAGTTATGTTGTCAAGAGGGCTGAAATAGCAACACTTTTGTAAACGTAAATAACTCATTCATAATCAAGCAAGTTTTCAAAGTATATGAATGAACTTTGGCAAAACACCATAGTGTTATTTTTCAATAATATATTGATTCAGATAATCAAAATCGATTATTTTGGCTGCTTCGACCATCAATACTTAGTCTACCCTTAATGATTAAATGCTGTCTCCATAAGATATCATTAAATGATTACATGCTGCCTACTGAAAATTTAATCATTTAAAAATGCTATCTACGGAAGATACCATCCCAGCTACCATGGATTAAATCATATCTACAGAAGATTGCATTCAATGGTAGCATAGCATCTTTAAATGCTAAAAAATTCTGGCAAAGTCCAAACCGCAATAAATTATACTCGCTTTTCACAAATGTAAAAATCTCAATTAATTTAGCCAAATTCTTGTATATTGCATTTTGTATAAAGTCCTCCAAGGACAACACTGTATAATTTTGTTTTTTTCTCCATGGGCCGGTGGCCTAAAGAGTTTGTTTAATAAGCCTCACTGAGCATGTTTTGCTCAGCAAATGTAAAAAAAAATAAATACTGCCTACGGAAGATATCATTCAATGATTAAATGCTGTCTGCGGAAGAACTCAACGATTAAATGCTGTCTACGGTAATATCATTCAATGATTAAATGCTGTCTATAGAAGATAGCATTCAATGATTAAATGCTGTTTACGGAAGATAGTATTCATTGATTAAATGCTGTCTACGGAAGATAGCATTCAATTATTAAATGCTGTTTACGGAAGATAGTATTCATTGATTAAATGCTGTCTACGGAAGATAGCACTCAATGATTAAATGCTGTCTACAGAAGATAGCATTCAATGATTAAATGCTGTTTACGGTAATATCATTCAATTATTAAATGCTATCTACGGAAGATATCATTCAATGATTAAATGCTGTCTATAGAAGATAGCATTCAATTATTAAATGCTGTCTACGGAAGATAGTATTCAATGATTAAATGCTGTTTACGAAAGATAGTATTCGTTGATTAAATGCTATCTACAGAAGATAGCATTCAATGATTAAATGCTGTCTACGGAAGATATCATTCAATGATTAAATGCTGTCTATAGAAGATAGCATTCAATTATTAAATGCTGTCTACGGAAGATAGTATTCAATGATTAAATGCTGTTTACGAAAGATAGTATTCGTTGATTAAATGCTATCCACAGAAGATAGCATTCAATTATTAAATGCTGTCTATAGAAGATAGCATTCAATGATTAAATGCTGTTTACGAAAGATAGCATTCAATGATTAAATGCTGTTTACGAAAGATAGTATTCGTTGATTAAATGCTATCTACAGAAGATAGCATTCAATTATTAAATGCTGTCTATAGAAGATAGCATTCAATGAATAAATGCTGTTTACGAAAGATAGCATTCAATGATTAAATGCTGTTTACGAAAGATAGTATTCGTTGATTAAATGCTATCTACAGAAGATAGCATTCAATTATTAAATGCTGTCTATAGAAGATAGCATTCAATGATTAAATGCTGTTTACGAAAGATAGTATTCAATGATTAAATGCTGTTTACGAAAGATAGTATTCGTTGATTAAATGCTATCTACAGCAGATAGTTTTCAATTATTAAATGCTGTCTATAGAAGATAGCATTCAATGATTAAATGCTGTTTACGAAAGATAGCATTCAATGATTAAACGCTGTTAACGAAAGATAGTATTCGTTGATTAAATGCTATCTACAGAAGATAGCATTCAATTATTAAATGCTGTCTACAGTAATAGCATTCAATGATTAAATGCTGTCTACGGAAGATATCATTCAATGATTAAATGCTGTCTACGGTAATAGCATTCAATGATTAAATGCTATCTACGGAAGATAGCATTCAATGATTAAATGCTGTTTACGGAAGATAGCATTCAATGATTAAATGCTGTCTACGGAAGATAGCACTCAATGATTAAATGCTGTCTACGGAAGATAGCATTCAATGATTAAATGCTGTCTACGGAAGATGGCATTCAATGATTAAATGCTGTCTACGATAATAGCACTCAATGATTAAATGCAGTCTACGGTAATAGCACTCAATGATTAAATGCTGTTTACGGAAGATAGCACTCAATGATTAAATGCTGTCTACGGAAGATAGCACTCAATGATTAAATGCTGTCTACGGAAGATAGCATTCAATGATTAAATGCTGTCTACGGAAGATGGCATTCAATGATTAAATGCTGTCTACGGAAGATAGCATTCAATGATTAAATGCTGTTTACGGTAATAGCATTCAATTATTAAATGCTGTCTATATGGAAGATAGCAGTCAATGATTAAATGCTGTTTACGGAAGATAGCATTCAATGATCAAATGCTGTCTACGGAAGATAGCATTCAATGATTAAATGCTGTCTACGGAAGATAGCATTCAATGATTAAATGCTGTTTACGGTAGATAGCATTCAATTATTAAATGCTGTCTACGGAAGATAGCATTCAATGATTAAATGCTGTCTACGGAAGATGAAATTCAGTGATTAAATTATTACACTATCTAATGAAGATAGCATTTAATGATTAAATGCACAGCATAGTTATCAGTCATTATTGTTAATAGCATCTTTTTGGACTTTTATGTATTTTCTTTATGAGGTACCTTGTGTTAGGAAAAACCCCAACAAACAAGCCCAACAAGGTCAAGACGTTATTGTGATGTCGGTGATACATGCGCAGAATGATACATTATTTTATTGTAGTTATTAAACATAGTGTGGCGCACACTTTGCCCTCACTGCACAGTCTTTTGTAACCCTTGCTCGGTTGATAAAACTGAAATGTCTGAACTTGCGCCGTGTTATTATCAGTTATTCTAATATCAATATCAGTTGACTGGATAATACACATTTCTTACAATTACAATGTTGGTGATTAACCATACAGATATGACAAATGCGTCGAATGATTTCATCGATACTGAACCAGTGTCCAGTCTTCACCCAGTAATATTTGTCTTAATGTGGATAAATGTACTGATAACTTCAGGAGGAAACTTACTGACTATCATCATATTTCTTCGTGATAAAAGCATCAACCACAAGCCCGCCAATTTATTCATCTTAAATCTAGCAATAGCCGACTTGAAGATTGGACTCGTGTCTTTACCATGGTTTAATTTATGGTGGCATTATGGAGATTGGATTTTTGGTGAAAAGTTGTGCAAATTTTGGGTTATTGTTGATTTCACTGCTTGTACAGAATCAATGATTGCGATGCTTTTGATCGGCTGGGATCGGCTGTGGATGGTGAGGAATATTCAGAGTTATGTGCAGAACCAAACGCGGCGTAAAACTGTGACGATCATATTACTAAGCTGGTTGCTTTGCTACGCCCATTATTTTGCATTAATTTTACTTTGGGAGCCGGTGAGTAACGAGTGGAACATCGATTACACCATCGATTGTGATTTTCCACCCAATTATAGCTTAAAATATACAATATATGAGGTTGTATCACAATTCTCATTACCAATGTTGGCATTAGCGTATTTCAATATCGGAGTGTTTGTTATAATCAGTAAAAGAGCTAAAAGAATACAGCCTAGCGAGCCAATGTCCACTCAAGACACTTTAGTGGGAACATGTAATGAAAATCGCACTCAAAGAAACCAAGTGTTTTCTATTCACCAACCTAATCGAAGGACAACGCAGGATCCGAGTGCGAATCCTGCTACTGCCAATATTGACCCACCTTCACAAAGTTCAGGACGGCAAAGAAAGGATCGTAAAGCAGCTTTTACATTAACCTTGTTAGTAGTGACTTACGCCATATGTTGGTTCCCATACAATGTTGTAATTGTTTTGGAGACCTTATCGGAAGATAATGTAGCTACATGGGTAGCGTCGTTTACTGAATATTTACTGTGGCTTAATTCCGCCGTCAATCCATTCCTGTATGTAGCCACTAATAGACAGTTTAGAAATCATCTTAAAAGAACGTTTCATTGTGAAACAGCAACTTAGGGGTTTATAATTATGGAACACATTCAATTGTAGAAATCGTTTTAAGAAAACGATTCATTGTGAAACGACAGTTTGAAAGATTTTAAACGCTGTAAAATAATATTGGACTGTGAAATAGCAGCTCAAGACTAGGGCCTTTGAACAATATTTCATTGTAAAACGAAAGCATATTGGACATTTAACGTTAAAAGTTGTAAGTTACTGTAAAATTTCACTGCCGAACCTAAATATTGTCTCACCCGAAGCAAACGTTTCATGGTACCAAAGAGATTTTGACCATCTTAATTTAAAGCCTTTTCAAAATTGAAACCCTAATGCGGAATGGTTAAAAACAAATGTGGGAGGGGCTTTTTGACAAAACTCCGCCGGGGAATACACACGTACTGTTACAAGATGAAGAATTGTATTGTGATTTACGACTAATGCTATTTTTACATCTGATGATGTCAGAAGTGAGATGTTTGTTATCACTTTTGAAAAAAAAAACCAGTGTGGAAAATGAAAGTTACTCAATTCAGCTGAAAAAAAACGCGCAAAAAACAAACGGACGGACGACTTTACCTAATGCACGTGGGGACAGACAATAAAATGGCCTAACACCATTTACAAATCACTGCGAAATAGCATGCAGTTTACGTATCAGTTTCACAGTAACATTACTTACATATTATTAACAATAATTTCTACGCTAATATATTGTGTCTGCTGTTGGTGTGGCAGGTGTGTGAGTGGCGTGTGATGCGATGTGTTGGGTGTGTATGTGGACAACATTAAAAGCATTATAAGAATTATCTTTCGTCAACATCGTAGATTGTTTCAACTGTTACTTGGGCACATGCAATTATTATTTGCAATCGAAATACCAATGAAAAAACAAACAAACACACGAAATCTCGAGAGGAATGGTAATCAGTGACATTTCCCTTGTGAATCTAATAAAGTATTACTTGACTTGACTTAATCGATAAAGCGCAAATCTCATTAGTTTGACCATTTAATTATTTTCTTGATTTTCCACCCAGGTAAGTCTTATTTGATATGATGATGGTGAAATAAACTTGAACTTGAACATAAGTCGGGTGAAAATAAATAATATAATTAAATATCCAAAGCTAACACTAAATACGGCGCCTCCACCTAATGTGAGTTATTCGAAATACGAATTTCTATAGATTACGATTTATTTGCAATCAAAAATGTCTGATGCAAAATACTATCTCTCTAGCCACGCAAACCAATAAAACACAATTGAGAGATAAAGTCATGCTATTTCAAATCCACTCAATTCTGTGCAAGGTCATTCTTTCTGCGCCTTAGTTTTCAAAAGATTATTATCAACAAAAGTTAATTCAAATTAAAAACAACAATAACAGCAACAACACGGATATAGCGCAATTTGACATAAAATCGTTGTCTCTGTCGTTACCATAGCGACTGGATCACGCTTTCATGCACAACCAAAACTCATTTATTATCATCCAGGGCCGATATTCATAAAGCCTTGCTAAATTAGCAACCAACTAGTGCTTAGCAAGATGCTAAATCCACTAGTTGATAGCTACGTAGCAATCAACTAATTTCTTATTCATAACACCTTGCTAAACACTTTGCTAACTAGCTATCAACTAGAAATATTTAGCTGATAACTTATTTGGGTGTTTTGGGTGATATGGCCTTCAACAGTTGTGTAACATCTAATACAATAGGCTTATATAATACATGTCTATTATACTTGAGCTCTGAACCACAGTCAAAATGATCAAAATGTAATGACTCATTGCTGATGGTCTTCATTGATATTTCGTTAATAAAATTACATGTGTATTTTGTAAGCTATATAGGCCTACAAGGTTGTTACGGCAAATTAAATTAAAAAAGATACTCTGAACAAGTAAAGTTCATATACATGTTAAGTCCTTGGTTTGTTGTAAAAACATACTATACATACTATATTGCTTCATCAAATAGAAAACAACATGCATCCACTTAACGCTGCTCATTTAGCTTCATGAGCAACACTGTGTAAATAATATTAGATAATTTAATAGCATATGATATATCTTGCTTGTTGTCCTGACAAAAGCCAAGCATGATTTATCTTTATCAAATTGACATATAATTTGTTATTGAAAATAAGTCATGCATCTTTACCAAAGAGAACATTGGTAACATGTCTCCAAAATATATATTTTACGTATCAAACAATTGAACAGAATTGCTTCGATTGAACATATCTGCTTAACTAAAGATTACTTGCAGTATATCATAATCATAATCATTTTTCTTGTGCAAATTTGGTTAAACAATACTGGCTTAGTTCAATGTTTATTCATTCACCCTAAATTTGTTGTGTGTTTTTAAGACAGTTTCTTATGTGTAAAACACACTGAAGACCTCAGAAACAGAATATTCTGAGAACATTATTTTTCATAATTGACAACAGTTAATATGAAATTAAAACAATAAATCATGTCAAACTTAGTTCAAAATCATTAAGACTAGTTGTCAACTAGTGACTTAGCGCTGCCCCAGATCAACTCTAAGTTTTGGCAAAATTTTAGAATGTTGCTAACTCTAACTGGGTTTTATGAATAAGAATTAGCAATCAGCTAGGCTTAGCAGCTTGCTAAAGTCAATTTTAGCTGTCAACTAGGCCTAGCGTGGTTTTATGAATATCAGCCCTGGACCGCAGTCACAGGCACTTATCAGCCTACATTTTACATTATCCATCACAGCCAGAATCCACAGATTTGATTAAGCGCAATAATTAAAATCAAAGAAGTTGTGAAAAATACCTTTGTGCTGGTTTGAAAAAGAAAATAGGAAAATGCTTTTTCTCAATTCAATTGTATTGGGTAGTTGTGCATTTGTTGCAATTGTTTATCATATGACGGTCAATGCATGTATGGCTAATATTGATGTTAAAACAGGAAATGTCTTTTTACCAAAAAAACAAAACAAAGCAAAAACAATCAAGATGTAATAATAAAAAAAATTCACGACCCTGTTAGTCTTTTCTGTTCTCGTCGGTATCTATTTGGTTGTACAGCTTTTTCTTACGACTTTTCCTCACATTGGGCTATTCCAGTTGAAATCCACACTACCCCTGTGGAAGATTTTGGAAATATCTTTCACAGTGGGAGTATGTTTTTCACATGTAATTGGTCAGGGTTCATCATTTTGCAACCCATACTCCCTCTGTATTATGTCTTTACTTATACTTTCACAACTAGAATGAGTATTTCAAATGGAAGTTACCCAATTGTCTCATTCTATTCAAAACTCATACTCCCTCTGTGGCAGACTTTAGCTAAATCTTCCACAGGGGTAGTGTGGATTTTAAATGGAATAGCCCATTACCATTAAACTACACTCAAATCAATCAACACGCATGATGCAGAAAACTATACAGAAATTTCTAGGACTTTAAACGCCTTTTAACCCATTTATATTGTCATTAAACTACAGCCAAATCAGCCAATCGACATGAATAGTGCAGAAAACAATTATTTTTACGACAGACCGACAGACATTTTATTTTATGAAATTTTGAGTGACTTATTTTGCAAATCGAGAAATTAAAATCTATGCAAGGTGTACCATGGATATGAGAAGCAAATTTTGAAAAGCTCGGATTAAGGATATAATTATTTCAAAGTTTCAAACTCGGTTAAAACACGTAACGATACCAGTTGGCTTATTTCTCGAATTTGACATCAAATGAAAACAAAAACTTATAATTATATTGCGAACGAAGAGATTTATATTGACCTATACCTTATCAATCTATCATTTCTATGGCCTTTACCATGTTTACTTCTATACTCCATAACAAAACCACTTAACAAAACACTTACGACGATAATTGGTCGCAGAAAAATATCAGCATTCGATTAAAGCTTCGGTATTTCAAAATTGTGCTAATTGATATCATTGTAACATCTTGTGTTGATTCCAGAGTATAATATATAGAAATGATTTTTAAAAATGGACCAATGTCACACAGTCAAAGATGTAACGCAGTTCTTTTGTTACAAATGAAGACCTGAGCGCAAGAAGACCGTAAGTCCACTTGGCCCTTAAATGCTGTCTACGGAAGATAGCATTAAATGATCAAATGCTGTCTACGGAAGATATCATTCAATGATTAAATGCTACATATGGAAAATTGCATTCAACGATTAAATGCTATATACGGAAAATTGTATTCAAATGATACTGTCTACGGAAGATAGCATTCAATGATTAGATATTGCCTACGGAAGATAGCATTCCATAATGAAATGCTGTCTATGAAAGATCCCAGCAAATACAAACGTTTTAAATAAGTTATATTTTGGCTTTTGGTTTAGGTAAAAACGTTTTAATAACATTAAAATGTCGGGTTATATGAAGGTCATGAAAACGTTTTAAAACGTTTTGTATGAAAACACACTACAACAATATTTTTAAATGTTTTCAAAAAATGTTATCGTAAACTATTTTTGCAAACATTTTTGCCAAATATTGTGTCAATACTGAAATATCATTATGTTAAAATATTTGAACCCAGCAAACACAGAAATGTTCTTAAAATGTTTTTTTTTTCAAAACCTTTTAATAACATTTAAATGTCGGGTTATATAAAGGTCATGAAAACGTTTTTAAAACGTTATTAAAAATATTTTGGGCAAACATTTTTCGCAAGATATTTTTTCAACCCCCAAATAACATTCTGTTTAGAATGTTTTGTATCAAGTTTTAAAAAAATGTTATTGGAATGTTATTAAAACGTTTTTATACCCTTTATATAACCTGACATTTAAACGTTTTCTGTAAAACAATTTTGTTTGCTGAGCAGTAGATTATCAAAAAATGTTTTTTAAGGTTATTAAAACGTTTTATACTCTTAATATGCCCTTTATATAACCCGACATTTAAACGTTTTCTGACAACCTTTTATAACCTTTTGCGAATGATGTCGAAAACGTTTTGTGTTTGCTGGGTTGCACGTCATAATTATCAGTCAATATTGGTGTACTTTTATATAGCATTAAATTATTATATGCTCTATTATGTAAAATAACATTCAATGATTTTATGCTATCTATGGACGATAACATTCAATTGTTAACTTTCACGTCAACGCCATAATCAGTCATTATTGGTGTACTTTTATATAGCATGAAAAGTTAGTATACTTTTATATAGCATTGAATGATTAATGCTCTATTATGTAAAATAACATTCAATGATTTTATGCTATCTATAGACGATAACATTCAATTATTAACTTGTACAGCGTAATATCAGTCAATATTGGTGTATTTTTATATAGCATGAAAAGTTATATGATTAAAATGTAAAATAACATTCAATGATTATGCTACCGGGTATCTATATGAAGATAACATTTCTATTATTGTAATGCCAGTAGTACATGCGCAGAACTTATGTTCTGTACGAATAGTGTGTGGTGCATACTATGCCCTCGCTGCTGTCTTTTGCTTGTCCGTTTGATAAAACTGAATTGAGTATATCTGAACTAACGCCGTTTTATCATTAGTGTATAATATCGATATCATTTTATAGTATCAATCACAAATCTTTGACAAACATTACAATGTCGATGATTAACCATACAGATACGATAAATGCGCCGAATGATTTCGTCGATACTGAACAAGTGTCCAGTCTTCACCCAGTAATATTTGTCTTAATGTGGATAAACGTGCTGATAACTTCAGGAGGAAACTTACTGACTATCATCATATTTCTTCGCGATAAAAGCATCAACCACAAGCCCGCCAATTTATTCATCTTAAATCTAGCAATAGCCGACTTGAAGGTTGGACTCGTGTCTTTACCATGGTTTAATTTATGGTGGCATTATGGAGATTGGATTTTTGGTGAAAAGTTGTGCAAATTTTGGGTTATTGTTGATTTCACTGCTTGTACAGAATCAATGATTGCGATGCTTTTGATCGGCTGGGATCGGCTGTGGATGGTGAGGAATATTCAGAGTTATGTGCAGAACCAAACGAGGCGTAAAACTGTGACGATCATAATTCTTAGTTGGATGCTTTGCTACACCCATTATTTTGTATTAGTGTTACTTTGGGAGCCGGTGAGTAACGACTGGAACATCGATTACAACATCGATTGTGATTTTCCACCCAATTATAGCTTGAAATATACAATATATGAGGTTGTATCACAATTCTCAGTACCAATGTTGGCATTAGCGTATTTCAATATCGGAGTGTTTGTTATAATCAGTAAAAGAGCTAAAAGAATACAGCCTAGCGAGCCAATGTCCACTCAAGACACTTTAGTGGGACCATGCAATGAAAATCAAAGAAACCAAGTGTTTTCTATTCACCAACCTAATCGAAGGACAACGCAGGACCCGAGTGCGAATCCTGCTAATATTGAGCCACCTTCACAAAGTTCAGGGCGGCAAAGAAAGGATCGTAAAGCAGCTTTTACATTAACCTTGTTAGTAGTGACTTACGCCATTTGTTGGTTTCCATACAATGTTGTAATTGTTTTGGAGACCTTATCGAAAGATAATGTAGCTACATGGGTAGCGTCGTTTACTGAATATTTACTGTGGCTTAATTCCGCCGTCAATCCATTCCTGTATGTAGCCACTAATAGACAGTTTAGAAATCATCTTAAAAGAACGTTTCATTGTGAAACGGCAGTTTAGGGGTTTATATGGGACACATTTAATTGTGAAGCGAAAGTTGTAGAAATCGTTTTAAGAAAACGACTCATTGTGAAACGACAGTTTGATAGATTTCAACCGCTGAAAAGAACATTGCACTGTGAAAGACCAGAGCCTTTGAACAATATTTCATTGTAAAACGAAAGCATATCGGACATTTAATGTGAAAAGATAGTTATACCGTTGCTGTGAACCGAAGTAGGCCTATAAGATTGTCTTATCCGAAGCAAACGTTTCATGTTACCAAATAGATTTTGGCCATCTTGATTTAATAGTTTGTCTTAAAGCCTTTCCAAAGTTGCAACCATCATGCGGAATGTGTTTTTAATTGTTTTTTACTTTTTTTTTTTTTTAAATCAAAATGTTGGTGGGGCTTTTCGACAAAAATTTACTCAATCCAGCTGAAAAAACGCACAAAAAGTGGGCGATTTTGCTAATTCGCGCAGGGTAATGGCCTAACACAATAGTATTTACGAATCACTGCGAAATAGCAGTTTAACATATCTGTTTCACAGTAAAAGTACTTTAATAATAAATTATGTGTGTTGTTGGTGAAAAAGTTTGCTATTTTGAAGCTAAACTGATGAAATATGGTGTAAAAGTAGATTACCCAGCAAACACAACACGTTTTCGACATCATTCGCAAAAGGTTATAAAAGGTTGTCAGAAAACGTTTAAATGTCGGGTTATATAAAGGGTATATTAAGGGTATAACACGTTTTCATAATATTAAAAACATTTTTTGATAATCTACTGCCCAGCAAACACAAAATGTCTTACAGAAAACGTTTAAATGTCGGGTTATATAAAGGGTATAAAAATGTTTTCATAACATTCCAAAAACATTTTTGAAAACTTGATACAAAACATCCTAAACAGAATGTTATTTTGGGGTTGAAAAAATATTTTGAGAAACATGTTTGTTCAAAATATTTGCAATAACGTTGTAAAAACGTTTTCATGACCTTTATATAACCCGACATTTAAATGTTATTAAAACGTTTTGAAAAAACATTTGAAGAACATTTATGTGTTTGCTGGGTGCAAATGTTTTAACATAATGTTATATAAGTGTTGACAAAATATTTGGCAAAAAATGTTTGCAAAAATAGTTTACAATAGCATTTTGAACACATTTTAAAAATATTGTTGTAGTGTGTTTTCATACAAAACGTAAACGTGTTAAAAAACGTTTACATGACCTTTATATAACCCGACATTTTAATGTTATTAAAACGTTTTTACTTCAACCAAAAGCCAAAATATAACTTATTTAAAACGTTTTTAAAACATTTTTGTGTTTGGTGGGTAAATTCGCGCGAAGCGCGCAGAACATTTGCACTTTTGGGGTTAAAATGGGCAAATATGAGGTTAATTTGGTCAGAAACCCATTATCAAGCGTCAACATGGGGGGGGGGGGAATTGTATGGACCATCCCCCGTGGCAAAATATTGTGGGGATTTATCCCCCATCCCCCCGGGATCTACGCCTATGGTGAGTGGTGTGTGATGCGGCGTGGTGCTGAGACTCAGGTGTGGTGGGGGTGTATGTGGAAAACAAAAGCATTGTAAGAATTATCTTTTGTCAAAATCGTAGGTTGTTTCAACTGTTCTTGTTCTTGTCCTTGGGCATGCAATCAAAATACCAATGAAAAAAAACACACACCAAAAAACACCAAAAAACAACAACACGAAATCGCGAGGAACGGTAACCGGTGAAATTTCCCTTGTGGTTCTAATTAGATGACAATAAAGCATCTGAGTTATTAGAAATACGAATTTCTATAGATTACGATTTATTTGCAATCAAAAATGTCTAATGCAAAATACTATCTCTCTAGCCACGCAAACCAATAAAGCACAATTGAGAGATAAAGTAATGCTATTTCAAATCCACTCAATTCTGTGCAAGGTCATTCTTTATGCGCCTTAGTTTTCAAAAGGTTATTATCAACAAAAGTTAATTCAAATTAAAAACAAAAATAACAGCAACAACACGGATATAGCGCAATTTTACGTCAGTAATCAGTCTACATATAGATTAACCATCACAGCCGCGGCTCTACACAGGCACAGTACCCTAATCAGCCTACACATAGAATAACCATCACAGCCGGAATCCACAAATTTGATCAAGCGCAATAATTGAAATTAAAGAAGTTGTGAAAAACTGTGTATTAAATTGCGAATTTCAAAAAATCAAAATTATTTGATATCAGAAGGACATTCTTCTCTTATTAAGGGATGGGGTATGAACGTTTGGACAGTATTTATTGTGGGACATTAGAGCACATCAGACATATCGAATTGCATTCTGAATACGAAGAATGTCCTTCTGATATCAAATAATTTTGATTTTTTTGAAATTCGCAATGTATACACATTTTATGGCAAATGATTAAAAATTGATATTTTTGATATTTAACAGTACTCGAAGTAAACTTTATAAATCTGATGATTTATACTTAAAGTGTATGTATAGGTGGATGAAAAGCCGACGATCAATTGAAAATTTTGTCCTTTCGTATTGAAGATATGTAAAACACCAAAAAATTAGGTCTTTTGGGGAAAAATCCATATCTTCAATATGAAAGGTCAAAATTTTCAATTGATCGTCGGCTTTTTTCCCAGCTACATACACTTTAATAAAATATGATTAGATTTATAATATATACTAAGAGGACTGTTATATATCAAGATGTGAAAAATATCAAATTTTAATAATTTGTCATAAAATTTGTATTATATCGTGATTTTCAAAAATGAAAATTATTTGATATCAGAAAGACATTCTTCGTATTCAGAATGCAATTCGATATGTCTGATGTGCTCCCATGTCCCACAAAAAATACTGTCGAAACGCTCATTCCAGATCCCTTAAGTATATAATTATTTCCAAGTTTCAAACTCGGTTGATTAGAACGTGTGACGATACCAGTTGGCTTATTTCTCGATTATAGCATGAAATGAAAGCAAACACTTAATAATTATATTTTGCGAATGAACAGATTTAGATTGACCTATATATCTTGTCAATCTATCATATTTATTGCCTTTACTCCAATAACAAAGCCACTTAACAAAACACTTAAAACGATAATTGGTCGGAGAAAAATATCAGCATTCGATTAAAGGCCCATTCAGTGATTTGCTCATCTGGACGATCGTAAAAATCATCAAAATTCAGATTTTGGTACCTTTGTCATTGTCATAAATGTGTTAACATAGTGAATCAGCCGAAAGCTGTGTATTTAAGGCAAAAATAAGGAATTAAATGAATCTGTAATTTATATACTGACAGTATATAAATTGGCTACATGCATTTGAATGGGGCTTCAACTTCGTCACACTGATGTTTTCTTCGTTTTTTGCCAAATTGTTCATTTCAAAAATACCAAATGACAATTTGAATGACTTATCCTTCACTTTTAAGCAGTTTATAAACAATTTTTTGCTTTGTATGTAATTGGTTTGAAAATATGGTGTACTTTTATATAACATTAAGGGATCTGGATAGCACTTAATGATTAAATGCTGTCTACAAAAGATGGCATTCAATGCTTAAACGCTGTATTATGGAAGATAGCATTCAATGAATGCTGTCTACGGAAGATAGCATTCAATCATTAAATACTGTCTATGGAAGATAGCATTGAATCATTAAATGCTGTCTACAGAAGATATCATTCAATGATTAAATGCTGGCAACAAAAGATAGCACTTAATGATTAAATGCTGTCTACAGAAGATGGCATTCAGTGCTTAAACGCTGTACTATGGAAGATAGCATTCAATGATTAAACGCTGTCTACGTAAGATGGCATTTATTGATTAAATGCTGTCTACGGAAGATAGCATTCAATGATTAAATGTTGTCTACGGAAGATAGCATTCAATGAATAAAGGCTGTCTACAGAAGATAGCATTCAATAATTAAATGCTGTCTACAGAAGATAGCATTCAATGATTAAATGCTGTCTATAGAAGATTGCATTCAACGATTAAATGCTGTCTACGGAAGATAGCATTCAATGATTAAATGCTGCCTCTGGACGATAGCATTGAATGATTAAATGCTCTCTACTGAAGATAGCATTCAATGATTAAATGCTGTCAACAGAAGATAGTATTCAATGATTAAATGCTGTCAACAGAAGACAGCACTTAATGATTAAATGCTGTCTACTGAAGATAGCATTCAATGATTAAATGCTGTCTACAGAAGATAGCATTCAATGATTAAATGCTGTCTCTGAAGATAGCATTCAATGATTAAATGCTGTCTACAGAAGATAGCATTCAATGATTAAATGCTGTCTACAGAAGATAGCATTCAATGAGTAAATGCTGTCTACACTATAACATTCAATGATTAAATGCTGTCTACAGAAGATAGCATTCGATGATTAAATGCTGTCAACAGAAGACAGCATTCGATGATTAAATGCTGTCTACAGAAGACAGCACTTAATGATTAAATGCTGTCTACTGAAGATAGCATTCAATGATTAAATGCTGTCTACTAAAGATAGCATTCAATGATTAAATACTGTCTACAGAAGATAACATTCAATGATTAAATGCTGTCTACAGAAGATAGCATTCGATGATTAAATACTGTCAACAGAAGACAGCACTTAATGATTAAATGCTCTCTATGGAAGATAGTATTCAATGAGTAAATACTGTCTACGGAAGATGGCATTCAATGATTAAATGCTGTCAACAAAAGATAGCACTTAATGATTAAATGCTGTCTACACATACTACATAAAATAGCATTTAATGACTAAATGCTGTCTACAGAAGATGGCATTCAATGATTAAATGCTGTCTACGGAAGATAGCATTCAATGATTAAATGCTGTCTACAGAAGATAGCATTCAATGATTAAATGCTGTCTACAGAAGATAGCATTCAATGAGTAAATGCTGTCTACACTATAACATTCAATGATTAAATGCTGTCTACAGAAGATAGCATTCGATGATTAAATGCTGTCAACAGAAGACAGCATTCGATGATTAAATGCTTTCTACAGAAGACAGCACTTAATGATTAAATGCTGTCTACTGAAGATAGCATTCAATGATTAAATGCTGTCTACTAAAGATAGCATTCAATGATTAAATACTGTCTACAGAAGATAACATTCAATGATTAAATGCTGTCTACAGAAGATAGCATTCGATGATTAAATACTGTCAACAGAAGACAGCACTTAATGATTAAATGCTCTCTATGGAAGATAGTATTCAATGAGTAAATACTGTCTACGGAAGATGGCATTCAATGATTAAATGCTGTCAACAAAAGATAGCACTTAATGATTAAATGCTGTCTACACATACTACATAAAATAGCACTTAATGACTAAATGCTGTCTACAGAAGATGGCATTCAATGATTAAATGCTGTAGGGAAGATATCATTCAAATGATTAAATGCTGTCTACGGAAGACAGCACTCAATGATTAAATGCTGTCTACGGAAGATAGCATTCAATAATACAATGCTGTCTACGGAAGATAGCATTTATTGAATAAATACTAGACATGGTTATATTTTCGCACATGGATGTGAACTCAATTTGATGTGATTAAAGAGTGACGAGTTGGTTACAGCAGTTGAAGTGATATCAAACTGACGTTAAGCTTTTACCTACGTGTGATGTGTCCAGATGAGAAAGTCTAATCCTGATCTCAGGTGTATGTTCATTAAACTACGTTCAAATGCATTGACTCTACACACAGTGACTTAAATTAAGTAGAAATGTACAATTCCTGTAATATGATTTTCTGGACTTCCTTGACAATCGTGCAATTGTACCCGTAGGGCCTATATGCTATACCATGGAGAGAAGCTAATGACGTTGACGAAAATAATGACTAAAATACACACATCACCATTTCAAAGTTATTATCAAACTTAGGTTATTGAAATTTTAGGTTTATTGTGAAAACATGCTGTTAATATCACACAGCATTTAATAAATTGCGACAACCCCATTCTTAGCTACCAAGCAGATATCGTTGTTACGGCATTATATTTTCAGTAGTACAAACACTTACGAATTGACAGCTTGATTGTTAAGTTTTGTAACATAATATATGGTATTTACATGTTATTTATGTTAGGTAAACACCTTCACTTGAAGAAAAACAACAAAATTCAATTAAAGCTATTACAAAACTGCCGAAGTCATCGATTTTCATTGTGTCATAAATTATATTGGTATCTGTGTAACACCATGTACGAGGGGGTATCAAAAAGTTTTAGAAATCGCCCAGAAGTGAAAGAACTATATCAATGAAATTGTGTCAGTGCAATCACTGGTCCTTGTGTACACTATGGTGCAAAAATGGTCTCAGAAGTTTACTTTTTTTACAGGCGACGCTAGATGCTAATAACCTACTGCCCCAGTTACTGCGCATAAACTGCAAGATTGAGAAAATTGAGGCAAACAGCGTTATTAAGATCCTGCATTTGAAGGGTTGCAGTGCCTAGAAAATCGATGATGAAATGAAAGTTATCTTCGGTGGTGATTGTGATATTGTCACTGTTGCTTTTTGGAAAATGCATTTTTATTTTATCACAGATTTTTTGGGCACTGTAACCCTTAAAATGGAACTTAATCATGCTACATGCCTCAATTTTCTCCATTTTGCTGGTTATGCGGTTACATAGGCAGGTACTGACATCTAGCGCCTGTAAAAAAAGTAAACATTCTTATGAGACCATTATTGCATCATAGTGTACATAAGGACCAGTGATTGCACTGACAAAATTTCATTGATATAGCTCTTTCACTTCTGGGCGATTTCTAAAACTTTTTGATACCCCTCGTGCAGTGATAAAATCAGATTCAAGAGAACAATGGCAATATAACGAAATTGTGTTACGTAGTTCTGGTTTTTTTTAATCTTCGAGGCAAAATGGACAGTGGCGTAGCGAGGGGAGGGGCAAGTGCCCTGGGCACCACATGGGGGTGGGGGGGGGGGAATAAAAAGGGGTCAACGAAGCCCTAGCTCCTAGCAACGCAACTGAAAACGGACGAACGTGAGTTTTGCTTTTAGATAAAACTTCAGAATTCAGTTCTGTCAAATGTTACCTATTTTTAAATAAAAAATTAAATTAAAATTAAAGTTAAAACTTTTCATGCAAGATAGTGGAAATCAGAAGACAACTATACTTAAGAAACCTTAGCTAAAGATATGAAAGTTGAGGTAGACCTTTTTAAAGGACTCTTGTATGTATTATATACGATGGACTTGCGGCATCATACAAAGATTCAACCTTAAAACCGTTTACAAATTATTAAGCATTCTAAAAAACAATATTTTAAGATTTTGTAATTTACTCTGAGAAATTGCCTGGTCACAAATGTTAATGACACAAAAGACATTCTTATTTGAATTTGTACTTTATTGACAACATTTTCGATACAAAATTGTGACATTTTAATAAGCTATAATAGATACTATAAAGATATCTTATGTACATAAGTATTAACAAATTTAACATAAATACATAGTTACAACTAAATGAGCTACAAAGTTACAACCCTAATATTAATATTGAAGGAGACAATGATTTCAGTGAAACAGAAGTCAATGGACTGTTCCAGCAACTAACTGCACTCCCAATACCATTTCTATTAGCTCAATGCCAATGTGTTTGTTGGCCATAGGAGAACTTGCCTATTCCAGATAAATACAGCACTTTTTTTTTGGAATTAAAAATATATTATCATGTTTTGCCAATCTTAATCTTTTAGTAAGTTCTAACTGGCAATTTCCTTTTTGTCCTGTTTACGATGCAGTTAGTCGCTGAACTTTCTTATTCATAAAACATTCAAATCCATGTAAATGGGTCATATATACATAACAAATATAAAATGGACGGATATTTTATCTCCCTGTGTGGAGATGTGTCTTCTGAACGACGACTGACAATTTCAAGGTGATGAACCATTGTGCAATTTATGTATACTCTCTAAATTCCAAAGAGTGAAAAAGTCAATCCTCCTCGGAGTGACTCTTCGGGTCAATCGAAAAGATTGACATTTCAATCTACAAAGAGTGAAAATCACATATTTTCCTCCATACGAGTAAAATACGAATTTCAATCTTTTTAGAGTGAAATGTTCAATCTTTTCATAGAGTGTTCCCGCAGCACAATCTCTCTCGATTGAAGTGTGTTTAAATTTAATAAACATAAATAAACTTCAATCGAGGGAGATTGTGCTGAGGGAACACTCTGTGAAAAGATTGAAAATTTCACTCTAAAAAGATTGAAATTTCACTCTTTGCAGAGTGAAAATTTTACTCGTATGGAGAAAAATATGCGATTTTCATTCTTGGTAGATTGAAATGTCAATCTTTTCGATTGACCCTAAGAGTCACTCCGAGGAGGATTGACTTTTTCACTCTTTAGAATTTAGAGAGTAATGTCACTAGGAAAAACAAATTATACCTCATTTCTCAATAATGTATTCATGTATCAAAATGAGTTATTCATAAAAAGAATAAATTTTCACTTTTAATAGTATATTAATATTAGCCGCCTATAAATGTGATATTGAAACATAAGCATAAGGGGAAAGATAAATTTAAGTGGAATTGAACAATACATCTTGTAATTCGATCATTACACAAATTTAAGACAGTTATTATTTGTTTTATATCACTCATACTGAAATTCAATAACATTTTAAGAATATTTCCTATTTTACATGCAACACAACAACCAATTCTGCCTTGGCTTAATTAATTTTATATCAAAATTCACCCCCAACTTAAATCGGCGAGTCCACAAGGTAATGCATGCTAATATAGCGCAAAGTATAGTAGCATGCTGTGTCTGACCAAAGCACGGAGGCTCATTACCATGGTTACGTATTGCTCGGCATAAAGGTCGTTGGGATGGAAAACTATCAAATGCCATTGGTTGCTGGTAAAAATATCAAATGGCAACCAACCAATGAACTGTCTAGAATGTATGTAAGAGTGATATAAAAAAAATAATATGCTGAAAATTCAATCTAAATTCTGGTTCCTGAGATACCAATTATTTCATATTGTTGTAATCAATGAAATGACTGAAGAATAGACTTCTTTTAGCCCATACTCAAAACCCTTGTTATGCTAGTGACAAATGACTTTTTGTGTGACTGTGTCATATGCAATTATCACACTATCTTGTCAAATATTGCTTTTATAAATAGCAGTGTCCTATATAAACTCATTACTACATTTATTTTTCTGTAACAACAACAATTAAGCCAATTTGGTTTAGATATGGCATGATTTAGGAAAAAGAAATGAAACCTTTTTGGAAATGTCATCACAAATTTCACAAAACAATATTATTACAATGTTTTGTAATGAAAGTTGTGATGTCTTCAAAAAGGCTCCATATTTTTATTCCATATACATCAGAACCACATTTTGTTTTCAAATGAAAGTGAGGATATAAAACATCACAGATTTCACCCAAAAAATAATGAAAGACACAAGAAACACATTTTCCTGCTCAAAGTGAAAAAAAAAACCCTTTCATCACAAATTAATATAATAAAAGAACCTCTGTAATTTTTATAGATGGCATCATGTGGGTGGTTTTGTCCAAGATATTAATTTCCAACATTTTTTTTTATTCTTCATGCCACGTCTGATTTGGTTTAGTGATGACCATGGCCATTCAGTTACATCCCCTTCCTGCTTCCATTTTGTTTGTGATGTCCAATATCCTCTCTTTTCATTCTTGCCCTAAATCATGCAAACATTTGATTTGGTACACAGATTACCATGGCCATTCAATTACAAGCGCTTTCTGCTTCCAAAATGTGAAAATATTGACACATCTATTAAAGAGAATGACTTGCTGCAATTAGTAAACCTTTTGTAAACAATATATCACACGTTAAATTGTACATAAATACAAAATAGGCCTACAAGAAAATAGGTACATACAGAAAAAAAACACCAATTTAATTTAAAGGAGTATTTCATGATCCTAGCATCCTCTTTATATGACATTTTTCAGTAGATATCCACGAAAAGAGCCTATTCCCAAAATTTCTGTTGATTCCGATTTTGCGTAACTTGCGAGTTATACATGATTATGTGTATTACACTGCTCCATAGACAATGTGTTGTAATTTCGTTCTGGTATACCAGAACGAAATTCAAATTCACAATATCTTTGCTAAACGAATTAATCTGCAAGAAATTTTTGTACATAAACATTATGTAGCCAGAGGTTTCCAGTGGTATAAAAATCTCAACTTTTTTTGAGAAAAGTGGGGGATGATGCTGTGGATCATGAAATGCCCTTTTTAACGATTGAATATACATGTAAAGCAAAATCTAAATTTAGCAAATTGTATATAAGTGAAAATAGTCAAGATGTGGTATTGGAAGAGTGGAGCTGGGGACATTTCAAGGCTATTGTTATCTCATCATGTTTTCCATAAAATTACATTGCATGAAATGTTGTCTTCAAAACTATCATAAGAATATAGGGCAATCTAATTTGATCTGCAAATTTTGCATGAAATTGTCAATATAGAAATATTGTTACAGCAAATATGACCTTCTTTTTACCAAAGTGCAAATTATGTTGTGTCTGGTCTATTCCAAAGTGAAATTAACAGAAAGACTATGGGTCAATATTTTCTGTTTGACTGATTCAGTACAATTACGGTAGCAAATACCAAATTATCTCTGGCCTTTTCTATTTGATTAGATACCTATTGTAGGGGAACAAAGAATTAACAGTTTGACCTGACCATGAACTTGAATTTACACTTGCACAACACCATACACACGTACACCCCTACATGGCTATGACCCATCAACTGTGAACAAAAATAGCACACCCACAAATGTGGACCCAAATTGTGGACCTAATCATGATACACCCAGTGAACCAATATCCCCTATAGGGTGCAGGAAGAGGAGGGGCAATTATGCCCCTTTGCTCTAAATACCAGAACAAAATAGTATTTGTCAAAGACTACTCGCGATTGAGTCACAAACCGCTAAGGCCCATGAATACGGAGCGAAGCAAGCAGCGAGCGTTCCCAGTAGTTCATCTCCCAATGGGTAATATAGGTACATGGTCATACCTAGAGTGTACGACCCGATTTTGGGGTCAAGAGTCCGAAAGGTCGCTGAACTCTGAATTGGGTTGCCAGTCTGCTGATGAAAGTTGAAGTGTCGACTGAAAATTCCAGGTACGCAAATTTTTGTGTTGTGATCAAAGGTTTAAACCTCTAAATTATGTTTACTACCAACACAGATGAACTTTCATTCTAATGGTTAGGGCTAGTTTAGGATTAGGGTTAGAGTTAGGGTTAGGATTATGGTTATGAATATGGTTATGAATATGGTTAGGGTTAGGATTAGCTTACATAAAATAATTGCATGAAGGTTGGACCCCCCCCCCCCAGCTTGATGAATTACAAGCTAGCTAGTGAGGGCTGAACAATGTATGTGTATAATCAGTTGCTTTATTTTGTCTTCATATTTTCTTTGGTAAAACAAATCTGCAGTTATGTGGCTAATTGGGATATTCCAGTTGAAATCCATACACCCCTATGGAAGTCGTGGCCTTAATCTTCCACACAGGGCATGTACATTTTAAATGGAGATGCCCATTCAGGAAACCCCATTTGAAATGCCTTCCACAGGGTGTATGGATTTCAACTGGAATAGTCCAGTTGCAATAAATTATAGTTTGAAACGGTTGCCAACTCAAATTGTAAACAATGAACAAATGAAGTAAATACATAAATACAAGGCAAAATCAAATTACACTTGATAGTATACAAATATTGACTGCTATGAGGGGCACAGTTAAAATTATAGGCCCGAGGTGATGTCAAAACCATGACTATGCCCGAAGCGAAGCTGAGGGCATAGTCATGGTTTTGACATCACCGAGGGCCTATAATTTTAAACTGTGCCCGAATATTAAGCAGTCAATATTTGTTTTATATACCGAATAATATAGATTCTTCTCATTTGATTGGTTAAAAGATTTCCTGACTGACAAGGCCTACAAGCTTTTAACTGCATAGGCCTTTAGGCTTAAATGCACACAGCATGACAGTGCATGCAAGAGCAAGGGTGCAGAATTTGGACCGATATCTACCGATGTCATAATCTAAAACAACCCTACCGTTTCTGTGCTAACATCACACACTGCCGAGTCTCCAGGTCGTAGTAATTTGTCTAAAAAGTGACATTTGGCAGGTATAAATCCTTGACATGTAATATTTTGTAAACAATCACTGCACTCACTACGGCGGCCGGTTAAAGATCGTCGTCAAGCAAGGAGAAGTCAAATTCATTGCGAACTGTGAACGCGATAGTCTCAACACTCGTAATCAACGCCCGGCCGTATAGTGGAGTGCGCAATGTATCTGACGATCTGTGTATTCGGGTTGCGATTATCCAATTATATCCAATTATTTTCCGGGCATAGAATCAACTGTGCCCGGGCACAGTTGTTTTATGGCGTCATCTTGATAGAAAAAGGGGGCACAGCTATTTTAATGACTCCACTTTTAACCAATCAGATGAGAGGAATCTATATATGAGGTATATAATTTGAACTAACGTTTACAAAGGATAAGGCATAGTCACCAAAGCAATACATTTTGTTCAGCATACATTTACCTCGAGGACCTAATAGATCTAGCTTTTGCTGAAATCCCGATCATAACTGTATTTCCTCAAAAGATTCAACTTTTTTGTCCATTCAACTGATTTTAACTACATCATACTCTATACCATCTAATACATGTGACTCGATCTGATCCAGTCAGACCAAAGTTGTTTAGATCAGCAAAAATAAGGAGAAAAAAAAATACATAAGAAAACAGACATATTAAAAAAAAAGTTCGTAACTTTGCAACAAAGTATACCAGGAACTTACGAGTTTCAACATCTGCTGAGCTTCTAGTGGGAGGTCAACAACTATCTCGGAGCCAACCCAATAGCGCTATCGCACTGATAGTTGCTGTTGATATAGTTCAGACATACGTGTCGGTACTAATCAAGTAAGTAGTGGTAATTACTATATTTTCAATCTATCTGTCTTTGGTCTGAGTGGATCAGATCATGCCACATATTTATACCTAAATCACTGCATAACAGTGTTGTTCAAACCTACAACTGGAACAACTTGAAAACTTGTTCATCACAGATTTAAGGTTTTACATTATTATTCATTATATACCTCATATGTAGATTCCTGTCATCTGATTGGTTAAAATTGGGGGCATTGTTTCAACTATGCCCTGTATTTGAGAGAATTTCATCAAAATGAACTATTGACTGGTGATGGAAATGAGCTATTGACCGGTCACATGCGTCCTGATCAAACTGCGCAATCGTAACTGCATACATCCAATCGGTATATAAAACGAACATTGACTGCTTTATATTCGGGACATGGTTAAAATTATAGGCCTGCGGTGATGAGATCACCTTGGGACTATAATTTTATTAACTCATGTCCCTCATAGCAGTCAATATTTGTATACTATTTCCAAGTTCTGTTATAATTTCAGCTCTGATTTATAACCCAGTATTTGAATGCTTGAAATATTTTGATCAAATGTTTTAAAAGCTTGTTGAGTATGTATTTGTTGAGGGTGTAACTATGGTGAGGGGTTAACCTAATAAAACAAAGGCTTCAAAACCTACCCAACATGGTATTTGCAACATCAAGTGTCACGGTTATCAATTTGTCTTTGTTAACTGATTTTAGACACTGCAAATGAACTCTGCTGCTACAGATCAGTCTGATGAATAACAAAGAAAGATTTTACCATGTTATAGGCCTATATGCTTACATCAGAGCTTTGCACTTGGCTGTCTATGTAGACTGGAAGTACGGAGTACTGGAAGCATTATTTTGATTGCAAATCATTATATTGGATACTTCGGCAGGAGTCTAGTCATTATTATTGGAAGCCCTGGAGCTTGCTTTGGATCCTTTAGTTGGAGTCTTAGCCTTCTTAAACTTCTTTGGGTGTGCTATCTTGATGAGCATATATGCTGTTGGAAGTTTCTTACCAAGAAATGGTGGATTGGTCACGTCACTAACCATAATTACATACTCGGCTGAAACAAACAAACAAAAAATGAAAGGAAAAGTTTTAACATTGACATTAAATGATATTTGAATGTAAAAACTAAATAAACCTTTTAAGATTCAAATATATTTAAATCTTTTAAAAAAGATTTTTAAGATACTGTCCAACTGCCCAAAATAAAAGGATCAATTCATTGATCAATTACATGACCACATTTGGAGAAATTTCAACATTTTTGGCTACCATCAGGAAAAATTGGGCTATTTTCTGAACAAATCAAGAAAAAGTACCTTTTCAAATACCAATACCAAATACCAAAATGCTATGTTGGTAGCACGTCCCCGTATGGTCATTTGTACTGAGTGTATGTTGGTTCTTTACACTTTCATGCCATTTTTATTTTTTGAACACAGCATGTCATTAAATACTAACAACTGCAAGGTAATATGTGACACGATCTGGTCCATGGGGGCCAAAGGCGGCAAATTTGAAACTGAGATAAAGGTAATAATATGGAGTTAAAAATAATAAAACACATAAGAAAATATACATCAAAAAAACTTCATAACCTTAGATCCAAGTATGCTAGACTAGACCTTTGGTGTTTTCAGTAAATGATAGCCTATTGTATGTGGAATGTAATAATTACAGTAACTCAATTTTCAAAAATGCCTCCTTTGGCCCCCATGGACCAGATCGTGTCACATATATTTTGCAAGATAAAACTTATTTGTGACTTTAGTTGGCCTGCAAAAACACTTGTGACTTCAGTTAAAAATCTATTCAGTGATCTCATCAAAAGTGTAAAAAAAAATCAAAATTGTTTGTAAATTGCTTAAAAGTGAAGGATATTGTCATTTGGTATTTTTGAAATGAAAAATTTGGCATAAAAACAAAGAAAACATCATGACGAAGTTGAAGCCTCATTCAAATACATGTAGCTAATTTATATACTGTCAGTAATATATATATAAATTATTTGTGTAAATTCCTTGGGCTTTCGGCTGAACCACTAGCAGGCTATGTTAACACATTTATGACAATGACAAAGGTACCAAAATCTGAATAATTTTTACGATCATCCGGATGAGCAAATCACTGAATGGACCTTTAAGGTTGGCTAGCTTCAAAAAGACAGTGTTTTTTTACATGAAAAACAAAACCAAAAACAAGATTTTAACTTTAGTTCAAGGTTTAGTTAAGGTTGGCTAGCTCCACAAGGACACATGACACAGTGTTTTAGCATGGGAGTAGTAATGAATTCTATTCATTTGGCTAGTCATTGACCTAGTTCCTGATATGGACAAAAGCAATGTTGACAGATGATAGTTTTACATAAATTTTGAAAAGGTTTTATTGAATTCAAAGATAAAGACGGTCATAAATCAAAATATTATATATGCCTGTTATTCCTAAATGTTTCCAGCCAATTTCTAAACTTTCTTTATAGGTAACCTACAGTCACACACTGATCTGAAATTGTTATCAACCATAATGGGCAGATGGATTCTATTTGCTTGACTGCAAAGCTTCATAACACTGGCATTTAAATGGGCACTAAGGGGTCTTAGTGGAAAGGTTGGTACAGGGATATGCTGCAGATTTGGGTGCATTTTCAGGCTTTTTGGTATAACTTTGGGCCAGAAAATTAGTTATTTTTAGGTCTCTTTTTCCTGAAATTTCATATATTTTCATACAATTTGGTGCATTCCAGCTGCACAACCCTACTCATCCAAAATCAAGACCCTAGAATGGGCATTAGGGGGAAGCCCCCCTCTTCATCACCCCACTGATTTTGGAGAAAACAATTTTTGATGACTCACGCTACAACTCGATCTTACACTACAGATCTTCTTCCTCCATCTATATATTTGGAATCTAGCTAAAGGCATTTAGCATGCAGCATTCAGTACAATGAATGCTCAATACTGTAATTTCATTGGTCAATTGCCATTTAAAATATTTTCATACTACATGTACTCAGTTGGAGTTGATGAAAGAGTTATGCCCCCAAATCATACTAGGCAGTTGAAATGAGCATCACACTCACTACCCCTGACGGGTCTACCTCGAAAGCACTTTTTGTGGGGTTAACTTTGATCATCCTTGGATTGTATTGATTTGATGTTGACATTAAATTCACATCTATTGAATGATAGATAATAAATTCATTATCCCCTGTTTGTTATCATGTAAAATGAAATTATATTGAAGCTGATGATGAGGCCGCTTCAGACCCCAAACCAACGATATATTTGATATTGCATAAACAAACAGCGCATCACTATTAACATCCTTACCAGGTCTTGCAAATCTTTCATCTCCATACAACTTCTCCCTCTTTGCTTTGTATGCCTTAGGGTCCTTCTCCTTCAGCACAACTTGGTCTGGATAGTCATCCAATCCTGTATTGAATCAAAACATACACAAATCACATTTAATCAATTAATTTATTACCACATCACACTAGTCTTATGGATCTGTACCTATATTGTCCATTGTCCAATCATAGAAACCTTGTAAGCTTTCTGTCAGGGCTTCCCCCTCCTGCCCGCTGTTGCGTCTTTGGGAAGAACAGAAAGTTCCAAATCTGTATTTTTATTAGCCTATATGGCAAAATGTAACAAAAGATGACATCTCAATCTGACAATATACTCAGACAAATCTGATCAAAACATTTTAAAAAATCCAGTTTTCAATCATTTTCTGTGATTTTTATGCATAAATAATGGATAATGGGAAATACAAAACACAAGCATGCAACGAGTCATATATTCCATATTAGGCTTACCAGATGTTGGAGAAACAGTGTAATTCCCTTTTAGCAGTTAATAAAATGTTGACAAGAAATAATACTAATTTAGAATTTGTTTTTGTTTAACTAACTGGGGTATTTGGGTAAATTTTAGGGATCATTTGGTGGCCAATACTTGAAAATGGGGTCTATTATGTAACGCATATGTGGGTGTACTTCTGTGGTGAGAATCTGTTTTTGAGGACGACTTTGATACCCACTTTGATCAAAAAGTGCCGGGGTCTTTCACCCACACAAAAATTGGGGTCTCTGGGTGATGACTAAAAACAGAGTGTCTTTTGACTGACACATATCATAGACTTGACACCCCCGGTTGACACCCCTCATCGGCCAGGTTATTGACAATAAGACCAATCGCCATTGTAACTTCCGGTTTTTGAGAGCAGTTTTGGGACACATTGACATCTGACATATCTGCTGAAATTGCTGTAATTATTACTAATTTATTTATTACGTCATAATGGTATCATTGAAAATATTAACATAATTAATTTATACAATGATGTTGTTTTTTGGGTTTGTTTTCATTCTTGTAAAACATTTTAGATTATATTTTGTATGCACAAAAACCAATTTTTGTGAATTTTCCCAATAGGTCAGAGGGCAAGCTGTCCCACAATGCATTGCAAATTTCCAATGCCGATTTGGCTTATTTCCATCATTTTGTTTGAGGAAGGTATGAATATACAACAGATAACAAATATCAATTTTGATGAATTGTGTCTCATGAGCCACAAACAATATCTTGGTGAATTTATTTTGACAACAAGATGCTTACCATCACGGTGACAAATGGTCAAATGAGTGCATGCAAAAATACAAGATGAAAATCATGCAATTAACATACATACAACAATCCAATACAATGAGTAAAATTGATCAGGTCAAATATGTTACTAAAAAAAGAGTTAATTAAATTGATTTGTATTAATCAAAACATGCAAAAAAATGTATTAGAAATTGGTAAAAAAAGAAATCAATTTTATGTTAATAATGGAAAAGTTATATTATGAAACAACAATAATATGTCATTACTTTAATGAATACATGCAGTTTAATTTCTGTAATTTGCATGCTTAAACAGAGACAACCCATCCAACTTCTTTTGTATTATTACTCAAATTATACAGATTAAAAGTATTTCATTTTTGAACTGATAGTCAAAGTTAAACATGCATCAAAGCTGAAACTGACATTTGTATCATTGATTTTTGATTCATTTTTGTTTAGCTGCATTGTTACTATCCAAAGTAATGAAATAACATGCAAAAAAATAAACCTTTTTTAATTGATTTATTGACAAATATCTCCCAATGTTGATTGCTTTAGGTCAACACCCTCACGGATGAGCGTATTCGCCTATTGCACGGTTCCGCCATATGCGAGGAGAGCCTCAAACTGGCAATAGACATGAAAGGAAGTAAATTACGTAACTTTACGCAATGTTATATGACTGGTTCAATTCCCATTCATGCATGCTGCCAGATCGAGGCTCTCCTTGCATATGGCAGAACCGTGCAATGGGTGAATAGCAACCTATTTGGAAACATTTTTCACATAATTAATGCTGGTGAACTTGACATAAATTATATAGTCTCTTCCACTACTGCATTGATTCTGTTACTCTCCACACAAACTGTCTAACCCATGTCTACTAATTTTTACATAAAACAGCATTTCTGATTGGCTACAGATATGCCACTTAAGGTACATCTGGAAACTTTGAGTTCGATTCTAAAAATAGTATGAATTGGGGTCTATGCTATATATGATCACTCCATGTGACTCATGAATATAAAGTAGCCGATAAACATATTTCAAATCAAATAGGGTCTGTAATGTTATCACTGGCAGACTGTGTGGAGTGAGCGGAATTAAAGTGATGGTGGAAGAGACTACATTGAGGGTAGTGCCACTAGGATCCACAACATGCTCATCTATTAATGCACAGTTCTTTAACCCCAATACATTTAGTACAGCATGACCTTTGAAATTTTGAGTACAAAAACTCATCCTCTGGAACTTGAGGTCATTTTGCACTATGATTTTTTAATTGAGGTTATTGAACTATGCATTGGGATGAGGCTGTTGTGGTGGTCCATAGTGTGACTTATGATTTTCATGTGAAAATAGTTAGGTATGTGTTTGGCAAAAAACAAGGTGCAAAGTACTAATATGTCTAGGCAACAATTTAAAGAATTTTACAATATGACACAATATAACACATGGACAATTGCACAGTGACAGACAGGACAAAAGCACACAGCTAGGACAATACACATTTGCAGTACACAATTAGGGTGCCAATTGGCAGGATCGTACATAATTTTTTTCTTGGTTGCTATAAATATGGCAAACACAGTAAAAAAATGGCATGAAAATACATGAGGTGGAGGCTGGTCCAAATTTACAATGGGATGGGTATAATGTCATAGATCCACCTATAAATGGAATATCCACTATCAGTAGGCCCTAGCTACAACTTATTGAAAAGCAACTTTCCATACCATGGTCATGATTCGCATGGTTTTGCAACAAGCTGTTTGTACGCTATTCTCTATCAATCCACGATGTTATGAGTTCCGCCGATTACAAGCTGATCAGAGTATAGATATGATTATATGCTAAAGAAAGTGAGGGAAAGATTAGGCATTACAGATTAATTTTAGACTCAGAGTTAGTGAGCTGGGGGTAGACTTGGTGACTTAGTGGTAGGTTTAGGATTAGAGCATGGCATGTGTAGGTTTATGATTAGAGCAAGCTTAAGACTTGTGTAGGTTTAGGATGTTCAAAAGGAATATATATGTATATATGTAGAGGCTTTCTTGACAGGAATTCATAGTAACTTATATAGAGTACTCTGTCAGTTATCACAATACCTGTGCAGCCTTCCCTCAATCAAACAGACATTATACCTACACATATAAATACTTCTGCTATCCAACTTTTCTTCAGTACTGATGAAATCAGAGACACATCTGACCAAAGCTTGACAACATGACTGCACCGATACTATGATAACTGACAGCATACAAGTTGGGCTATTCCATTTAAAATCCACATTACCCCTGTGGAAGATTTTGGAAATATCGGCCACAGGGGGACTATGAATTTCAAATGGAATAAGCACATTAGGCAGCTCCATTTGAATTTCATACACCCTCTAAGAAAGAATTAACCCGAATCTTCCCCTGAGGGCGAGCGAGTTTCAAATAGAGCTGCTAATGTGTTCATTCCATTTGAAATTTATACTCCCTCTGTGGCAGATATTTCCAAAATCTTCCACAGGGGGAGTGTTGATTCTAAATGGAATAGCTAGCTGAATCCTTTAAGGAACACTATACAGTTACAGATGAGGGCTGAGATGGGTATCAACTGGAAGGGATATTCCACAATTACAATTTACACCCTTTGATTCTGTCCTATACATACCCTCATCATCTTCCTCCTCCTTTATCTCCTCATTATTCCCTTCCTCATCTATCAAAGAATCACGAGATGCTCGAGATCGCACCTCATCATTGCCTAGGTTTGTATGCATCATATCAAGGGTTGTTGGGATATATTTTGTATCAGTATTTCATATGAAAATTTAAAAACACTCTCTTCAAAGGATTTTCAGAACTTGTCTTGAAATTCTATAAGAATTTAATATGTAAAGTGTAGACTTAATATAATTTCTGTCAAATTTTAATTTGATTATTCTTTGTCCAAAATTATTATTAAATAATACATTAGTAACAACTGTCAGAAAGATTTATGGTCAAAAATTTAAGCCAAAATAATGAGGTAAAATGAAAAAAAAAATCAGGTTTGAAAAAAAAAAATTCATGCAAAAAGAAGCAATATTGCTTAAAGTTCAAGAGAAATCTCTGCTACACACACATTTGAAAGGCCAGTCTTGTTTGTCTTGCAGCTTCTGGATGCTTTAGGCGGGTATACACAAAAATATTTTGACATGTGTGCTTCCATTAAGTAAAAAAAAACAAGAAGAAAGCTCATCAAAATAGCCTTTAATCATGCAACGCATTACATGCAGCCAGCAATTTCAAGGTGGATTTAATAAGGCTTTCAACGATCATTCAAAATGACATATAGCGTGATTGACTAAATTCCAACAACTCCAACAATAAAATGCATGTGTAATGTTAAATGGAAAACATATATAGGCAACTTATATAGGCAATGGAGGCAAACTTTAACAATCTTTTGACTGACCATCCATGTTTGGTCGATCCTTTTTAGGAGTATCTGTAATTGTGATAACATTTAAAGGCTCCGTTTAAGCCATCTGATATGCAGACTAATATGACATTAATCAGTCAAATGACTCTTAGATATGACTAAAATAATATGTAGTGTTAGAAAACAGACATAGGCAACTTATAGTATTTTGCAACTTTGTCCATCCATGCATGATATTCAGACAGATATAGCATTAATCAATCAAATAGATGACTCTAATGCTTCAAGTTGATTCTTTTGATGTTATTTGCTTCAAGGTTATATACTACATAAACTAAACAAATAAAAATGATGGCGTAATCCTCCTGTTCCTGCAGACATATTAGATACTTAAACTTTAAAAACCCTCTCAATCCAATTCAGACTAATATAGCATTAATCAATCAAATATATAACTCTTAATGCTTCAAGTTGATTCCTGTGATTTTATTTTCTTCAAGGTTATACACAACATGAACTAACCAAATAAATAAAAGAAATAATTGAGTAATCTTCCTGTTCATGCAGACATTATAAGATACTTAAAAGTTAAAGCCCTTTCAATCTAATTTTCAACTCAAGAGCCACACTTCTATTCAGTTTCTGACATGTTATGGACAATAGGCTACTATTTTTAAATGAATGATTTGAAAATGCTTCAAGGTTATATACTACATGAACTAACCAAATAAATAAAGAAATGACTGAACACTTAAAAGTTAAAGCCCTTTCAATCTAATTTTCAACTCTGGAGCCACAATTCTATTCAGTTTCTGACGTGTTATTACCAATAGGCTATTGTTTTTAACTGAATGATGTGCATACACTGCATATTGGATATATGTAAGATTACTTACGCATCATTTGTGCTACATCACTAAATGACAAAGTAGGTGACTCTATTGTAGTAAAGAGATGGATTGGTGCACATGAAGGCAGGGCAGGGAGGGAGAGATAGAACAGGAGGGTGAAAGATAAAGACGGGAGGAATTAAGAGACAAAGGGATAGAGGAGGGAGGGAGGAGGAGAGAGAGAAGGGAGAGAAACAAGAGGTCAGAGAGGAGGGAGGAGAGGAGAGGGAGGCGGAGGAGAGGGAGGAGGGAGAAGGAGAGAGTGGGAGGGAGTGCAGGAGGAAGGAAAGGTGGGAGGGAGAAAGATATGGAATGGTAGAGGGAGAGTGACGGAAGAAAGAGAGAAGGTATGTGGTTGTGAAAGGGGTGTGTGGGGGTGTGGGGGTGGGGGGTGTGTACGAAAGTAGTAAAAAGAGAGAAAACACAAGATGGTTAGTAAAGACAGAAATGTTAAGAACATGCAAGAAAGATGAAAAATTTTGTCTACAAATAGTAACATATTATGTAAAACTGCACAGTCAACATTTCTGACAGTCATTCCACTTTCTGATCATTGATGTTTAGGACTATATGTAAATAGATAACAAAAACTCCATTAATTGCTAACCCTTTACTAAGATAGTTCATGGTCATTGTGATTAATTGAATCATTAATGCTCTATGTGCTATCCATGCGCTTCAATGGAAAAATTTTCAAGTTTTGAAATATTTTCTCAAAATATCAAGAGCTATCTTAAGAACTACTGAATCAATACTAGGCTTGTTTGTACCCATTGTAATGCATTTTTCATGCTGATTCCAAATATGGTCATGAAAATTTACATTTTTGAAATTTTTGAATTAAAAAAAAAAATTGAAACTTGTCGTCTGCAGTCGACACCCGCATGAAGAGAGTTAACATATCGAGTGACAAAACAGTGTATGTGCTCAGTGTGACTGAATAGATGCATCGGGTTTGCCTACTCTGTAATAGGTGCATTATAAGTCTCATTCTTTAATGTTCATTGAAAGACATTATAGTAGAGCAACATTAGCAGATTGTCAGTAGCAACATATTTGGAGCACTTTCATTGATACAAAAATCTCTACAAAAATTCATCTGCAATGTATTTTGATACATTAAGTAGCCCTCCAGTATATATCCACTATGGCAAATATTTTTCACAGGGGCTATTTTGTATTCATAACCTCATTAATAAACGCGATGCGTGCGATCCAATCATATTTTATTATTTGCGAAACGCGAACGCAAATCGAGGTCATTAATATCTCACAATTGACCGCAAAATGCGTAATTATTGTTACAATGTCGCACACAATTGACTTCTGCGTGCGCGGTATTGTGCGTCCAACAAACTCTTGCTGCGCTGGCTCCCCGTATTTGGATTACGCGCTACCATATTTTGCACAGATTGTGATACGCACTTTTGTTATTGGTCGCTCTGTTTTAGCCTGATCGATTTTTGGAAATGGAAGATGTAAAAATCATCTATTGTTATAAACTTTTGAGCAAAATTTGGTGTTATTTTGTAAGGTGAAGAGATTAAAGTGACGGTTATGAATGAGGTTAATAACTTTGCATCGGTAATATAGTCGGGCATTGTGAAAAATCTAAACATTTTGCTTTGGACCTCGAATATCCCTCGCCCCTCGGGATATTCCTCGGTTCCAAAGGCAAAATGTTTAGATTTTTCACAATGCCCTCCAAATAACCGATGCGCAGTTATTAACCTCTAAACATTTCCCTCATGTATTTTAAGCCTTATTTTGCACCAATTACAAGTATGTACAATAATAAACTGTGCATATGAGTGTACAATGAAGTTTTTTTCCCGGGGTAAAAAAAAAGCGTAACATGGTTGAACATAGACTGTCTATGGGCAGAGACCGACTGTTTAGCAGGAGGGAACACTCCTTCTTACCCCCATGCTGATGTGGTGTGGTGTGGTGGCTGCTGCGGCCATACTTTTTTTTGAATACTCACTTTTGAACATGATATTTCTTTAATTTACCATAGCTGCAATTTCACAAACAATGCAAAACCATTTACTCAGGTAAAGGTGCAAAAATAATCTGGTCACAGGTCGATAGTCCAAAGGGACATGAGTCCAAAAACTATAACTTTGTTATAAACCCTAATCCTAAACTTTGCCCTAACCTAACCCTAACCTGTAACCTAAGCCCTAATCCTAACCCTAAACATAGCCCTAGCCCTAACCCAAAAACCTAACCATAACTCTAATCCGAACACCCTAAATCTAACCTAACCTTATCCCATACCCTAATGCGAACCCTAACCTCATCCTTAACCCTAATCATAAAACATAATAACATAAAATGCCCTAAACCCTAACTTTAACCCTTTTGGGACTAATGACCCTTTGGATTAATGGGCCATCCCGAATAATCTACTTTTAACTACACACCTAATGGGAGAGAGTGCTATTATTGCACTCAAATATAAGACAAACACAAATGACATGCTTGATTACTAGGTGCATATGTCTCATTTTCTATATGCTAATCCATACATCCAATAAGAGTTTGCCAACACCAACATTGAATACTAATTTCATGTGTGGAGGTGATATGGATGTACAAGTTTCCATGTTGACAACACATCATCTCATGTTGTGTGTTTACTAACACTGATATAAAATGATCACTAATGCCACATGTACTACAGTGATTGTGGATCCTCGAAATGACCATGGCAACAATACTATCGCTGATATCTAAGTACTTACTCAAGACCTGAATAACATCAATTACATCAATAAAAGAAACATTTGTTTCTTCATCTGAGTGAGGATTTCGGAAAGAAAACAATCACAACATAAAGGTGAAACAAAGAGGAGTAAGATTAAAACATTGACATTATAAAAGAAACATTAATTGTTATGGATTAGAATTGTTAGTTTCTTGTTACCTTTGGTAAATATTGGCTGCAAAAATGGGCTATCCCCTATTGAAGATATGACCTTATCTTCCACACATGGAGTGTGAATTTAAAATGGGGTTACCTGATTGGGTGCATGACTCCATTTGAAATCTACACCCCTGTGTGGGCAATTAAGGTCATGTCTTCTATAGATCTGGATTTTGAGTGAAATAGCCCAATGATTAAAGTGATACCAGTACCAAATAAAAGCAACGCTTTCTTGTTTAGTTGTTAGAAATTGAAGAATGGGACTTAAACGACTTCTACAAGGTGCAAACATCTCTGCATTCTTAACATTGAACATATGTGAGAATTATTACAAATCAAAACAGTAAAATCAATTTGAAAGTAATAGAGGTTATCCATATTCTATAAGTTGCATATCCTATCAGCGACTACTATAATTGGTTTGAATGAGGAATACTACGGGAATCAGCGCCGTTTGTTAGAAGTCACGCATGAGTAAAGTGGATAACCTCTATAAAAAGGTATGTATACTTCGCTAGCCATATTTAGAAATGTTCACTTGAGGGTTGAGGCCACAGTAACTAAATTCTATACAGCCAATTTTCAATTCCAATAATGCACGATGAGACAGACTGCATTGTGGGTAATATGCATGGAACTCACACAGTATTCAGTGTGGGTGAAATTGAACTTTGTAAAAAATGTTTCATATTTGTGTTTTGGATTTAGAACAGCAAATGTTATTAATCAATTTTGAGTCCTGAAAAGTTGCAGTTCCCATCCACACCACAGTTGGCAATGGAGGAGATTGGATCATTCATCTCTTGTCTATGTCCTGAATGTAGAAGTTATGAGAACCATTGGAATTGCAAAAGGCAGTGATGTAAAAAGTCATGACTTCTCACTTGAAGTAAAATAAGGCAACTAACCTGAGTGACATTCAGTGACTTGACCCCATTTAATTTGTGCAGTGACTTGAGCTATATAAACTAGGCCAAATCACTTGAATTGACCTGAATTTTAGTGACTTAAGAACACTGGCAAAAGGGCTCATTTTCATAGCTCTGTTTTACTCCAAATTAAGGGAAAAATCAAAACCTAATGGACAACTAAAATCTTTTATTCAGAAATCATGAACTATTAGGCTATAGTTAGTAGCAGAGTTAATTAGTATGCATATGTTATATTATCCACAAATTGTTCCGAAGTCAAGTTAGAAACACTGATTTAGTAATTGCAGTAGGTTATATCTTATTAAGTTAATATTAGTTCATCCAATACAGCCAGTGCACAGCATATATTACAAGTGACTACCCCATAAAAATTGCATAAGAAAGCATAAATTTTTAATACATTACCAACAGTTTTCCCAAGTTTGGCGCCTAATCGTAGCTGACCGGCAAGGCCAGCGGTTTTTGATTTTTTCTCTTTCTGGCGGGCCTCTTCTTCAATTAGTATGTCAAGAATAGAGAATGGGCGATAGCTGGGTGGTGGCGGTGCTAGTATCAAATCCTGCGCAAGCATTAGATTAAATATGCAAAGCAAAAAGGAAAAGCTGTATTGTCAGTTAATCATTAAGCAATACGTAATTGATTATTGTAGCGATGAAATGACATGGTTTCCAGTAACTAAACTAAATATCATAAATATTCAGACTTATTGGGCTATTCCAGTTGAAATCCACACTACCCCTGTGGAAGATTTTGGAAATATCTTCCACAGGGGGGAGTATGTTTTTCAAATGTAATTGGTCAGAGTTAATCATTTTGAAACCGACATTCCCACTTATTTTTGTTTTTTTAGTGTAATGTACATGCAACACTCTACAGTGTACTTATAACAAAAGAATGGAAAGCACAATTTCCATATATAATTTCCAATTTATCTGATATTTAATTTGCCTAAACACATATCCAAGATAAATGATTAACAATTTAACACATGCCAATACCCTACTAGTCACTGGAAACCTTGCCAAATGCAAAAATGCTTTTCAATCTGTTATACAGAACCAGCTTCCTTCCTTTTTTGGTCCCTTAAACATAGAAGTACACATGGAGTACCCCTCACACAAGGGTACCCGATCCTGGAGGAAGCTGGTTGTGATAAATGCCACAAAACAGATGTTATTGAGAATGGGTATTGCTATGGGAAACAAATGCAGTAATGCTTTCAACTTGTTAGAAGCAAATTGCTGAAGATTAAGGCAACAGGTTTGTTACAGCTACAGCTGATGATGATCATGTTTCCTGCTGATGATGATTAAGTCAACGCTTTGTTAATGAGGCAACAGCAACAGCAGCAACACAAATACTCATACATCACCTTCAGTGTGCTTTGTTCCTTTAGATGCTTTGCCTTGTTTGCCTTTGTTCTTCTTGGCCCCTACATCTTTACCCCCTCCTCCAGGAGAGACAGATGATTTAGCAGATGGCAATGACTTGATTGGGGAGGGAGCATAGGGGCGACCATGTTCAGACACTCCAGGAAGAATCATATCCTGTGCATGGGATATTTTGTGAAGTTTTATAAAAACAAAGTTGGTCACTAAATTGTAATGTAGACTCAGAGATGTAAGTGACAAAACAATTTGCACCCTGAAAATGGTCTGAAAATAGATTTGCACATCTTTCACATATGTGACGCGATCTGGTCAATGGAGGCCAAAAGCAGCAAATTTGAAATTGAGATAAAGACAAAAATATGGAGTAAAAAACAATAGATACATAAGAAAATACACATCACAAAACTTCAGAACTTAGTATGCTAGACCTTGGGTGTTTTCAGTATATGATAGCCTGGTGTTTGTATATGGTAACAATTTCAGTAACTAAATTTTCAAAAATGCCTCCTTTGGCCCCCATGGAGCAGATCCTGTCACATATATCTATACATTTCCTGAAACTGATGTCCCATGAAACTGAAAAACATTTTTGTTCAGCACCATTGAGAATAGATACGAAAGAATGCAATTGTCCCTTATCTAGCTTGCTTGATTGACTGAAACCTGTTACCTTAAAAGATGCCTTTGCTCCATCAGTTCTCTTGTTGTTAACAGGTGGTGGTACAGGTGAATCTATATATTCTGGTGCCCTACTGCTTCCTTCTTGTGGAACATCACCATCAGCGGCTAAAGTAAGAAGAAAGTAGAACATATTTTACAATGCTTCCTTACCATCAATGCTTACAAATGAAATTTGTTATTTTCAATCCCACTGCTATGGTGTAAAGATTATCAAGTCACGCTGTTCTGGTTTTGTGTAGACTTCTCCGTAGTCCACTTGCCCATTTTGCACATGGCTATCACATTTAAGCATAAAACTCTGATTTATATTGATTTGTCATTTGTGTGCAACTGATAGATTTTCACATCTGTATCTGATCTTTTCAGTCACCGCACTCCCTCTGTTTGTTAGCTTCCCAAGTGGGCTACTGACTTTGCCTTGCGGTTAAGATTTTTAACACGGGACTCTATGGAGAGTTAGGCCACTGGCCTAACTAAAATTGGGCATGATGTAATGCATCTTTATGGATCTGCCTTGTGATTGGTCGCCCATATCTCGCTATGGTTTAAATCTGCCGGGCCCGCGTCATTACAATTAACTACACCGTACACATAGTATCTGTGGTATTTGCGGCGCTTTTGTGTGACGCGAAAGTTAATCTCTCATCAAACATCAAGCGCGTTTTGTACTATAGCATGCAGCTGCATGCTTAGTACTTGTGGTTAATGGACTGATAAACAAGTATGCTTGACAGTGTGTTTTTAGAGAGCAAAGTCCAGGGGGTAAAGTTCTGCTTACAATTCAAAGTCCATAGTCGGATTTTCGGGTTCGCTATCAATAAACTGGTAGATTCCAAAATCAGAATTGTTCAGTATTAAAGTAAGCCATTATAATTATGCAAGATAATGTTGCATTCAATTACTTTTATTGTCACTAATCATCTGATATTTTTAACTCTTTATGACCATTTTACTATTGAATACTTTAATTTTAATAAACATCAGTATAATTTTAAGTTCAACGAAATGGGTTCATACATATTTTTAATAAAATTCGGCTATGGCATAGTCTAGGTTTTGTGCAGCAAAATGTCAAGTTTTCAAATACCCAGCCTGGTCATTCCAAGGACCATAAGCTTATCAGTCATTGAGAACTATGTCCTGAGTAGAGTAGGATAAAAAATAGGCTAAGTTAACCATAATTTTCATTCTTTACGTCCTGCTTTGACCCGACAATATTTCTCAGAGTTAGAGGGAGCAATCTGCCTGTCTGACACCCCTTGGTATGCCCCTGCATGCAACCACCCTGTCATAACTACTTGTCCATTGTGAATTACAACACCCATAGGCATTAGACATGGTTCCTCTAAGCTTGGCTGGCAGCAAGGCAACATTTTGGAAATCATGTTTGCAGTGATTATAACTCCAGAAAACAGTTAATGTCAAAAGTTAGCACACTGGTCTAAGGGAACAAACCAAAAGATCCATGACGTCCTATAAACGTTTCGTTTAGGGGGGAGGGGGTAAAAATGCTTGATTACGTTTGTACAAAAACATCGGTCTGAAGAATGTGTCATTAATATTATTATGTCAAAATTTTCAACATTTCATTATTACGTTTCTGGCAGGGAGGGACGGGGTCGGCTGAGAAACAAAACTAGTTACGTTTATAGGACGTCATCTATCTTTTGGTTTGTTCCCTAAGAAGCCTTGCCCTTGCTGAGCTTTAAGAAACCTGACCTCTATTTGACCCTTGACAGCTGGACTATCATTAGCAGCTTCCTTACTACATCCCCATCCATTATACCATAACCTTCAGATGGATTTCAATGCTGGTCTACTCTGCTCTGGTCCTGCTGTGCTGTGAGTACATCATATATTTAATTTAATATCCAATTATTATGTCCTCACTTTCAGCTGTACCTTCAGTTGTGGGTCTGCTTTCCCCTTGTGCTGTTGTCATCCGACTTGCATCATCCTTAGCACCCTGGTTATCACTCTTTGATTCACCTTTGACCTCTGAACTGCCTCCTTTATTCTGAGTGGATGAAGCCACTGATGTAGGTTGCTTTTCCGCATTGACCATGTTGGAAGATTCAGACTTGTTGGTTGACATGACACTACCATCATCTGATGAATATAACAAAATGATAACTTTCCTTACATAGAAATATCCAAAGAGAACAACTCAGAATTACCCTCACATAATGCAATATTAATCATCCATATTCCTTTGTCAAAAATGGAGGAAATACAGTGTACCTATTGCATTTATGGCCCCATATTGAACAATAACTTGCATCTTCAAGTTAAGCTTGACCATTATAACAGTTTGCACCTGTAGCACTTACCAGACGTTATTGGCAGAACACACTACTCTTACAATGCAAACAAGCACACACTTAAAATCAAAGTTTACAAGCACATGGCAAAATAATCTACAGGTACATTACTTTTGTCTTCCATGAGCGACACACCAACATGGAGGTGTCGGCTCTCTTTCTTTAAGCTCTTTGTAGATATCACCTGTAGTTCTTTGATAAACCTCAAGACTCAAGTGCTTAGATGCATTCTATGTTATTTACTTGAGTCTATTAGAGCTGCAAATTCAGTGAGAATCAGAGAACTGATTCTTGAAATGATTCCCCTTAAACTTAGTTTGTGAAAATCAAAATTGATTCTCCTAAAATCATGTCTATTCCACAAAGTACTTGCTAGATGAGGTTGTAAAGCAAAGTTTGATGAGATTGCACCAATGAAAATGCTAGAACTAAATTGTATGTATCGACCTTATACATGTACACATCACATGCTCATTAAAGTCCTTGCTATGTTGTGGACAGGAATACACACAACATTTTTTCACCTTACCATGGACATACCCATTACAGTTTTGTTTGCCTTACTGTGGACTGTTAAGAGTTTTTACCGCTGAGTGTATACTCTCCTTACACTTTCATCTGTGGACATTGTTTCTACTGCATTTTTATGTTATTTTTGATTAGTAATTGAGAAAGGAAAGATTGTTGGTGGTCCATGGATATCCACTTTTGTGCAGAGATTTCTCACATGTGCACATGTCTTTGATTGATGGTATTAGCGTGCACAACCCTCACACACACATCCCCACCCCAACTGTCTACAACCACTGATACAGTTTAGTAATATGTAAACTCGTACGTCTAAATCTGCATTCCAACGACATACCGAGGACGTTTTCCGCCATTTTTTGTGTGTTTGTGTATAAGATGAAATTCTACCAAGCAACTGCAGAAGTAATATCTAATGTATGACAGAAGACACATATTGCAAATGCATTATACATGCAATTGTGATCATTTGCGGACCTCCTTCAACAGAGTACAGTACCCGGTTGCAGAGAGGTCCACAGTTTAAATGTGAAGTGTCCTCGATTGACAGCAAACGCATACACCTCCTTATCTAGTTAACAGCGTAACCATTAACCTCTACACACTGACATTTCACTATTGCAAGTGAGAACTTTTGTGGTGAGATATGTTATTTAACTGCCAAACCATGGACCTGGTATTACACCTACGATGGGAGACCTATACCCATATGCATCATTACGGTGTCTTGCGCTCTCTGCCGCTCTCTTACAACTGTGAATGGCCATGGTTCCGCATTTTATGAGTCAAATGATACACGTTTGTTGGTGAAAACAAACACCCACACAAATGAAAAAAGCATTATAAATCCTTGCAAACATTTCCTACTATAAACATGAGTCTAATTGAGAGCTCACCTGCAGGACCTGTTCCATCTAGTGCTACCGACTCTCCCATAGTTGATGTAGGGGAGGGTGCTTTGATACCGGGTGTCTCTGACGTTTTTAACCTATCTTCCATGTAAATGAAATCTGTCAGGGGATATGGCACCACTTCATAACCGCTGCAAATAATAAAAGAAAACATGAAAACTTTATGTCACATCTGTTGCCAACTAATATAGCTACTGCACATATCTTCTTTTTTCTTCTTTCTTTTCAAAAAAATAAAATAACTAGAAACGACACAGTTTTCAACGCAAGGCGTCGAATGGGATGCCTCCACCATGGGGCGATTTACATGTGTACAAATATTATAATGCTAAAAGTCAACTGAGTGGTAATCAAACAAACATAAAAAATATGGGCAAAAATAATAGTCACATAAATAAGGTTGCCCATACGACCAATGTTATTAATTTGACGTTCCAATGACCCATTGGTGACCCCGGATGACCCCGAAATGACCTTCCAAAATTTGGCTCTAAATGTTGACCGTACCCACCAAGTTTCAAGCACATACAACCAATTTTATTAATTTGACCTCAGATGACCCCTTGGTGACCCTGGATGACCCCAAAATGACCTTCCAAAAATTTGGCTCTAAATGTTGACTGTACCCACCAAGTTTCATGCCCATACGACAGTTTTTGTAATTTGACCGCAGATTGACCTTTGACCTTAGTATATGACCTTGAACCTCACCCAAAACAAGTTGCCAGACTTTTTGACCATGACCCACCTATCCTGAAAATCTGAAGTCAATCCGCCCATCCATGCCTGAGATACAGCATCCGGACGGGGTCGCATGTCATGAATTGGTCATCTTTTGTGTAACATAATGTAAAATGAGGAAAATATCACCAATTGTGATTCACTTCAACACAACTTTTAATAAATACATTTTAGACCATTATAAGTATATATTTCTGGAAAGCTTATATTACAAGGATGCCAAATCAACAAAATATAACATCATAATACAGGGTGGGTAAGAAATATACAGGGTGGAACATCAACAAAATTAGTATCTTTCTTGTCACAGTGAACCCCATATTTTTCTTTTCTGAAAGCTATGTAGCTCAAAATAAATATGGATTCAGAAAGACATTTCATGGGCCCATCTAACAAATTAGGAAGAAAGAGTTTGGTATCCCTTGTGTTAAACATACAGGGTGGTCAAAAATTGTAAAATAATTTTACAATTTTTATGACATTTATCAATCAAAACTTTTTTCTTCCATTTCTGGCACTAAAACTAATAGCATAATTGAATTCCTCATCAAATTTCCTTAAAAATATGTGTACTTTTGAATAAGCAGGATGATTCGGGCCAAAGATAGGCCATTTAGAAATGTCAGAGCATTACGTGCACACTTTGTACAGTAACATATAGGAATTAACTAGCATTTAATTAGGCAATTAATTAGTTACATCTTTTGTTAAAGTTGATCTACTATGAGGTAGATCTACAATCCAGGATGATATATGTGCAATTTGTGGTCCATGCTAGTTGTACTTTTAAAGATACAAAGGTTTGAAGTTTGCCATATTTTCACAATTTTGTGTACAACTCTATGGGGCTCCCCCGCCCCGGCTCCCCATTGACAAATCTTACATATTGAAGTATAAATCTCAAAGTAGTTGTCCAATTGACTTGGGGTTTTTTGTATTTGATAAAGAACATAATTATCTACAAAATGACACCAAACTTTCCACAATAGGTACTATACTTTTAGAATAAACCAAACTTGAATTGTGAAGAAAGCATTTTCATGTTACGACTCCTCCATTTTTGGGTGACCTATTTGTGACATGCGACCACGGACAGAAGGATGGAAGCACGGACAGTGCAAAAACAGTATGCCTCGCGGGCATAAAAATACCAACCTGTCACCTAATCAACTAAGAATATGAGAGATCAAATAAGTTTATTCATATACAAACACCTTGATGTCCAGTAACCTAAATGTATCAACAATTTGATGGTCTGAGATAATAATAATAATAATAATAACACACTTTTATTAAGCGCACTCCACGGAGCGTCACAGTGCGCTTTACAAAATAATTATATGAAAAGCCTTAAAATACCTTAATTACAAAATACACATAACCTTATAGGCAAATACTATTATAAAAACAAGTAAAATACAAAAACAACTTATATACAAAAGAACTATATATTAAAAACAGGAAAAAAGCTGGAGAATTCATTCTGCAAGTACATGTATAACTCAGTCATTATTGCACGAAATTAAACACACTATTCACACTTTAAAAACATATATAATCATGGGGGAAAACAAACAATTCAGTTCAAGTTCGTGAGTCAGGGTGCGTCGAGTTGTATGAACAGATGAGTTTTGAGTTTCTTTTTGAACAGTGCAAGTGAAGATGAGTTTCTGATGTGTGGTGGCAGTTGATTCCAGAGTTCGGGAGCGGCGTACTTGAATGAACGTTGTCCGTAGGTGACAGTGTTGACAGATGTGTGATGAAGTTGAGGAGCCACGTTAGATCTCAGCGAGCGAAACAGGATCTTTGATGACGACAAGTTCCCGGATGTAAGCTGGGGCGAGATCATGAAGTGCTTTGTATGTCGTCAGCAAAAGTTTGTATGTGATCCTGCTTTTCACCGGCAACCAATGAAGATCACGGAGAATTGGCGAAATATGCTCGCGTCGCTATGTAAGTGTTACCAACCGAGCCGCAGAGTTTTGGAGACGTTGCAGCTTCGCTAACTGGAACTCAGGAAGACCGAACAATAAACTATTTCCACAATCAAGCTGAGAAGAAACAAAAGCGTGCACAAGTTTTTCTGTGCTCTCTCTGTCCAGGTATTTCCTAATACGGCCGATTTTCCTGATGGCAGATTTTTGCAGATTTGATTTACGTGCGAGGTCATGGTGAGGTGCGTGTCGACTACAACACCGAGGTCTTTTGCTTGCGAGGCAATTGGAACATTAAATGTACCAACTTTGAAGTCACCGATGGGGTCAGAATCCACGTGGCGCGAAAGCGTATATGGATGACCTCAGTCTTATCGTCGTTGAGTGCAAGTTTATTTTCAACTGTCCATTTCTTGATGTCGTTAACACAAGCCTCAAGTTTTACAAGATTATCACTCCTATTGTCAGCATTGAGAGACACATACAGCTGACTGTCGTCCGCGTAGAACATTCCCTTGACTTGATGATCTCTAACAACATTCTCGATGGGAGCTGTATACATCGTGAAGATCTGTGGTCCAAAGACCGAACCTTGCGGGACACCGCAGGTAAGATCACAGAATGATGATAAAGTGTCACCAATCTTGACAGCTTGCTTACGTCCATGCATGTATGATTCAAACCACGAAAGTGAGGTACCAGTGATGCCATACTGATGCTTCAGACGCTGGAGGAGGATTTTGTGGTCAATAGTGTCGAACGCGGCACTGAGATCAAGTAGTACAAGTACCGCGTCCTCCCTCTTGTCAACAGTAAGAAGAATATCATTCATGACACGTAACAACGCCGATTCGGTGCTGTGGTGCTTTCGGTAGGCACTCTGGAGGTTAGAGTACAAGTTATTATTGATGAGATATGCTTGAATCTGTTCAGCAGCTGCTTTCTCCACAACCTTCGACATGAAGCTCAAATTGGACACACTGCGATAACTCTTCAGCTGTTCAGCATCCAGCGTTGCTCTTTTTAAGCAATGGAATGATATGCGCTATCTTGAAACAATCTGGAAAGACACCAGAGAGGAGCGAATAGTTGATAATACGCGTAATGACAGGCAGCAATTCATTCAAACAAAGTTTCAACATCCATGTTGGCATAGGGTCTAGGGAGCAAGTTTTTGATGCCATGTTGGAGATCAATTTCCGTACATCGTCTTCAGCTAACGCGTGGAAACCACCAAACTCAACTGCGCAATGTGGATGTGACGAATCGTAGGATGTGTCCGAAGATGGAACAGAGTCAAGGTTCTGACGAATGTTCTTAACTTTGTCGCCAAAGAACCTGACAAAGTTGTCAGCCAGTGTCTGAGAAGAGTCATGAGATGGCAACACGTTAGAAACCTTAGCGACACACATGTTGTTGACCACCTTGAACAGATTGCTGTGATCACAATCCAAAATTTGAGATCTATGGAATGCTGTCTTAGCAGAATCAAGCATAGTCTTGTATTGCTTTGACTTGTCATTGAAGATCTGTCGGTGAACTTCAAGACCTGACGAGATCCACTTCCTTTCACTGCGACGAAGTTCTTGCTTTTTTGCACGGAGATCATCCGAATACCACGGTGGGCATGAGTGGGGTCGTAGAATCCGCGTACGTGTTTTCAGAGGAGCATGCTTGTCCATCAGCTCTCTTAGGACAGCGTCATATTGCACAGCTAACGAATTGATGTCATTTTCAGGATCCGTGGTCAAAGATGATGTTAGAATGTCTTGCTTCAGTTGAGATCAACACTGCGGTAACGCCGCACTTTTACACGCTGTTTTGTTGACGCAGGTCGAGCAATGTCGATGTTACAGGTTGTGGCGAAGTGATCTGAGGGCAGTTCACGTTGTATTGCGATATCTCCTGAGACAAGAGATACATCCTTTGGCGTAATAATCAAGTCCAATGTATGGCCATGGATATGTGTAGGCCCAACCACGTGCTGATGGAGATTTGCGGAATCAAGAAGATCAAGGAACTTAATTGCTTCACGATCAGTTGAAACATCTACGTGAAAATTAAAGTCTCCGACGAGAAGCAAATTGCTGGAACCAGTAGCAAGTGATTCCAATAGGATTGGAAATTCATTGAAGAACATATTTGCAGTGAGTTTATTTTTCTTGTCAGGTCGCAATCTGTAGACCACAACTAATCGCACTGAAGACGAGGCTGAAGCAATCGTGAAATCTCCCATTTCGAAGGAATTGAAATTGAGACGTGGATTTTGGATGACTTTAAATCCTTTGCGCAAGAGGAGAAAAACACCTCCACCACCACGATCGCACCGTGGTATACTATAAGAGTCAAAGTCAGGTAAAGTACTTTGCAGATCGGCGAGGGCTTTATCATCTTTGCTATCTCCATTCAACCACGATTCCGTGATAGCAAATACATCAAGTTTATTTGAAATCACAAAATCACATATAGATGCAGTTTTGTTTCCAATAGATCGAAGCGTTCCAATGGGAGAAACGTGCCGAATTGATTGTTTATAGCAGGAAGAAAATTTCACTGGAATGAGATTGTTTTTGTTTACACATCTTGACTTTGGTGTAAAGCAATCATCACGACGTATTCTTGTCACTGAATTGTCAATTATACGAATCTTATTTCTACCGGCACGGCTGCCACACATACGTTTGTTAATATCTAGTTCTTTCAATTTATTCCATGAACAATTGTCCAAGCGAGAAAAACTGTCATTGTTGATCACACTTTTATTGATCTGTAACAAAATTTTGCGACTGTAGGCTAGTGGTTTCATAGTTCACAAATCAATGTTGGCAAATCGATGTTAAGTATGCCGAATTCGAAATACGGTAATAAGCTTGTAGGCTATGAACGATGCAGTTACAGAGATTATTATCAAAGTACAGTTTCAAATGTTATCAATCCGTATCAAAATTCGCGTAGATTGTTACAGCAACTACTTACAGATCATCCACTACGAAATGTTGACCCATCAAACGCATGATAATAGGGTAATTTTGCTGGTTTTTGGGAGAGCAAATTCTCCCGTGGCAGCCGTGTTGAGTGGTGCTCTTTAAGATGAATGTCTATATTCAGTCATTTTACAAAGACTCTGTGAGAGAGTATTATGGAAGAAAGTATTACAAGAAATCATCACTGCCCCAAAAATTGACCAAATAGAGCCAAGATTTAAAAAATGGAGTACTAGGTGAATTTCAGAAATCAGACAGAAAATATAAAACATGAATGAATTTTAAAATTGGTTTTGATAATTAAATTCTCATCATATTGTGAAGAGGTACATTTTCAGTTCTGAAGTATTTTGAAGATGTATTGATGATTCGGGTGATTCCAATTTTGATAAGATTGGCATTCCACCAAATAATCAGAAATTAATGAGATGGCTAGCTAAGGGGCTGTGCAATAATTATGTGTACCCCAAGGTGGTGAATTCTCAAAGTGGTCTGCCAAAAATTGCTTGCCCCCCTTTGCCCTCCCTTTTGATGTGCTAAAAAATCTTTGCCCCCCCCCCCTTTACACACTAAGATTTTGGGGAACCCAAATTTAAAACCTTCAATTGTCTTAACATATAATGCAAGCGCAGCGAGCAGGAAATTTTGCATGTTTGAACATGTTAAGTAATACTTTCCTACACCTTTTAGGGTGTAATATAGAAACAGTGCCCAAAATATCTGTGCCAAAATCGCTTGCCCCCTCCTTTTTGCCCTGCTAAAAATCGCTTGACCCCTTTTCAACCTGCCAATTAATGCTTCCCCCTTTTGGCCTGCTAAAGAATCTTTGCTCCCCTATAATTACTTTTGTGCTCCACCCAGTCAAAATGAATCACATTGACAACATTTTCTAGCATTAACAGAAGTTTCAACATTCTAATTTCAAGCCATTATCATTCTCTACAATGGGTTATTTATACATATACACCCCCTATGGAAGACATGACCTTAGTCTCCCACACAAGGGGTGTAGATTTCAAATGGAGTCACCCATTCAGGTAACCCTATTTGAAATTCACACTCCCTGTGTGGCATATTAAAGCCATATCTTCCATACAGGTTGTATGGATTGAGCTAGAATATATAGCCCTTGCAAGATCCCTCCCTTCTGTGGATAAAGTACTTACAATGGTGTAGTCATTGGTGTTTCTTCCATTTCTTCTATTAAATCAAATAATGGAGAGTTCTCATTGGGTGTGTAATGTCTAAACGCAGCTGAGATGTGTAATTCTCTGGCTTGCTCTGATAATACCAGTTTGCCATCAGATGTCCTAATCTCTATGTCTACATCAAATGGAGTGCCTTGCGTTAGGTCGACTTCAGTGTCTCCAATTATAACAATCTCTGCAGCATCCTCTGTTTAAAAAAAATAAGGCCATTCAGTCATTGCTTGCCTGAATATGACTGATATATGACTGTCCACCACAAATGGGACCTGCAATGTTGGTATTCTAACCTTTGAGACAATGGAAAGATAAATTCTCCGTACAATAAGCTTTACAATAATATATTACATGCCCCTATTATATTGCTTGTTTGCAAGGTGATAAAAAAATAAAAAATAGGTAAGTAAATCCTTTGTTTTCTGTTATTTTTTGAAAGTTTCATGAACCATACCTCAAAATTAGATCTACCGACATTGCGACCTATTTATGATGGGTGATCTGCTATCTATATATGTGACATGATCTGGTCCATAGGGGCCAAGGGTGGCAAATTTGAAATTGAGATAAAGGCAAAAATATGGAGTAAAAGAATAATAAAATATGGTACATAAGAAAATATATATCACAAAAAAAAACTTTACTTTAAAACCAAGTATGCTAGACCTTTGATGTTTTCAGTATATGATGGCCTAATGTTTGTATAAGGTAATAGTTATACATGTAGCTATCAATTTTCGAAATTGCCTCCTTTGGCCCCATGGAGCAGATCATGTCACATGCTAAATACTTCTGATTGATACATGTATAGTCCATGGGCTTAGAATTGAACCCCCCCCCCTTCATCTGGAGACAATGACTTGAAAGCCAGTTGAAATCCATATACACCCCATGGAAGACATGACCTTAATCTCCATATGGATTTTAACTTGGCTATTCCGATATACACACAAAGACTATATTCAAGCCTCAAGGCGTATGATCTTTAAAAACCTACCTGAAGGATGTCCATTGGTCCACATGCCATCATATGTCATGCCAGAACTATGTATCATCGTACCTTCACCATTGAATAAATCATTCCTCCACTGACCCTGTAAAACGTAAGAAAGAAATCATACATTAAAACTGTAATAGCAACCACTAAAAATGAATACACCTGCAGACTGCAGCCAGGTGTGTATCAGGGGTCTGCTGTCAGAAGGGAACATGCATTTCACAACCAGGTTTTACAGTTATACGTTATAGCCTTGAAGTGTTCCAGAGCAAAATTTTTCTGCTCTTGATTTTGACGATAGCTTTAGAGACGATAACAAAATCTGAATGTTTTGGTGTCTTGAATTGTAACAGAAGTTTAATGCATCGGAAACATTTTGGAGGTAAGAACTAATAAGCTTCTTTGTCACGTTCTAGAAGTTTTTAAATTTTTAACACCTCCAGAATGCATCCCAAGGTTTCTGAGCACTGTACTCAGTAGTTTGTATTGAATTGGGCTATTGCAGTTGAGTCCATACAACCCCTATGGAATACATCTCATTAATCTTCCGAACAGGGAGTGTGAATTTCAGATAGTGTTACCTGAATGTGTGACTCTATTTGAAATCAACACCACCTGTGTGGAAGATTAAGGCTGTGTCTTCCAATCCATTGAGGGTGTATGAATTTCAACTGGAATACCCCATCCCTTGGCTGTTACTTACATCATATACTGTGCCATCTAGAGATGTAAGTTCCCCACTGCCTTGCCTCTTGTCTTGTATCCAGTCACCTACATATCTATCACCATTACTACAAAAGCAAAGATGCCCACAACATTATGACAGGTAAAATAAAGTAAAACATTAATAGGATTTAAGTTATGAACCCTAAACCTCAGTGATAATACGGTATGCCTTATGCCTCAGTAACAGGAAACTTTCTCTCCTGAAAGCACCATGTCCACAATGCCTAGAAAAGTTGCATTTTGTTTTGTTATATGTGACATGATCAAGGGGAATGAGTCACATGATGACCCTGGTCGAAAATGAGTTTTACATTTGTTTCTAAAGAGGACATTTAGAGCTTTCAGAAACTGAAAAGCCGATGTTAATATGACTTTTCTTTACAAAGTTATGTCAATTTATCAATCGCTAAAAACAAAAGAATTTTAACACTTTCTTTGCTAATATCTCAAAATCGATATATATATCTTGATCATGTCACATATTTTCTTTCATTTACTGTGATTCCTTTTCTGCAATTAAGGCACAAATCAACCTCCCTCTTATGTGCTACTAACCAATCAAGGGTAGGGAGTTTGATTGACAATGACTTCAGATGCAAACTAATCTTTTAATTCAGTCTTGGATTATAGTCGACTTCTAAAAACCTGAAGTCATGCAACTCTAGTAAATAGTGTTGGTATCAATGTCTTATGTGTATTTACTTTTGACTTATTTTTTATTTTTTGGTCATTTTTTAGATCCAAAACCAGATCAAAATCCTTGCCCCAGGTCATCAGTGATACCAATGGTGTAACCGCTTCCACTGCTAAAGAAAAGGCTACTCTCTTTAACAGTTATTTCTTTTCTGTATTTACCAAACCAAAGAATGATCTGAACTTTCCAAATATTCCCATCTTTGAACATGAATCATTGGGCAATTTTGAACTTCAAAATGATGATGTACTTGATATTCTGAAAAATTTGAATGTTTCCAAAGCATCAGGGCCGGACGGTATATCACCACGTGTCCTAAAGGAATGTGCATATCAAATTGTATCTCCCTTATGCCATATTTTTAACTTGTCTCTGAGTGAAGGTAAATTACCTCAGGAATGGCTTGAAGCCAATGTAATACCGGTTTATAAAAAGGCCGACAAACAACAGGTTGGAAATTACAGGCCAGTATCTTTACTTTGTATATGTGGGAAGATCATGGAGAGAGCAATAATTGTCAACTTGGTTTTTCCTCATATAAAAGAGAGGCTCTATCATCTTCAACATGGCTTTATAAAAGGGCGTTCCACTGTCACTCAGTTGCTTGAAGTTTTCATGAAGTCAGTGCAGCCTTGGACAACGCTGGGCAGGTCGATATGGTTTATCTTGATTTTTCCAAAGCGTTCGACAGTGTTAGTCATAAATTACTCTTATACAAACTCAGGTCTTTTGGTTTTCATTCTGGTCTACTTAATTGGTTTAAAGCTTATCTTACAAATCGACACCAACGTGTTGTTGTTGATGGCGTCCAATCTGATTGGCTTCCAGTGGTTTCCGGGGTTCCACAGGGCTCTATCCTTGGGCCACTCCTTTTTGTTTTATACATAAACAACCTGCCTAGTGTTGCCCAACATTCTAAGATTGCTTTATTTGCCGATGATGCTAAGTGTTTTATTAATGTAAAAAAACCTTCAGATTGTGAGCAGCTTCAGTCAGACTTAAATGCACTAGTCAATTGGAGTAATACCTGGGAGCTTAATTTTCACCCTTCCAAATGCCAGGTCATTTCCTTGACAAGATGCAGGAAACCCATCCTTTATGATTATAATATGAATGGCACAACTCTCAGTAAAATTGATACCATCAAAGATTTGGGTGTTGACATATCAACTAAACTTGTCTGGGATACCCATATTAATAGAGTTGTCAAAAAGTGCAATCGTAAGATGGGCATGATCATGCGTACAGTAGGGTTCAATGCCCCAGTAAAAGTTACCAGAACTCTTTATAGTTCCCTGATCAGGAGTGATCTTGAGTATGGTAGCTGTCTTTGGAGCGGTACATCCAAACATAACATCCAAATGTTGGAAGGAGTCCAAAGACGAGCTACCAAATTCATTTTACATTATCCTGATCAGGATTATAAGGAGAGGCTTACCAATTTGGACTTACTCCCCCTTACTCTCAGGAGAGACAAAAGTGATCTCTTGTTTTTTTACAGATGTAGGGAGGGTCACTATGATATTAATGTCAATAATTATGTTAAATTCAGCCAAGGGAATGGGAAGGACCATCCCACCACTAGATTATCTTCCGATCCATTTAAACTCAAAATTCAACGTTGCAAAACCGAAGCGCACATGACTTTTTATTTTAATCGCATTGTGCAGCTTTGGAATCAGCTGCCTTTGTCTACAAGGACAGCCGGTTCCTTTTCTTCCTTCAAATCCGGGGTGGTTGAATTTTTGAATTCTCATTTTACTCAAAATTTTTGTTCTTTGAAAACATGCTCTTGGAGCTCTTACTGCAGATGCTCGAATTGCAGGCTTATTTAATTTGGGATGGGGCTGTGATGGGTTTTTTTTTCCAATAATTTGTTTTCAAAAATCGAAAGGTGGGATGGTCCTAGAGGTGATTTTGCACCTGTTTGTCCCATTCTTTTCGCTGGCATTTTATTCTTTACTTTGTCTTGATTATTAGTATGTGCAATATTTATATAATATATTTATCTTTGTAATTGTATATGAGCCAGTGATGAAGCATAATAAATAAATAAATAAATAAACTTACCTATATGTCATTGAGCCTTCCCCATGTTTCATGTTATTGTGAAATGAACCTTCATATACAGCACCAGTTGAATCTTTTATTACACCACGTCCTGAATAAAAGTACAACATAATATAATTTTTTCACTATATTGTACTATAGACAAGACCACTTGACATGTGACATCATTGCCCGGCAGTATGCGCACGAATTATGGCAATTTCCATTGTTCTTTGCACTGCAGTGTGCGTGCGCATCGTAGTTTGCTCAGGGCATGTGCATTTTAAATTGCCCACCACATTCCATATAGTACAAGAAAGCCGCTGAACAGTGTAGCGGTTCGTTCAAGCATATCGATAGACCAGTCCCTCGCTTTTTTTGTTGATAAACAATGATGTCAAGTGGTCTATACAGTTACAAAATAAATCGGCTTGGAGAACATTTAACAACCTCGTCAAGATCGGGAAGTCTACTCTAGACCAAAGATATTCAAACTGCTGGTCTTCAGTACAACAAAGGAGTCATCTGCTAATTAAGGCTGGCATTTTCGGTCGGGTAAACGGGTACCGCCCGAGATTACATTACCGGGTAGGAAATACCCTCCCGGTACCGAATTTAAAAAAAAAAAAAAAAAAAAAAAAAAAATTCATGATGTTTTGTATTTTTAATATGAAAGTTGATAACTTGTATTTATGATTTCAAAATGTATTGAATTTGAATGCATTTTGAAATCATTAATAGAGTATGACATGAATACAAAGTATCGATTTTCATATTAAAAATACAAAATATCTTGAAATTTTTTTTATTATTTTTTTTTTTTTTTAGGTCAACCATGAATGATCCTGGCATTTAGGTCTGGGTCCATTTTTTTAATGCAATTTCGGGTACCCGGTTACCCGCCCGAAAAATGCGGCGGGTACCCGGGTACAAAATTACCCGAAAATGCCAGGCCTACTGCTAATACATAATGGTTGTGAAGCCTGAACCATTAAACTATCTGAAGAGCTGGATGACTGTCACAAATGTAAATACTCAGGGCAGTGTTCAACACCCATTGGAAACAGCGTCATATCAGTAATAAAGAGGTGTATGGATACCTTCGAAGACTATCAAAGAAAGAAGAACACACTTCACTGGACATTGCTTCAGGAGTAAAGAGCAGAGCTAACCCATTGCATTGCCAAACTGATTAATTGATATTTTGCTGGCTGTACGTAGTGCATCTTACCATATAGTGATTGATCGGTATTAGAATCGGTATGCAACTCACTGATCAATAACAGGTTCACATTCAGGCATGGGAATGGCTTTTTTGAAAACTGCCTGAAAAAGCGAGTGAATTCGGCCTTAAAAGGCCTAAAACAGGCTGAAATGCATAAACTTGGACAACAAAACTGCCTGATTTTAGGCAAAAGCCTAAAAATTCTCATGCCTGCACATTGCTTTACTGTGTCAGCAAGGGTTGTCATTTGACAGTGCAAACGTGACGCAAAGGACCTTGAAAACATCTCATAGATTTTTAATCAATTTTGGTCAGCCATCAAGTGGATGTAGTGGGGTCAAAGGTTATCAGACGTACCTTGTTTTCTATTATTTTGAAATTCTCCTTCATACACAGAGCCATCACCATAGGTCATGACCCCATGACCATTGAGTTCACCGTTGAGGAATTGTCCTGAGTATGTGTTTCCTGATGTAGCCCATTTTCTAAATCCATGTCCTTCTATCTCACCATTGATAAATTCACCTTCATAATAGCTGCCATCATTCATAATCAATTTACCATGTCCTGGTTGATATTGAGGAATAAAGATATGATAGAGTTAATTTCAAGAAGTTTAAACTGACTTTCAGCACCAAAATTCACTAACCTTGAATTTTTGATGTGTGACACACATCATCATCAGAAGTCCCAAGATGTTGTGATGGAATTGCCCTTTTGTTGACCATTGGCGACTTTTGTTCGAATGAGGGCGTTGTACAAGGTTGGAAATTCCAGTCCTTGATCGCGATTTAGTTCTGGCGATTTCTTCTTGATCTGGATGGCCTCCAGCCCTAAACGGGGGGTACTCTCTATCGCGATTAAGGACTCAAATTGCCAACCTTATATACAACACCCTCATTCGACCAAAAGTCAACAATGGTTAACAAAAGGGTAAGTCCTTCACAACATCTTAGGACTTCTGATGATGCTGATGTGTGTCACACATAAAAAATTCAAGGTTAGTGAATTTTGGTGCTGAAAGTCAGTTTAAAAACTTCTTGAAATTGTTTATCACCAGCACGTATACATTCAATGACACAGTTATTAGTTATGCATGCATCTTTATACTTATAGATCCAAGTCTTACAAGTTCACATTTAATCAATTATTTTGTATTCTAAATTTGACTGTTCGAAAAGAACTGATTTGACATTCATTATGATAAAAATGAAAACTTGTTAATTTTGTGTTATGCAAACTTTTTCCTCAACATTTCTTGTTCCTGCACAATACCGATACTTTAAAACTTATGCTTCAAAATATTGAAATTTTTTTAAACTTACCGTGTTTCTTGCCTTCTTTCCAGTCTCCTTCATAGCGAAAGAATGAGTTTGGGTACCGGTAAACGCCATATCCTAGGAGCAAAAACAGATTTAGGTTAAAATATTAATCACTTTTTTAATTACGGTACGGTATATCACTGGGCGAGAAATTCTGTGAGAATCTGTTAATTTCATGCAAAGAATCTCCTGAGTAGATTTGCAAGAATCCAAATAGCAGTGGTAGATTCTCATAAAAAATTGTGTGATACATTAAATGTAAATGGAGGCGATGAAAAGATTCTCATACCCTGACTAATAATAACTTGACTATCATTATATTATTTCGGTTATAACACTCTTCAAATAAAAAAATTACAGTAAGTAAAGTAATACAGATTTATAATGCACTAAACGGCTACCCTGGTATTTCAAGCTTTCGATGATGACAATGCAGAGTTTATGTCTTCTGTGTATTCTGTGTTAGCATATTGTAATGTATTGTACATCTGCTATATTCTGGCAATTTACGCTACCGCGCTTGCATGCGCTGAGCGTAAATGCAATGTGTTTTCCACTTTCACTCATGCCACACACTCCACAATCTACTATGCAGGCTTTCACAATTCCAAGATAGCAAATCTTTCATTTGGAATCCCTTCTTTTGTACCAACTGGACAGTTTTGCGTACAGCGGAAGTGATGCTGATGATTTGATCAAGAAGTCTTTCCTCAATCCAGGCCACTGATATTAGCCAAAATGTTATGATGTTAACTAAAATGGCCTTGTTTGACTGGTTAACTATAGGTTACCCAAGACAGTACAAAACGATACCAGCGAATTCTGAGTTCAAGAACACCACCGGCGCGCATGCGTATGACCCTTTCTAGCCTACGTCTTGTATCCTACTATCGTTGAAACAAGGAAACCTTATCACAAATTCACTTACAGCGATCCAACACCACCAGTTGAAAATGAAATAAACTCAAAACTTTCTGAAAAAAGCTTTGTCAAATTCCTCAAACAAGTAACTTCATTAGAAATTAAAATCCTAGTATGACCCGTTATCGAAATTTTTTTCTCACCCGCTGTATCTAGTGAGAAGATGGCATGTAGAGCATAATGGCAGCTCCCTGGCACTGACCTCTGCTCCTGGGGTCTAAGAACTCCATCGCGCATGGGTATGACTCTTAAAAAGGGTTGAGTTCTAGACTGCTGCCCTCATTCATTAACCATCTTGTCACTACAAACAGGGTTCACAGTTTGCTCTCAAATAACCGGGTCCACTTTTTTATGTTGGACCCATTAAAGTATGGTATGCTAAATTCGGCACCCAACTTTATCTAAGTTGAGCCAAATTACTGTGTAAAAGTCGACTTACTGCAATTAGCTGTCATTCTCATAAAGGACTACAATTACGGTACTATACCTAATAACAAGCACTACTTTATTCATCTAATTATTTTGTTACAATTTGCTTAGTTGGGAATACAACTACCGTAACACGAAAATATGTTTTCGCGATGTCATCCAGCTCACACTTACAGCATAGATTTTTTTTCCTTCATAAATTAGTATAGTATAAACGAACATCGCTGCTACATAATACATTTAAGACGCGTAAATGCCGTAATCGCCAATCGGCCAATCAAATTATCGGTCTGTTGCTATGATTGTCAGATAATTGATTTATCTAATCAGAACCCTACTTCTGTGTTGACGCTCTGCACACTCTAGTCTACATGTAATGTTTACAACAAGTTAGTCCGAATAATCAGACCCAGAACAAAATATTAATTTCTGACATGATCGTGTACTGGGTCTGAACTGTTTCCATATGAAATCTTGATGGCAAATTGGACAATAGAAGCACATGGTTCTACGTGACAGCTTTTTAATCCCTATTCATGTTACGTGAATCACGCTATTGTGGACCATCCTTCTGATACTTGAGTGTTTGGACAAGCGGAACGGTCTTTTGTCTACCTCTCTGTTTGTAAACAAACCAGGAGGTCGAAATCGCCCTCCTTGCCGAATCTGAAAGTCAGCGTAATAGTACGGCACTAACAACAAGTGCCGTTCTTTTGGCAGAAACTCTTTAGTAGATTTGAGTCTTACTCTTGACTGCTGAGTCTGAGATAAAATAATCCACAAATGAGCTGAGCTGCTGACGCTTGTCATTGGAGGCTTTCATGCTTTTAACCAGATGTTTTCACATTGGGGAGGATGCCCGAGAAACGAGTCTGCGAGAAACAAAACGATCATGACGATCCCAATTTTTAGGGTGACGAATTCTGCTCTTTCGAGCAATTTAGACTTCGACTTCAGCACTTCATTCATCGTAAAACGCATAAATTATTGCTTTATTTGACTAGTGAAATCATCTAACGCTTGCCAAATACCTTTTAAAGAATAGATTACATTTCATAAATTTTATTTAATTCATATATTTACCATTTCGCAGTTGATTTTTCGTCTCGCCCATATACCGGTGCACTTTGGCAACCCCAGACGCCATTCTGTTGTACACAAATACGGAACCGACTTCAAATGTTACACGGTACACGATTAGCTCAAAGTTATAATTGATTGCAGAATACACCAATGACAGTGGCTGTCTCAAAATGTGAATAGCAACAACACAGCAGGAAACTGCGCAGAAAGAAAAGAAAGAAAGAAAGAAAAGAAAAGAAAGAAAGAAAAGAAAGAAAGAAAGAAAGAAAGAAAGAAAGAAAGAAAGAAAGAAAGAAAGAAAGAAAGAAAGAAAGAAAGAAAGAAAGAAAGAAAGAAAGAAAGAAAGAAAGAAAGAAAGAAAGAAAGAAAGAAAGAAAGAGAAAGAAGGAAGGAAGGAAGGAACAAAAGGAAGGAAAGAAAGAAAGAAAGAAAGAAAGAAAGAAAGAAAGAAAGAAAGAAAGAAATGAAAGAAAGAAAGAAAGAAAGAAAGAAAGAAAGGAAGAAAGAAAGAAAGAAAAAAGAAAGAAAGAATAAATGAATGAATGAAAGAAAGAAAGAAAGAAAAAAAAAGAAAGAAAGAATAAATGAATGAATGAATGAATGAAAAAAAGAAAGAAAGAAAAATAAAGAATAAATGAATGAATGAATGAATGAATGAATGAATGAAAGAAAGAAAGAAAGAAAGAAAGAAAGAAAGAAATGGACGAATAATGAATAAATGAAATGAATGAAATGAATGAAATGAATGAAATGAATGAAATGAATGAAATGAATGAAATGAATTAAATGAATTAAATGAAATGAATGAAGTAAAGAAAGATAGAAAGAAAGAAAGAAAGAACGACAGAAAGAATGACACAGACAGACAGACAGCACCAAGAAATAAATTACATGTACTGCAAATTACATGTGCAAATGCGAAAGAGACAGATTTCAAGTAAAATAATTTTTGCTCAATCATAGTTGATTGTTTGATTATGATTGAGACTCACGGCAGATTGGTTATTTGAAGGTGGTAGGCCTACTAAACCTCTTGATAAATTTTGTGACTAATTTTGCACTTTTCTCAAAAAATAACTACATACTGGTAACAAAAGTTATTATATTATAGGGGCATAAGAATTCAATTACTTTACTGAAATTTTAGTGATTCAAGACAAGTGGTTCATTATAATATATGTTAAGAAATGAGGTAGGCCTACATTCTTATCATAAATAACGTAGGCCTACCGCTTGTCTTGAGTCAATGAAATTCCAGTGTAGTAACTGGATTCCTTGCCCCTATAATATACATAACTTTTGTTACCAGTGTGTTATTATTTTGTGAGAAAATGCAAAAATTGTCACAAATCTATCAAGGGGGTGTAGTACCACCTTAAGGCCGTATAAAATTAATGTTTTGGTTCTTGTCCAGAGGATTTTCATGAATTGATGAGAAAGGGAGTTTTACTAAGTATTCCAAAGTCTAAAAAAATTTGAAAATTCTAAAAAAAAAAAATCTTAACAAATCCCAGAAATTGAGGACGGAGGAGACGAGAACCAAAACATTTAATTGTATACGGCCTAACAATTACATTGAATTTTGTGTTTAATTTTCTTCCCCATTTTCGGGGGAAAGTCAAATTTTCGTCTCCATTTGTCTATTTTTCACCAAAATTTCACCAAAATATTTTTTGCCTTTTTGCAAACATATTTTCTAAAAATGTTCAGCCAAAATTATCAATTTTTGGGCAAAAAAAGGGGCTGATTTTACATGATTTTATCAAAATAAGATAAAAATCTCCACAAACGCCATAAGTCTGGGTCAGTCGGGGGTCGGCTTGTTTTCGTCGCCTAAACGGCATGTTTTAAAAATATCTAGAGTGGTTTCTTTCATTTTACATTATTTCGACAGAAAACTTTCCACGTCAGTTATCATACAATAAGATAAAGTCTTCCCTATTGAACACCAATTTATAATATATTTTTAATTTATAATACTGGCATGTAGGCCTATATTTATAGGCCTACTTTGCGGCTGAAATAAATACTATTCACAGTTTATTTAATTGCATTCGATTATTTTACAGTGATATCTCGTGATCATGGTATTTTTTTAAATTGTGGTGCCATTTTCAATAATAATGTTATTCTCCCCGGGGTTATTCTATTGAGGAGTTTAAATAATTGTACAACCATTGAGGAGTTTAAATAATTGTACAACTAATGTAACTGGAGTCCTGATCATGTACATCAGTGACAGTGTTTGGGTCGAATCGTCGAGGAGGTCACTTTGTTTCGGATCACTTAAATTAAATTCCCGGCAATTTATATAGGCCCCTACACTGCATAAAATCCCATAGACTTTAGCGGATACTTGCGAGGACATTATAATTTGCATAATAAAGCATCATGTATCCTTGCCAACATAGACTGTCGTGACATACGTCAATATGAATAGAATGAAAACCTTGAAATATCTACTTATTTACATTACAATACCCAAATTATATAACAAGTGATTTATTGACAATTTTCCGTGACTGCACAGACTACCACTGCAGCTTTTAAACCGAAATATACACGTAATTTTCATCTAATAATCTGTCTTTTATACAAAACATCGTAATCAACAAATGAAGGTGGTTGACATTTTCACGGATTTTTGATGCCAAATATCTATGATGGTAAGTTTGTTTTTATGCATGTCATGTGTTATTTAAGATTTAGGCTTTAGGTCTATACGTATAGGCCCTATTCACAATGCTGTGCAGGACTATCATGGTAGACTGCAGATCCAGTATGTAGTCCTATAATGAGATATACCATAGTATTAATTTAAAGATGAAAAAATGTATAATCGCCATATATGCCTCATCTGATATTATAGGCTAAATAACATCTAATGTCTAAGATATTATCTTCTCAGAAATAAGACGTTTTATAATATCAGATGAGGCATTATAGCCCAACACTAACAGTACTGCCTATACCACGACAGAAGGAATCAACTGAAATATTGACGTTTTTGAGATAAGGCCGTATATAAAATTAATGTTTTGGTTCTTGTCCAGAGGATTTTCATGAATTGATGAGGCAGGGAGGTTTTTCCCCAATGTAAAATTAGCATTGTTAATAGGCCTACTTTTCGGTCTTTTCCAACAGTGCTCGAGGAAAGGAGGAGGACCCTTTTTCAATGTGAGATTCTGAGGGATAAACTCCCAAGAGTAGGCCTATACCACAAAACGTCTTGGAAGTGATCCATGTTTTCTAATAAACATAGTTTATATGTATTAAGTTTTCCTAAAATATTCCAGAGTCTAAACAATTAAAAAAAATCTTTAAACAAATCTGACAAATCCAAGAAATGGAGGAGGGAGGGGACGATACGGCCTATGGGTAAACACCGTAACCAGTCTCCCATAGACTTGTTACTAGAATGACCCATTTTGAGTGGGGTAGGCCTATTTTTCTGGATTCTGGTGAGATACTGGTTTGCTTGGACCACGACCCTTAAACAATTAAGGTAATAACTCCGTTTAGCCAAAATGTCAGTTGGTTCCCTTTATCGTGGCCTATCATGTAGGGGTATCCTATTTGATTTGTACACTCTTAGAAAAAAAGGTTCAACTTAGAACATTTTTTTGTCCTGTATGTATAGTGATAAGCAGTGATAAAGGTTCTAAAAAGAACCTTACAAAGCTCTATAAAGAACCTTAAAGATTTAAATAGGCCTAGGGACATTCTAATTCATTCATTCAGGGACTCATCACAATGTTAAGAAAAGTAAAAAGTAGTGTTAACCCTTTCGGGTGCTAAAAATTATTTTCTTGGATAAAGAACCTTTTTTATGTTCTATCTAGAACCTTTTGAGAGTTCTCTCTTAAAGGTTCTTCAAGCTTAAGGTCCTACAAAGAACCTTTTTCTTGGCTACATAACTTTTTTGGTTCTACCACAGAAGCCAATGTGATTCTTTGTAGAACCAAAAAAGTTCTGTAGCCAAGGAAAAGGTTCTTTGTAGAACTTTATAAGGTTCTTTTTAGAACCTTATTAACTTTTGTTACCAGTGTGTTATTATTTTTTGGGGTGTAGTACCACCTTAAATTGTACATGTATGCTTGTGCACCTGCACTTTGGAACTTGCTTCCTTTAAATCTGCGTATTTGTGATTCACTTTATATTTTCAAAAAGACTTTAAAAACTCATCTGTTTAAGATTGCTTATATGACAATTGACTTCTATATGTGACTGTTTTTATAATTGTGTGTTAATTTTTAATTGTTCAATGTTTGCGCCTCGGAATAGGTTGTCTAGATAGATGGCGCATTATTATTATTATTATTATTATTATTATTATTATTATTATTATTATTATTATTATTATTATTATGTATGATTCTAGTTCTGAAATAAATATGTTGAAGACAGGGCTACATCCAGCCCGATTCCAGAAAACCACAGCATTTTTTTTTTTGCATTAAAAATATTATCTTGTTTTACAAAATGAAATATATCTAATATAGCGTTTAGGTACTCTGGCAATAAAAGTCCAATTTGAATATTTTTGTAATTTGAGGGAAAATAGGTCAAAACCTACAATTTTGCATATTTCGTACAATTGCAGTCACACACAAAATTCAAAGATTGGCACAAATCTACGAATTCAACATTTTGAGTAGGACTATAATGGACATGAATCGACAATTTGAAAATGTGTTTTCCAAAATCAGAATACAATTAAAAGCATAACCAAAAACTCGTCTTAGTACAAAACAAGTCTTGCCACATCATGCGGAAAACACTTAAATATGGCAAGATTTTGGCCATTGTTTCCAATATTTGTTTAATAAAAAAAAACACATTTGTTTATTTAAAAAAAACCCACAAAATGTAATATATTTTTCTTGAATTTCTACAGTGTGGTGCAGTGTCATCATTATCTTATTATTTTGCATAATTTATAGATAATCAAACAGTTATACCTAAAATCATTTTCGGTTTTGTTTTATTTTATTTTCTTTTGCAGTTTTGACATATTTTGAGTTACGCTACTGATGACTCGAACCTAACCAACAATGTCGTCACCTCACCAATCTCTTCCACAACTTCACCGAGTCCTCATTTTCCTCATTCTTTTATTTGCCGTAATCATCGTCCAATCAGCAGACGCCTTAAATTACGTCAACATTCTTAATGTCACCGACATCACAACCTCTTCCGCAGAACTATCATGGGTCACTCCAGATGATACTTCAGGCATTTCCAATTACGTCCTAATGAAAGTTGTCGATGATGACAATACACGGAATGATACTATCACTGATGTTGGGACAACCTCGTTCACACTTACAGATTTGCGATATCACAAGATTTTTACATACACACTAGTGACAAATGGTACCTCTGGAGATACACTCGGGATGGCCTCGGTCACTTTTTTGACTTTATATAATCCTATGAACAGATATGCCATTGGGGCTGTTGCTATAGCATCAACGATTTTCTTGATATGGATTATCTTTTTCATTCTGGGCAAGAAATGTAATCCTCACAGAGATAATAGTGCCAGACTAAAGAAGATTTTTTTGGAAATGCAGCAGAAGGAAAAAGAAGAGAAAAAGAAGAAAATAAGCTCACACCATGCGCCAATGGAAGATGCACAATTCTGAAGAAGATCAAATGTCACATATTGAAATATCAGAGTCGTGCACGTGTTTGGAATATTAAAAAAGAAAGTCATTCACTGGAATCATACTCATCGTGTAAACCCGCCTTAAGAAATATGGCGGAAAGGGGGCATTTTATAAACAGTTAGGAATAATTATGTTCTGCACGATCATGTCTAGCACAATATAAGAACTGATTTGATTTTCCAAGACACATTAAAATGACAATTACAAATTATACTATCACTATTTGAGCATCTTGATAAGCATGATTAAATTGGCACACTGGCATTTTGACACCCTGTATCACTTATTATAATACATCACTGAACTAGCGGCGATGAAGAGATCCAAAATACGGTATTGGCGAAGGGTGCCGACTTTTTTACGTTTATCGTATACGCGGGTTTTTATCACCTTTTAAAGCGGACTGAATATGGCGTGTTCTTTCTATGTTTTATCCCCAGGCTGAAATGTTGAAATCGTAAGATTTTTTTATACGTGTACATATGAAAATATTCTTCAAATTCGTACATGTATATCATGTCAATTCAGTGGAATATGGTAATTTTGAAAAAAATGAAAAAAACAAAAACATTGTCTTCAATTTCTCATGTCACGCCTATTTTTAAAACTAAATTTCATAAGTGTTGCACAGTGATGTATTTTGATATGGTGTACAATAATTATGTTAATAAAATCGCATTTTTAAAGTTTCAAATCCAAATTTGTATTTGTAAATAAAATTTGCCACAAAGAGACTGAGGTACTCGTTACACTTTGCTTGAATTGTTTTATGTGCATCCTACGAATAGCCTACCTATACGTACATCGTATACACTGTTAGAACAATGGGTAAACAACTGGTTGGTACAACATTTTACCCAACATTAGGTTATTTTCATTTTTTTACCCAAATGTCGGGTAAAAGTTTACCAACTTGGTTGTATTACTGAAGTTGGGTCTAATGAACAACCTTCATGGGCTGGGTACCCAATGTTGGGTAAAATATTTTACCCAACGGGTTTTTACCCACTTGTCTAACAAGCCCTTGAGTCGCCTTTAAAAAAATCTAAACATTCTCACCGCTACATTTTGTAAGAAGCAGGTAAGCAAAATATACACTGCAAGTAAGACAAAGTGATCTTATTTGACATTTGAGTCAATTTCAGATGCTGTTATCCGCACGGACGTTGTCACCAACCCTTAATAGAATGGAGCTTGACATATTTTATACACAACGTAAGCAACTTAATTTGATGATTTGAATTGAAAAGAATTATGGTAAAACCCCAATTTTGAATTTCCGAGTTGCAATTTGGAACTTTAAGTATAAAGCAAAGGATCGATAGGAGCCAAACCAGAGGGCCAAACAACTCCGGTGTACATCTTCCAGAAACACCATGTGTCAGAAATACCGTGTGTATATGCACGTGGCATATTTATTTATCGTAATTTATTATTAATTTTATTATTATATGATCATGATCAATGGCAATGCTTTTACAATGTTCGTGAACGATATTCCGAGTGTTGGTAAAACTACATTGTTACCGGTGTTGCTAGTTCTGTCGCATCTGTCAACACTTGCAGGGGCGACGCGTAGGCAGTGTGGGAAGAGGGTGGATGGGGTGTGTGTGTGTGGGGGGGGTTCCCACAGAAAATTTTGAGGGATAAAATGGGGACGGCGCAGAGTAAAGTGTTCTTAAAATGACTAAAAATGCCTAAAATGGGACAACAAAATTAAAAATGCCCCCTCACACTAAAATGTTGGATACGCTTCTGAACACTTGTCATCCAAGGTAATTTAAACAGAGTTGTAATTATGAGCTTAATTAGAGACATTTGCAGCATTTCTGTTAACAAATTCTACATAAATCTCATAGTTTTATGTAATTGTATGCATTGATGGAAGACGTGAGTTTGAAAAATGAGCTATAAAAAATCGTATGGTTTCTGCTTGACTCCATGTGCTACCGAAAATCACAACCATAAAAATACGCTCTTCCAACGTGAATTTGGGTTGAAGTTGTTGAGCTGCAGCCACGTTTTCCAGTAAATGAAGTTGTTATGTCAGTGCTTAGTTGTGATTTTCAGGGAGATATTCTATATATTATGTAATCATTTCTACCACTTCGAATACCCCATTGTTTAAAACTACCTATCATAAGAGCACTGTACAACTGGTCCATGGTTCAACTCTATTCAGTCACTTTTGTAACATTTAGACAAAAGTGGCCCAAGCGGTTTTAAGACTAGGTTACATAATTGGCCATATCTTCACTTGTATATCATCGATTTTATTGAAACAAAGCTTATCTGATGGCTAAAGAAATTATCTTGATAGACATATAAATATCAAACCAAAAAATAAGCGGCATACTTGTGTCATTCTATTTTCAAAATTGTACAAAATTGTTACACCCTGTATATCGTTTATAATAACTGAGTGGATTGTTATTTTGAATTAATTTCTGTCTGTTTTGTTATGTCTGCCTTGCGGGTAGATTGCCCTTGGAGTTTTTCACCAATAAATTAGTGTGTAATCTGTATAAATCCAACATCATTATTATCATTCTGTTATAAATTTCATCTACTATGCCGGTGCCATTAATCGCCTTTTCATAATTTTCACGTGGAAATGTCTGGATACGCCAGAAATGATGGTGAAACTTAACGACATATTGCTGCTTCATACAATGTGCTTCAATTTCATGAACTGTTGTACAGGCTGTATCAAAATGATTGGTACCCATCAATTTGGATGTTTTAATGAACAGCCAGATCTTCACAAATGCAGCATTGGATCTCCTTCAAATGACTAGATTGTTACAGTTTGATGACCGGTAATAACATTAATATACAAATGAGGTGGATCTTATGCTGTATATTGATATGACAGTTTTGTCCATAATCACTGGAAACTGATGGGTACCAATAATTTTGATACAGCCTGTATCATCGGAAGTTGGGATGAAATGATTTGAGTATTATAAATGAAGTCGCCTTTTTAAAAATATATCTGCGTTATGGTCATGTTTTTGATTTAGTCTTTTGATTTTTGAGATACTCTCATCGCAAATAGCGGTTTATATACAGATAATTTGATTCTTCATTCGCTTGCATTATCTCCGCGACTATAATACTGCTTTTCTTTTTCACGAAAATAAATAGTTGTATACAAATTACACAAGGATGGCAAATCAAACATATTTTACAACTGCCGTTCTGAGCAATTCCAGCACGTCCAGTCAAACATTAGACGTGCTAACAGAAGAAACCAGAGTAGAATCAGTCAACGATTCCTCTCTCCATCCTTAGATATTCTTCCTCATGTGGTTTAACGTAATCTTAACATCAGGTGGTAATCTTCTGACAGTTATTGCGTTCTTACGAGATAGGAACATCTATAGTAAACCAGCTAATTTGCTCATCTTGAATCTGGCTTTTGCCGATTTAAAAGTTGGATTAGTGTCTTTACCATTATTTAACTTATGGTGGCACTACGGAGATTGGATCTTTGGTGAATACGTGTGTAAATGGTGGGTAATCGTGGATTACACCGCTACGCTAGAATCTATGATCGCGATATTGCTGATCAGCTGGGATCGATTATGGATGGTAAGAAACATTCAAAGTTATGTTCAAAACCAAACAAGACAAAAAGTAGTGGTTATAATTCTTATTTCATGGATTCTTACATATTCCTACTACATTGTAACCGTTTTACTTTTGGAGCCAATTACGGGAAAGCGTAACATCGATTACACCAGTGATTGTGATTTTCCTCCAAATTATTACTTAAGCTTCACTATTTTTGAAGTAATGACGCAATTTACGATTCCAGTTTTAGCACTTTCTTATTTCAACCTCGGAGTGTTTTATGTTATTCGTAAGCGAGCGAAAGTTGGGCAAGTTAACGAAACATCGGCTGTTGGCCTGAGTGCGACAGCAGATACATTGCAAGCTGTTCCTATCACTCCAGCGTCTGGTAATGACCGATTGACTGACATACCCACAAATGATGACGACATGAATGCACGATCGCAGCGTGATGAAGATTCAACGAGTGTTCCGAAAGTCCCGAAACATAGTCTTCGTAAAGATCGCAAAGCAGCCATAACTCTGACTTTGTTGGTTGTTACTTATATACTTTGTTGGGCACCCTATAATGTGGTTATTATACTGGAGACTTTATCTGAGGACATTGTTTCTAAACCAGTTGCCTCTTTTACAGAATACTTATTGTGGATGAATTCTGGAATAAACCCGTTTCTCTATGTTGCTACTAATACGCAATTTAGAAACCAGTTAAAGACAATGTTTTCGTATGGAAGATAGAGCCTGTTGGAATTACCAATATGTGTCAGTAGTTGTTGCTACTTACACCAGTACATAGCATCTGCATCCTAAGTTATAATTGAAAGCATTCTCTTGGATCAGATTAAATGGGAACAGTTGAAACCGGAGTAGAATCTGTCAATGATGCCTCTCTCTATCCTTTGATATTCTTCCTCATGTGGCTTAACGTAATCTTACCATCAGGTGGTAATCTTCTGACAGTTATTGCGGTCTTAAGGGATAGGAACATCCGTAGTAAACCGGCTAATTTGCTCATCTCAGATCTTGAATCTGGCTTTTGCCGATTTAAAAGTTGGATGGGTGTCGTTACCATTATCTGATTATGTAACTTATGGTGGCACTACGGAGATTAGATCTTCGGTGAATACGTGTGTAAATGGTGGGTAATCGTGGATTACACCGCTACGCTAGAATCTATGATCGCGATATTGCTGATCTGCTGGGATCGATTGTGGATGATAAGAGACAATGTTATGTTCAAAACCAAACAACTTTGAGACAAAAAGTAGTCATGGTAGTAGTTATTCTTATTTCATGGATTCTTGCACATTCTTACTACATTGTTACCGATTTACTTTTGGAGCCAATTACTTAAGGGATCTGGAATGAGCGTTTTGAGCGTTTCAACAGTATTTTTAGGGGCCATGAGAACACCTCAGACGTATCGAATTGCATTCTGAATACGAAGCATGTCTTTCTGATATCAAATAATTTTTGAAAATCACGACATATGAAATTTTATGACAAATTATAAAAAATTTATATTTGTTAAATTTTTGATATATAACAGTCCTCGAAGTAAATTTTATAAAATCTAATGATATATTCTTAAAGTGTATGTAGCTGGGAGGAAAAGCCGACGATCAATTGAAAATTTTGACCTTTCATATTGAAGATATGGATTTTTTCCCAAAAAGCCCTAATTTTTTTTGGTGTTTTGGGAAAAAAATCCATATCTTCAATACGAAAGGTCAAATTTTTCAATTGATCGTCGGCTTTTCATACCACCTACATACACTTTAACTTAGTATAAATCATCAGATTTATAAAGTTTACTTCGAGTACTGTTAAATATCAAAATATCAATTTTTAATGATTTGCCATAAAATGTGTATTACATTGCGAATTTCAAAAATCAAAATTATTTGATATAAGAAGGACATTCTTCGTATTCAGAATGCAATTCGATATGTCTGATGTGCTCTAATGTCCCACAATAAATACTGTCCAAACGTTCATACCCCTTCCCTTAATTTATCATCATTATTGATATTCAATAGCTCTTTTGGAATTGAGCACGGTTAGCATGGTAAGGTACATCGTTTCACTGATACTTAGTCGTTTTAAAACAATAATAAGTGATTTACATAAAGAATGGATTACTATATAATTTTTTAGATGTTAGTTTTCACTGATCACATTGTCCCCTTTGAATTTCAAGCCAAACAAATGAGGTTCAACGAAGAAAATTGCGATATCATTCCATCGCCTCCGATGTGTGTATTAGCTCGCCAATCGTATTATGATTGTATTATTCAGCGGAGCTTCATGCAGCTGGGACGTATTAGACGTAAGACGAATAGGGATATGCCCGGGGGGTCACTCCCATTGTGTCCTGTACACCATCCGCGATAATCAACTTTTGAAAAGTACCCTAAACAAGGATTGAACCCTTGGCTAAAACGATACCCTAAACAGGGATTTTATTCCTTGCATCAAATTTCATACCCTAAATTTCATTTCAGCGTAATAGCCATTGCAATTTTGCTACCCTTTTATCCATTTTTCCATGTTTTTGACACCCTAAACGCGTTACGCGCGTATCGTGCCTACCCACGAAAAACTACCCTTTTTACGCGTTTTCATTATCGCGGATGGTGTACAGGCCACAATGGGAGTGACCCCCGGAGGATATTCACACAGTTTCTGATTCAATGTACACATGAGCTCTCACGCACGAGAAGTGTTAGCAATCATTCGATCGGTGAACTCGAAAGGAAACTGGAGATCTCCGGGTTTATTATGAAAACTTAAATTCTCCTGTAATTATTAATGTGGTATTTTAGTACACAATTGGGCATTACAATCATGCAAAAAGTAGAAATTCGAGAAAAATTACTTTTATGGCTTTAACTTAATTAAACATAGCGCCTCATAAACAGTAATTGCCATGTGCCATCTTAACACCAATCTCCTATTTTCAGGTCATATCCCGACCAACGAATTCAAACTTCCTCAATTGAAAAAGAGTACATGACATCATGAGGTGCGAATTCAGGATTGGAAGTACTGCCATGTTCAGGAAATTCTACAATTATTTGTCCGTTTTCTTCAGGAATTTGGGTTACAAATGAGCCGCTTATAGCTTCAATTGTGTGACCAGCCTTGTTGCGCATGAACAAGGCCAATTTGATACAAATGTCTTCTGGCAAATCAGAATACAGATCAAGGGTCTCTGAGATCTCGCGACGATGAAAATGCGAGTACGTAGGCCTACTGCCAACTCTACTTACGCTTGGAAGCCTAACCTGATACTTGCCAGAGCTATCAAACTTCCCCAATTCCCATTTGTAATACTCTGTTTCAGATGAAAACGTACATGTAGGTTTTAAGCTCGCACATTTTCCATTCCCAGTCCCCTCGAATGCGGCGACTGATAGAGACCCACTGCTTTCCATGTAAATTCGCTGATATTCTTCTGGCTTATTATCACCTCTAACAATTGCATAATGTGGATAAGACTTTTGAATTGCCAAATATCTAAAAGCGCTGGATAGGCATAGAGTCAGTAAGTGATTTTCTTTGCACACATGGAGAGACGCTAACTGAGACTTTTCGACTTGACACAAATAGTCTACAGTCATGTTTTTGAATCGTATGTGTGAGAGAACGCTTTTGACTTCTTTTTCTGTGACGGAATGACCTAAAAGCCATTTTTCGACAGCCTGAAATACAGTGTACTCATTGTAAACTACGATATCTGATCTTTCTAATATGGTCACAATCTGCTCTAATGATAATGAAAGCCAGCTGGTGAGATTGCATGCTTTGTCAAAATCAAAGCAAATCAGATCGTAACACTTTTGTTGCAAATCATGCATACTCATTTGATCAGCGAATGTTACCCACCCCAAAGCTGCCTCAACATCACCTTTGTTATAAAGCATATCTACCATATACTTCGTACAAGTATCTTTGAGACTTTGTACATCGTACTTATCAGCTAAAGTTACTATAGAAATTACAGTCTTATTAGTTACAGTCACTGTACCGCTGTAGAAATATCTCAAGAACATCTCGAAGGCTTCTTCACAACTTGGTGTTTCTACCAGCTTTACCTCGCCACTACTGCCTTCCTTCCAAGTGCCGCCATAGAACATTAGCTGGAAATAGGGACTGGATGCGGCTAAGATGGCCTTGTGGACCGGGTAGCGTTTCTCGGCAACTACCAAGGTAACATCAAAGTAATTTCCAGTCACATATAATTGTTGAGACAGGTTTTCCAAGACAGCTGTTTTGTCATCCAAAGTTGACTCTGCAACTTTTGATTGTAAGTTTTCATCAAGAGTGTCAACTTTCGTAGGTTTTGCCATGTTATGATCTGTGACAATAAAAGCGGAGAAATATACATTTTTTAATTATCTTATATATTTATTCTATAACTCGTTTATTGCGCTGAGTAAACTGTATCGTCATTATAAGCTATTGTATCACTAAAGAAAAGAATTTCTTGTTTTTAGATTCGTCCCATTATGTAAGACCAGGGGCCAGGGGCGTCAACACTTTAGGCCTTAAATTTGGGTTCTGTCAAATTTATCGTGTTCAAAGGTGGGCCGGGATGACTTTTGGGCAAGCTGATAGGCGGGTGGGGGGGGGGGGGCGAATTTGAGCACAACTATGAAGGCAAATAAATTTGGCACGACGTTGAGAGATTTTACCTGGAGTCGCATGATTATTGCGCAACTCCTAATGAATGTTTCTATGGGAGAGAAAGGTATATTAGAGCAGCTTAATTTTTGACCCATTTGTTTGGTATATTTACCCAGAACCTCATTGAAGTTCTTATTTTGATGGAAGCCAAGTCCAATCGATCAGAATGTTTAGCTGTAGCCATGTATCTGTTTTATGGCAAAACAACAGAGTGTGCACCTAATATCTAATATCACATCATTTTTAGTAAACATAGTAAACACATAAAAAAAAGCCCACACTTGATTGGGTGATTATAACTCTGACTACTCATAAATATAATAATGATAATAATAAATAATAAAACAAATTCGCCGAATGGGTGAGAAATTTTAAAATCATTGATTCGGTGCGTTTTGAAAAGTTTGCAAATTCGAACAGATTCACGGTATGAAATTGCACACCCTAATATTTCCCACTCCTCTAAAGTCAGCTACTGGCCATGAACGAGTGCCATCGATCGGCAACTGCTGCTCGGGCGGTCGTTTCAACCTGGAGAGCATTGTGCATGTCGATACCCATTAAAAGGTATTATTTTGAAGTAAATTACGCTTTTGAGTTTTGATCACATCGTTTAAAACAGTTTTAATAAACCGCAACTTCTTTTTTTTTTTTAATGTCAAGCATATCTAGGCATTAACAGCTGATATCTAGTAGATAACACTGAGGAAACTTCAGCTAGGCAAAAGTGACCTGATCGGAACCGTCTGTAACGAGGTCTTTTTTTTATCATCGGTCATCTGCCGCGTCTCTTAACAGATTAGCCAGGTGGAGAGCGAAATTAGATTTGTTGGTCCTACAGGGAATTGAACCCGGGACCTCTCGCACCAAAGGCAAAGACCTTAACCAGTGTGTCACAATGCTCCCTTGTCCTGTTTGTTGTGAACCAAATTTACCGTACATAATATTCCATCAAATGTTGAATGATTACTGAAAAGCACTGCCCGCATTGTTCTGGTCTATCCCACGAAACTCGGCGAGCTGATCCTGGTTGCGATGGTTATTATTATGAAGGCTGACTATGATTAGAGCTTTCGAATGATGCTCAAAGGTTTATTTGGTGCGTCTTGGACCAAAGTGATTTTGAAAGAGACTTTCTGTAAAGAGCAATGATCTTTATATGTAATTGCGCAATATAAATTTATATGGCTTTTTAAATTAAATCTAAGCCACGTCTGAACATATTCAACATGAGAAAAAAAAATACAATATTGAGGTTTAACATTTGATATATCAATATAGAAACTTACCGTAGCGATGCTTTGATTATTTATGAGGTTGCCGATGACTTGATTATAAGCCCTTTCTTTTGACTCCTCGTGAAAACCAATTATTAATTTCAGCAGGTTTTATAAAAATAAGAACTGCTAAACATCATGTAAATAGTAGACCAAACGTACCATTTATACAAGTATAAAAGTTCTGTTACGATAAGTGTTTACCAAGTTCAAAGTCTTATTTAACACGTGGGCGAGAATAGTCACATGATTTACGGTGACTTGGTCACTTGAATTACACAATGAAAGTTCATTTGATAATGACTATAGGTTTGGATGACACATTTTAGTAGAAGCTAATAAATTAAAGCAAAGCTCTCTACGTACATCTAACAAAATGAGTTACTGGTGACATTGTTCCCGAATTCGATTTTGAGTCATGGACAAAAGTTTGCAAACTATAGGCATATTATGTTTATCAAATTCAGAGTCTTTTAGGTGCGCGAAGATCGATCGTTATCGCGTCACTTAAAAGGACATTTCGTGATCCATAGCATCACCCCCCCACCTTTCTCCAAAAAAATTGCGATTTTTATATCACTGGAAACCTCTGGCTACATAATGTTTATGAACAAAAAAATTCTTGCAGATTAATTCGTTTAGCAAAGATATCGTGAAATTTGAATTTCGTTCTGGTATACCAGAACGAAATTACAACACATTGTCTATGAAGCAGTGTAATATGGTAATCTGGTAAGAGCACAAATCAAATTATACCATAGTTATGGGAGACTTTAATGCTAAAGTTGGTAAACAACAAGAAGGTGAAGAAAATATCTTGGGAAAATTTGGAGTTGGAGAAAGAAATAGAAGGGGTGAGACCATGATAGAATTTGCTGCCCAACACAGTCATCCCAGCAAACACAAAAACGTTTTAAAAACGTTTTAAATAAGTTATATTTTGGATTTTGGTTTAGGTAAAAACGTTTTAATAACATTAAAATGTCGGGTTATATAAAGGTCATGAAAACATTTTAAAACGTTTTGTATGAAAACACACTACAACAATATTTTTAAAATGTTTTAAAAATGCTATTGGAAACTATTTTTGCAAACATTTTTTGGCAAATATTTTGTCAACACTTAAATAACATTATCTTAAAATATTTGCACCCAGCAAACACAGAAATGTTCTTAAAATGTTTTTTACAAAACTTTCTAATAACATTTAACTTTATTATAAATATTTTTGTCAAACATTTTTCGCAAAATATTTTTTCAACCCCAAAATAACATTATGTTTAAAATGTTTTGTATCAAGTTTTCAAAAATGTTTTTGGAATGTTATTAAAACGTTTTTATACTCTTTATATAACCCGACATTTAAACGTTTTCTGTAATACATTCTGTGTGAGCTGGGCAGTAGATTATCAGAAAATGTTTTTTATTGTTATGAAAACGTTTTATACCCTTAATATATCTTTTATATAACCCGACATTTAAATGTTTTCTGACAGCCTTTTTGTAACTTTTTGCGAATAATGTCGAAAACGTTTTGTGTTTGCTGGGTTGTGATCACAAATACCTGCTTCAAGAAAAATGTGAATATATACTGGACTTGGGAAAGCCCAAATGGCCATACCAAAAATCAAATTGACTTTATACTCAGTAGTCAGAGAGGAATTGTGAAAAACTGTAAAGTCATCACAAGAGTAGATATCGCTAGTGACCACAGAATGGTGAGAGCCTGCATTCACATCAGCAGAAAGTTAGGCAGAGTTAAATTCATCAAGAGTCAGAAAAAGAAGAAAGTTAACTTGCTTAAACTAAGAGAAAGGAAGGAAGAATTTCAAATCCAATTGCAAAATAGATTTCATATCTTGGAAGATGAACATCTCAATATAGATGACAGATGCAGCCTGATAACTAACATCATCTTAGAAGAGGCAGCATTTGTAGCACCTCCAAGTAAAAGCTCCAAACAGAAGACAGAGGAGGATATTGAAATCGACCAATTGAATTCAAAAAGAAAGCAACTCAGGGAAAAAAATAACAAGTCAGCAAGAGAGAAAGTAGAATATGCTGAACTTGTTAAAACAACCAGAAAGAAACGAAGACAGAGAAATAGAAAGAGGAAGGAGAAACTAATTCAAAACATACTGGAAATGGGAAAAGGTCCCAAAGAAATAAATAAAAAAAAGTCGACAGAAGGTCAGAATCCAAAAACTGCGCAAAAAAGATGGTTCACCAACTTCAAATAGGGAGGAAATCCTCAAAATATGTTCAGACTTCTATCAAGAACTATACAATTCACACACGGAGGCCAAGAGCCAAGAAGCCAAAATAACATCACCAGAAAACTCAGAATTACCAGACATCACATTTCGTGAAGTAGAAACAGCAATCAAGGAGATGAAGAAAAACAAGGCACCAGGACTAGATGAGATAACAAAGGCTATTCTCGAGGAGGGAGGAAGTGAAGTAATAACCCATCTAGCAAAACTGTTTAACCAAATCATCATCAAAAATGCATCCCACAATCTTGGAAGGAAGCAAAAATCATTCTTCTTCACAAGAAGGGAGACAAAGCAGACATCAAGAATTACAGACCCATTAGTCTTCTCTTACATCTGTACAAAATTTTCACAAATATTCTTCAAAATAGACTAAAGAAAGAACTGGATGAACATCAACCACGAGAGCAGGCAGGTTTTAGAGAAGGTTTCTCAACCATGGACCATCTACTTGCAATAAACCAACTCATAGAAAAGTCAAACGAATACCAACTTGACTTATGTATTAGATTCATTGATTACGAGAAAGCATTTGATTCCGTAGAACATCAGGATCTCTTCCGAGCACTGAGAGAAATAGGAATAAATGAAGGGTATGTTTGTATTCTGGAGGATATATACACAGATGCAACATCTCGAATCCATCTGGATACTGACGTTTCTAAAATTGTTAAAATATCCAGAGGAGTTAGACAAGGAGATACGTTGTCACCAAAGATATTCACTGCAGCTATGGAGGCTATCTTAAAAAACTACCTTTGGATGAAAGAGGAATCAATGTTGATGGAGAAAAATTAACAGACCTCCGATTTGCAGATGACGTTGCCCTTACTACCTCAACAGTGGAGGATATGGAAATACAACTTAATGACTTGAACAAAGAAAGTAAGAAGGTGGGATTGAAAATGCACAAAGGAAAAACAAAATATATGACAAATATGGCAACAGATAAAAAGATCGTTATTGAAGATCAGGAAATTGAAAGAGTTGAGGAGTATAATATCTGGGCCAAACACTGAGGTTAAAGGATTGTTCGAAGGAAGAAATATTGAGAAGGATAAAAGCAGGATGGAGTTGCTTTGGAAGACATAAAGAAATCTTATGCAACAAAAATATACCCACGTCACTCAGAAGGAAAGTATATAATCAATGTGTCCTTCCAACAATGACGTATGGCTCTGAAACATGGTCATTAACTAAATACTTAGAAACTAAACTACAATCCGCTCAAAGAGCAATGGAACGGCAAATTTTAAACATCTCACTGCGAGACAAAGTAAGGTGCTCGACCATCAGACAGCTGACCGGTGTTGCAGACATTTTGAGAAAATTCAAACAATCAAAATGGAGATGGGCTGGACATGTCGCCAGAAATATATAGATATATAGATAGAAAGGTATGGAGTGATCATGAGGAGGGCTACATCCAACAGTGGATTGACATAGCCTAGATAGATAGATAGATAGAATCTGGTAATACACATAATCATGCATGATTCGCAAACGCGAAATCGGAATCAACTGAAATTTTAGGAATAAGCCTTTTTCGTGGATATCTACTGAAAATGTCATAAAAAGAGGATGCTAGGATCAAGAAGTGAAATGCGTGGAATTTGAGCAGCGTGAACATAGTCAAAACAATCGTATCTCCAACTTTCATGGTAGATAAGCCCAAGTTGCATGTTGTGTGCAGACTTAAATTCAGTACTAAACACCCTTCATTCTCAGTACACCCGTGATCTCCTTGCATTAAGCATATTTTCGAGGACCAAGTCAGTACAGAGGCTGGTGCAGAATGGGCTATTCCAGAAAATAGATGCACACCCCTATAGAGGAGTTCGGATATCCGGACTTTTGTCCACTCGTGACTGTTGGAAATCCAGACTTTTAAAGTGCCCAAAGACAAAAAAATCCGGCAGAAAAATAGTTTAAAATCAGAAATCCTCAATTTGAGAGCTCATTTCCGTGATTTTCCCCACATTTGATTGGATTTCCAAGTTTTTTCCAGGAAAGCAGACTTGGAAATCCGGACATTTCTTTGATTGAAAATTTACTCCTCTATAGGGGGTGTGCACCTATTTTCTGGAATAGCCCAATATCAGAAAAGGTTGGGTCTGCCTCAGGTGCGTCTTGGATAAAAAAGTGATTAGCGACTTTCTGTAAAGAGCAATGATATGTAATTGCGCAAGTTGTGCAAGTTCACGAAATATCGGCTGTTGGCCTGAGTGCGACAACAGACACATTGGAAGCTGTTCCTATCACTCCAGCGTCTGGTGATGACCGATTGGATATCCAATGATAACGTCATGGATGTGATTATTTTATTGGAGATTTTGTCCGAGGACTTTGTTTCTCAACCAGTTGCCTCTTTTACAAAATACTTATTGTTGATATATTTTGGAATAAACCCGTTTCGCTATGTTGCTACCAATACGCAATTTAGAAACCAGTTTAAGAAAACGTTTTCGTATGGAAGACAGTTGGGTCACAACCATTGACAAAGTTTAATATTTTAACTACATTTGTGAGTGGACGCGGCGAATCAGCCGTAAACTCGGCAAATTGTATTCTGAGTTAAAGTGTAAAATGTATGTGAAGGTCGTATTCATAGGTGTATCAATTCGTTGCGACAAGTATCTTATCAAACGCTGTTTAAATCAATCAATAATACTACTGCTGAAGAGGATAATAAGCTTCTACCTATTTCTATAGAATAGTTCTTGTCTTTGTTTGCTTTGGCTAAATCCTGTTCAAGTGGTAGATAACAAAGCATTGTATTTTGTCTAGGTATGTATAATCAACAATGAACAATGAGAGGATATTTCTGAACCTCGTTGACTTGGGGATGATTTGAAATGACCGCCAATTATGACTGTTGGATATTTATTGCCAGAAATGTAGAAAAAGAGACACACGTAGAACCGATAAAAAATACAATTTTGTCGAAGGAGCAGAGTTCAACAAATCATAACCCCGCTTTTGGATATCGTTTGAAGTCAAATGATATACCATTTTAAAGCCTATGGTATATATTTTCTAAACACGGGGCCGACTTTACGGCTGATTCGCCGCGTCCAGTCACATTTATAAAATAAAATGTTCTGAATAATTTGATCCTTCAATTTTCGGAGTATCAAATTTTACTGTTGTTTCGAAAAATTGGTCCTACTTTAATTTCGGAATAACAAAAATAGGGAATGAAGACCTTTAGGAATAATCTGAGAAAGTATGAAATACGTTTGCAATAATGCTGATCTACGGCAAATCCGCAAATATATAAAACCTATCAAATATGACGTTGAAATAATGAAATAATAATATATGCATCTTGATTATTGTAACCATTTTTGGAATCCAAAATTCGGCAAAATGAACATTTCGGATCTCAGTAAAAACAATGATGGTTTAATACCACAGGCAGTAACTATAAATATTTGACAAGAATCTCTATGAATTTTATCATCATTTTAATGATGATAAAAAGTTGTTAACGTCGCATGCGATACATTGGTTGGCTCTTTTGGATCAATATATAGGAATTGAACACGGTCAGCATGGTAAGATAAATCCTTTCACTGATATTTAATTGGTCTGACGTGATTAAGGGAGGTCTAATGAGCGTGAACCTGGTTTGGATGCAGAGGGAGTGTGCCTGTAACAGACACAGCCACCAGAAAAGGACCAGCTCAGATCGCGCGCCAAATAAGTTTGCAGTCCAGAAATTTCATTTTTTCTCAGCCTTGCAAAAAATAGGCAGAGGTGGGAATCGAACCCGGGACCTCGGTGTTGTAAAACCTACTGCGTTACCACTGAGCCAACTGACAATCAGCTATGAGAAGTTTGATAGTAATCCTTGATATTGCTGAATAGAATAAATCAATACTGATAGGTCTATTTATCTAATGTACGATGTTATTCAAATTGGCCTATAAACTAGGAATATAATGTGAAATGACTATCAATCGATCAATCAATCAAGTTGTCAAGTTATCAACAATCAATAATAAACCGACGTAGGCCTATCATGGAATATTACTAACTAGGCCTACTAACTAATATACCAAATAAATAAAATAAATAAATAAGTCAGTAAATAAATAAATAGGCATAGGCCTAAATAAATAAATAAATACATAATGCAGAATGCAGTTAGTATTTTAGTTGCAAAATTCCAAACATTCTATTCACACATTCTATTATAATTTTCTGCTATACACGCAAAGGACCTGTGCCTTTAATATGTCCGCGCCTAATCAATAATGAGTCTTTCACCATGCTCACACACCATGTTAAACTATTGTATCCCTGCAAGTATTATACTGACCAAGTCCTAACACCTCAATGAAATGGTGCTATAACGTACCCAATCAAGCGAACATATCAAGGTCATATCAGGGCGTTATACAAAGAATGGTCAAAGGTCAACGTTTCCAAAGAAGTATAGTAATAGATGTATACACAAGCTTTCGTGCGGGAAACATAAACACATAGTCGTCAGTCGTGTGGTTTTTATGAGATTTGATACGGCGCTGAAGTCTATTGGCTGTCCCAAAATCAGTACCAGACCCGGTTTCCAGACGGCAATGTGTGTGTTGTTACAAGGAACGCAAACTCATTTTATCAATGAGTGAACCACATAGAGGAATACGACATCTATCGTGAGCCAATCTGCATTCTGTTGCCTGCAAAAGCCGACGATCAGGTAAAAATTCTAAAAGCAGCGTGACTAGATATTTGCGTTAATTTCATGATACGTGTAAAACGCATTGAAAACGCCAAATTGCAGTCATAAAATATATAATATTAGTAAATCACCCAATCGAATGTTAACGTAGGTATGTGGAAAAGAACTGCAATAACAATAACAAACTATGTGCCCAAAGAGTTGTCTTTGGCATGTCGCTTTTTGAAATATGACCAAAAATATCAAATTTTGGAAAAACGCCCCAAAATTTAAAACAAACACGAACCTTCCAAAATAAATATATATTAGCACTCGGCGGCCCAGTCACTACCTGCCGCTGTGATTTGGGGTAACTCATTGCTTCCCCTCTCCAGATACCGGAACTTCAAGGTCGCTCATACCCCAGCCCTTAAAAATAGCGCCTGTAATTGCCATGTCCCATCGTAACACTTATATCCTCTTTTCAGGTCATATCCCGACCAACGAATTCACACTTTCTCAAAAAGAGTACATGAGTAAAAGAGTACATGACATCATGAGGTGCAAATTCAGGATTGTCTGTAGGATTAGAAGTATTGGCACATTCAGGAAATTCTACAATTATTTTCTCGTTTTCTTCAGGAATTTGGGTTACAAATGAGCCACTGATAGCTTCAATTGTGTGACCAGCCTTGTTGCGTATGAGCAATACTAATTTGACGCAAATGTTTTTTGGCATATTTAAAGAGGAGAGCGTGGCCTAGCGGTTAAGGCATAGGACTGTGAACCCAAGGGTCAAGGGTTCGAATCCCAGGTCCGGCTCTTTGTGTCCTTGAGCAAGACACTTCACTCTACTTGCTTAGTGCTTCGGCGGGCACTTTAAGCTGTCGGTCCCGTGTACATGCATATTTTCTCACATTAATGTAGTGTGCACGTTAAAAAACGTCACAGGCTATTCGAAAAGAGCAGGGGATCATCCCGGTCATGTTGACTGTACTTCAAAATACACTCATCTACTCTAGGTTCCAGAGTAAAAATAAGTACAGCTTGTCTGTACGCAGTGCGACAATACTCATACATATGAGGGAGGCACTTATAAGGAAGAAGAAGAAGAAGAAGGAAACACAGATCAATGGTCATTGATATTTTATGGCCATGATAATGCGAGTACATTTTGTCAACTCTGGTTACGCTTGGAAACCTAACCTGATACTTGCTAGAGCTATCAAACTTCCCCAATTCCCATGTATAATATTCTGTTTCAGATGTAACTGTGCTGTGCATCTAGGTTTTAAGCTCGCACATTTTCCATCCCCAGTCCACTCGAATGTTGCAGTCGATAGAGACCCACTGCTTTCCATGTAAATTCGCTGATATTCTGCTGGCTTATTATCACCTCTAATTGCATCATGTGGATAGGACTTTTGAACTGCCAAATATCTAAAAGCTCTGGATAAGCATAGAGCCAGTAAATGATTTTCTTTGCACACATCGAGAGACACTAACTGAGACTTTTCGACTTGACACAAATGGTCAACAGTCATGTTTTTGAATCGTATATGTGAGAGAACACTTCTGACTTCTTTTACTGTGATGGTATGGCCTAGTAACCATTTTTCGACAGCCTGATATACGGTGAACTCATTGGAAGCTACAATATCTGATCTTTTCAGTATGGTCAAAATCTGCTCTAATGATAATAAAAGCCAGCTGGTGAGATAGGATGCTTTGTCAAATTCAAAGCAAATCATATCGTAACACTTTAGTTGCAGAACATGCATTCTCATTTGTTCAGCGAATGTTACCCATCCCAAAGCTGCCTCAAAATCTCCTTTGTTATAAAGCATGTTTACCATATACTTCGAACATGTATTTTTGAGACTTTGTACATCATACTTATCAGCTAAAGTTACAATAGGAATTACAGTCGCATTAGTTACAGTTACTGAACCGCTGTAGAAATATCTCAAGAACGTCTCAAAGGCTTCTTCACAACTTGGTATTTCTACCAGCGTTACCTCGCTACTACTGCCTTCCTTCCAAAAACTGCCATAGAACATTCGCTGGAAGTATGGACTGGATGCGGCTAAGATCGCCTTGTGGGCCGGGTAGCGTTTCTCGGCAACTACCAAGGTAACATCAGAGTAATTTCCAGTTACAAATAATTGCCGAGACAGGTTTTCCAAGACAGCCGTTTTGCCATCCAAAGTTGACTCTGCAACTTTGGATTGTAAGTTTTCATCAATAGTGTCAACTTTCGTAGGTTTTGCCATGTTATGATCTGTGACAATAAAAGCGGGAAAATATTTTTAAATTATTTTATATGTTAATTCTAGACCTCTTTACCATTGTGCTGTACTAACCCAGCAAACACAAAACGTTTTCGACATTATTCGCAAAAGGTTATAAAAGGTTGTCAGAAAACGTTTAAATGTCGGGGTTATATAAAGGGTATATTAAGAGTATAAAACGTTTTCATAACCTTAAAAACATTTTTTGATAATCTACTCCTCAGCAAACAAAAATGTTTTATAGAAAACGTGTAAATGTCGGGTTATATAAATGGTATAAAACGTTTTAATAACATTCCAACAACATTCTTGAAAACTTGATACAAAACATTCTAAACAGAATGTTATTTTGAGGTTGAAAAAATATTTTGCGAAAAATGTTTGCCTAAAATATTTTCAATAACGTTTTAAAAACGTTTTCATGACCTTTATATAACCCGACATTTAAATGTTATTAAAAGGTTTTGAAAAAAACATTTTAAGAACATTTCTGTGTTTGCTGGTTTCAATATTTCAACATAATGTTATTTACGTATTGACACAATATTTGGCAAAAATGTTTTCAAAAATAGTTTATAATAACATTTTTTGAAAACATTTCAAAATATTGTTGTAGTGTGTTTTCATACACAAAGTTTTAAAACGTTATCATGACCTGTATATAACCCGACATTTTAATGTTATTAAAACGTTTTTACCTAAACCAAAAGCCAAAATATAACTTATTTAAAACGTTTTTAAAACGTTTTTGTGTTTGCTGGGAAGCTGTATCTTCATTATAACCTATTATATCAGTAAAGAAAGGAATGGATTTCTTCATCATTTTTTTAGATTCGTTCCATTATGTACAACGTATAATGTGATTGGTAATGATTCTATACACATAAGAGAAAAGCATACACTTTTAATATATATCACATTAATAATTACTACTAATTATCATCTTTTTGTCAACGCCAGGCATGGGGCAAAGTGAATTTCAGGGGGGGGGGGATCAACAAATTTCAGGGGGGGGGATCAACAATGGCATTCCCCCCCATGTCCCCGTGGCGTCACCCCTGGACATGCGCCTTGCTAGTGAAACACACCCGAGCACCTATACATACTGCAGTTACTGTCCGTTTTCCTATACACAATACACAGTGCTCTTTCCCATTGACGCGTGACCTTTACAAATAGCCCTACGTTAACAGTATGGGGATATGACTAGTTAACGTCGCTGTGTGAAAAATAACCGGCCAATATTAAAAGTACTCTTCTAAAGTTCTAGAAAATATAGTTTTTAACATGTCCTAAATTTTAGCTAATTTAGATGTTTGGAAATATTCGTACTTTGGTGTTTTAGTTAATGTTATAGGTAATAGTACATTGCCTAGTTAACGTCGCTGTGTGAAAAATAACCGGCCAATATTAAAAGTACTCTTCTAAAATTCTAGACAATATAGTTTTGTAACATGTCCTAAATTTTAGCAAATTTAGATGTTTGGAAATACTCGTACTTTGGTGTTTTAGGAAGGATATGTAAACGACAGATAACACCAAAAATATGAAGAAATTATTTCTAAACCGTGTTAAGTCAAAAATCATTATGTTGCTCATTTTCAAGAATGCTGGTTTACAAAAAGCACGACATTGTCTGATTTCGTGAACAAAGCCACACATAACATTGTTTCCTTTCGTTTCCTTTATAATCGGTTACCAAACTGAAGCTATGAATACCAGATTTATTGCGATATCGCACATGAAAACAGTCACTTGTGCACAACCAGAGAAGATCCGATTTAATCAGTTGAGCTGTTTCAATGAGTGTTATCTTGGTTTAATAGCTTTTAATGGGGTTAAGTCCTGCAAAGGTCGAGATGAATTCTACTGTAGACATGACTGCATCATGATCCTCTATTGTATGTTCAAGGTGCATTTTACATCAAGTATTTAAGACAAGTGAATAACAAAAAGTAAGTATGAAGTAGAATGAAATAAACGTGGTCATGATGTTTGAATACAGCATTATTTTATTGGCACTATAAAGGGGATGCCTCTCAAGTAAACACGGGTTATTGCTTAACCCTAACCGTACCAGGTACTACAAAAATACTTCTTGATATATTTCACGCATTCCTACACCTCAATGGCAGCCACAGCTGGGTCCCCCTTAGGTCTATCCCACCTAAAATGTGCAAATGATGTGGCCTTGGCGGGGATATTAAACTGCATTCCATCACCCGTGTTACACGTAGACAAAAGAATGATGAAAGTTTACAAAACAATACAATTCAACATCGAATTTTAAGCGGATTTGATCCACCCAATTGGGCAGTAATAACACCAGTTTGGTGCAGACGGGACCCAGTAATGGCCGACTGTATTCTGACCATCGCTTGGCTCATTGGATTCGTCTATATGCGCTGTTGGTGCGTGCATTCCACGTGGTGTGATGACGCAATCACCCTAAGTGTTATATAGGCACGGTTTCGCTGGCCAGCGAAGCCCAAAACCCGTGGCTAATTGTCGCCGACCCAGTGCCCGGGCCCAGTGCTTGGCATGCGAGGTGTCCCGGGTTCGCATCCCACCCAGAGCAAACAACTATTTTCTTTTCTTTGTTTTCTCTCTTTATTCCTTCCTTCTTTCCCTTCCCGTCGCCAAAAAGCCCTTAGGCCGTTAGGGTTAATAGCAATTATCAACAGATATTGTCTTTTACTTTCAAAATACCATCCTCTTAAATAACAAAGTATCTGATATATTGTTAACTTGTATCCCGTAAGCAATTGAATACATGAATACAAAACCCACCCAAGTCCATGGGAAGTGATTTTGAGAGAAAAACCTTTGTATCATTTTAATTCCTTAAGTTAGATTTACCTGGTCAATATGGTAAGTTTTACGTGCAAATGAGTGGATTAAACTGTATAAAGTATGACGATTAGCATTTCAGGGACTTTGTAGGGTTCATTTTAAATTTTGGACTTGGGTGGTTTTTTGAATCATATACAAAGACAACAACGTTGGAACGAGATTACCACTAGTAAGATAATACAAAATAAAGCACACAGGTATGTATAATGTTGATAAGCATTCTGCCATGTAATATAAACCACACACGTTCCTTTATTAACCCCCTTTTTTCCCCCAAAAGTCACCCTCCAGCAATGAATGTGTTACAAGTGGGCTTTTATACATACTGGATTTCAATCAATGTGTTACAAGACTCAAATCACGGAATTGGGTGGTTCTTTCATACATGCTATTTCTCACATGCTCAATAGAGACAGATGATGAATTTGAGTTGTTCTTTCATACATATGACAGGCCTATGTATAGCAACAATTTCCCATGCTTAACTCAATTTGGCCAACGTATGGACTTGGGTGGGTTTTGTATTCATATATTCAATTATCAACAGATATTGTCTTTTACTTTGGAAGCAGGTTGATTCAAAATACCATCCTCTCAAATAACAAGACAGTATCATGGTATCTGATATGTTGTTAACTTGTATCCCGTATTATTTGGCGTTAAGAGCTCTGGTAGCAACGTTTGGACAGTATTTTTGTGGGACATATCGAATTGCATTCTGTATACGAAGAATGTACTTCTGATATTAAATAATTTAGTTTTTTTGAAATTCGCGATATAATTCACATTTTATGGCAAATGATTAAAAATTATATTTAACAGTCCTCGAAGTAAACTTTATAAATCTAATGATATGTACTTAAAGTGTATGTAGCTGGGATAAAAGCCAGTCATCAATTGAAAATTTTGACCTTTCGTATTGAAGATATGGATCCCCCCCCAAAAAAAAAAACACCAATAAATTAGGTCTTTTTGAGAATATAATTATGCCAATACTGTTAGGCTCAATTGTTGCATCAAAGTTGGTTAATCTACAGTACTAAAACCCGCGAAACGGCATCCGACGCAAACGAGCGCAGAAAGAACCTGCGAAATGGCATACGCGAAACAGCATCCATCGTGAACGAGCACAAAAAAATTATTGTGTAAAATATTTTTACCGAGTTTTACCCAATAGCTTGATTTGTTTGTACAAAACACATTGTTAAGTTCTATACATACATCTAAATTGTGTAAAATTTTACATAAGTTGTTTAGATAGATAGATTTATTATTATCTTTTCACTCATTACATGATACAAGAACAATACATAAGAATGATACATTATAAAGATATAAAGAATAATACATATATAATAAACTATGGAAATGCATAATAAAACGACGAGTGAAGGAATTACAGTTGAGGCCCAGAGGCCTGTAGCTCTGTAACCCCTTGATACAGGTATATGGCATTTTATGACATGGCAGCAGGTTGGTAGACAACAAAAACGCCGAGTCCAACCAACCAGCTGTCATGTCCATCAATGACATATAAAGGAGACACTTTTGGGCAGGTTATCAATTTTGAGGTTTTTACATATCTTAAATAAGAGATATTTTGCTACACAACGCCGTTTTCCCCAATGAAATCGGACATTCCTAAGCAAAGATATTGAGTTCGTAAGTTATGGTATTATAAAATTGGAAATTGAAATATCGGCTTTTAAAAATATAATTGACAATGTTGAGAATAAGAATGACCTTGAAAAATGTCTCAAAAAATACAAGATGCCAGTTTTATTCCGGTCTGAAACTATCAGACAATATTTTTAACATTAATAGCATCAATTCGAAACAAACCCAAATTGTGAAAAAATCACCCCTGGGTAGATTTTTGGCTATTTCTCCATTTACGATCCTGCACAAAAGTGCCTCCTTTTGACATGACACGAACATTTAAGGAAAAACAAAGAAAAAAAAATGCACATATCAAAATCTAATTATTGAAAGTAAATTAATGAATAGTGACCACAATATTGATGATGTACACATGATTGAAAGACTGTATGCATTGCTAACAAAAAAAAGCAATTAAGAATAGCTTTGCATAAGATGTTGTTTATACTTTTTCCGGAATTGCTTCACTGATGACGAGCACTTGATATCAGAATCAATCATATTTAATAGATTGTGCAAACGTTTCTCTGTGTGTAGTACATTTACTTTGATGCATCAAAATAAACCAACAAAATTAGAAAAAAATCACGCAAGATTAGAACGATGGCAAATCACAATTCAGTACCTTATTTAAACCTTTTCAATTGAGAAAGAGTACATGACATCATGAGGTTGGCATTCAGGATTGTCATTAGAACTAAAGGTACTGCTACTCTCAGGAAATTCTACAACTACTTTCCCGTTCTCTTTAGGAATTTGTGCTACAAAGTTGCCACACATAGCTTCAATGGTGTGACCAGCCTTGTCGCGAATGATCAACATTAGTTTGAAGCAAATGTCACCGGACATCTCAGACAAATTGTACAGATAAGTATATGTTGGGCACATCCCCACACCCGTCTCCATAGCCGTTATTTGACAATCCCAACCCAAATCTGGATGACCTGGCTGGGTGGGAATGCTGTAACCTATCAATCTACTTACGCTTGGAAGCTTTATCTGATACTTTCCAGAACTACCGAATTGTCCCAATTCCCATGTGTAATTCGAGGTTTCAGATGTTAATGAACAGCTAGGCACTAATGTTGCACATCTTCCGTCCCCAGTACCACAAAAAGTGGCAGTCTTCAGTGGCACAGACTCGCTTGCCGTGTAACATCGCTGATATTGTGCTGGTTCATTATTATCAGTTCTATTATCACCTTTTGGTAAGTACGATTTTCCTGCCACATATCTAAAAGCGCCAAATAGGCAAAGAGTCAGTAAATTATTTTCTTTACAAACGTCGAGGGACGCTAACCGGGACTTTTCAACTTCAAACAACTGCTCCACAGTCATGGTTTTGAATTGTATGTGTGAGAGAACACTTTTGACTTCTTTTACTTTGATGGAATGTCCTAGTAACCATTTTTCGACAGCCTGAAATACAGTGAACTCATTGGAAGCTACAATATCTGATCTTTTCAATATAGTCAGAATCTGCTCTAATGATAATGAAAGCCAGCAAGTGAGATTGCATGCTTTGTCAAAATCAAAGCAAACCAGATCGTAACACTTTTGTTGCAGAGCATGCATTCTCATTTGCTCAGCGAATGTTACCCATCCCAACGCTGCCTCAACGTCACGTTTCATATGAAGCATATCTACCATATACTTCACGCATGTATCTTTGAGACTTTGTACATCGTACTTATCAGCTAAAGTTACTATAGAAATTACAGTCTTATTAGTTACAGTCACTGAACCGCTGTAGAAATATCTCAAGAACGCGTCAAATGCTTCTTCACAACTTGGTGTTTCTTCTAGCTTTACCTCGGTACTACTGCCTTCCTTCCAAGTGCCGCCATAGAACATTCGCTGGAAGTAGGGACTGGATGCAGCTAGGATGACCTTGTGGGCCGGGTAGCGTTTATCTCCAACTATCAAGGTGACGTCAGAGAAATTACCATTCGTGAATAATTGTTGACAAAGATTTTCATAAAAAGCTGGTTTGTCATCTAGTGTTGACTAGCTCTTCAACATTCAAGAAATTTTCATCAAGTGTACTAACATTCGTATGATTTGCCATGCTATAATCTGTGACAATAATAGAGGAAAATTATATAATTTATTTGGTAATTATTCTATGAATTATTTAAGTTCAGTATGCTGTCATAAGCTGTATCGAGATTGTATTGGTTAAGAAAGAATGAATTTCTTCATCAATTTCGTTGTATTACGTCAAAATCTGAGGTTTAAGATTAGATTCTCTTAATTTTGGCGTGTGATAAGGGGAGGGGCGGGAGGATTTTGGGAAGACCGAGGAGGAGCAAATTTTGGCACATCGTTGGAAAATTTTACCCGGGAAGTCTCACTATTGCACAGCTTCTAATGAAGGTCTCTCGGGAGAGAACAGTATAGTGATCCATTTTTAGCTTGTCATATTTACCCAGGATTTCATTGAATTTCTTGTTTTGATGGGAACCTAGTCACATCGATCAGAACGGTGTAGCGAGTTCCAGGTGTAGGCAGAATACACACATACAAAATATTGAATTAATTTCACTTTGAAAACAACTTTTAACTGTGCGTTGTGATAATGATGGCAAACGTTAGAAATATAATTTGAAGTTTTCATATACAAAACCAACACTGACCTGAGAGTTTCGTATGTCTTGGACGATATACTTCTTCAGAGTGATTGGTACCCCATCATCCTCTGTGCTGGTGGCAACACAGCTACATCCCTTGGGGGCGTGGTCTTGAGGAGAGGGTCATACACGTGACTTAAATTGTAGGCCCCCTCGTCCCTGTTCATGACGGCCGGGCCTCTCTTACGTATCCAGATTGATTCTCTGATGAAGCGAGTACTCGCATCACACTCCTTCTGTAAAACTTTGGTATCGTCCCAGTTGATGACATCAGCACAGAGGATGATGGGGTACCAATCACTCTGAAGAAGTATGTCGTCCAAGACATACGAAACTGTCAGGTCAGTGTCAAAAATTTTGGTTTTGTATATGAAAACTTTAAATTATAATTATCTACAAACCTGATGAATCTCTTCACAAGTTAGAAATATATTTTTTCAAAGAAGAGCAGGAAAATGCTTCTAGTCTGTGTAATTATAATCAGCAGTATGCTTGTTTTTATTACTAACACACATAGTGCGCACCAAATAAACACGTATCATATCATTTGTATTAAACATAGTAAACACATAAAAACTGAAAGAAGTCCCCACATGATTGAGTGGTTATTACTCTGACCACTCGTAAATAAAAGCAATATGAACGCGAGGAGAATTTTGTAAGGTGCTGTTTGATACTAAATGTATAAAATATTCCGAAAGAAATAGAGTTTACTGCAATTTGAAAAAAATTCAAATTCGAACAGATTGCATAGCCTAACAAACATGTATTCCACTCTTCTGATGACAGCTAGTTACGATCGGCGTATGCTATCGATCAGGCAATATGTTCAAAAGCTAGCTTGAAATTACTCTGGGCATGCCCTGGGCAAGGAACTTAAGTTACTACTCCCGATCTACCCGTAACTCAGGAAGTTGATTCTGGTTGCGATGGTTATTATGTAGCCTGAATACGGTTCGCCCTTTTGTTTAGAACTGCGTCCTCTAATGATGCTAAATGGTTTATTTGGTGTGTTTTGACCAAAGTGGTCAGCGAATTTCTGTAGATTGTGATGATCTAATGCAATTGCGCTATAAATCGTGAAAATCTAAGCCACGCCTGATCATATCTAACCTAAGATGAAAACACAATAACTATTGTGGTTCAACATTGATATTTCAATATAGAAACTTACCGTAGCGATGCCTTGATTATTTCATGAGGTTGACGATGAACTTCTTACAGTTCAGGTTACATTCTAAGCTCTTTCTTTTGACTCGTCGTAATGACCAACTGAATTAATGCTATACTACTCCCTATCTTGTTTTAAAATATCTCGTAATACAGCAGACCCAAACTCACCATTATCTAAGTTTCTGTTACATTTGTACTATTATCATAGTGTTTATCATTAAGTTCAAAGTATTATTTAACATGCGGGCTACTCCCGGTGACGTATTACATTAGGCCGAAACCAATACATGTAGTGCTCAGAGGTTTACGACGGGACAGGGATACGATATGGGACTTCAATTTGACTTGAATATGGGACTTCGCCACTTGAATTATACAAAGTGTCCCAGAAAAGATTACCGAGCGAATAAAATTTAACGTAAGTCGAGAAATAGACATCGGAATCACACAATTTAAAATGTAGTGCATAGCTTTCTTTTGTTGTGCATCACATGAAATGAACGTAAAATCAACGTATAAGATGCACAATAAGATGGGCTACACGCTGATGTTTAGATTTTTGGATTTTGATGTCTATTTCTCGACTTACGTCTACATTTATTCGCACGGTATTTTTTTCTGGGACACCCTGTATACTCAATGACATGACTAGGCACATTGACCCATTTTTGTAGATGGTAATAATATTAAAACAAAGCTTTCTACATTGTGACACGATCTAGCAAAATGAGTTTTAAGAAGATAATATTTTAAAGCTGTAGGCTTATTTTATTTGACAACACATTTACAAACAATACAAGAATGCCTATAGCTCTTGGTTACAAGTGATATCTTTACAAAAGGTCTGAAAATGCAATTATTGGAATGGTATACGATTAACCAAAACACCCAGAATTAGTATACAACGATACTTTTTCACCAGTTTTGCCGTCGCAAATAATAAAGGAGACAAGCAGAAAAGGTTATCCCGCCCAAGAATCGTGAGGTATTGGGTTCTGGGTTCGATTCCCGGGCGGGATCACCTTTACTGCTTGTTAACATCCTTTATTATTTGCGACGGCGAATTTTTCATAGTATACAACCATTCAACAAAATCAATCTGAAAATAAAGTAGACCAATCGTAACATAATCTACTCAATCGAAAGTCTACGAGTATAATGCTATTATATTAATATAAAAGAGTGAAATTTCACTCTTTTCTGGATTGTCAACAGTGACCACTACAATGGGGTGAAATTTCACTCTTTTGAGAATTTGGTCATTCTTTTCAGAGTGAATTTCAGTCTTTCCAGAGTGAAAGTTAAAACTCTTTCCAGAGTGATAGATAGTGAAGTCCTTCACTATCCATGCTCTATTATAGAGTGATCACTGCACTCAATAATAAGAGTGAAATTGTCTCTTTTCTTTTACATTTATAGAGGGTGTGACAATTTATGAACCCAATACTGGAATTAATATTTCAAAATAGGCGCATTATAAATCACTCCACTTTTTTAAACATCGCATCGAAGTGTCACTTTTACCGACCGATCGTCTCACAGAAAGTAACACAACCTAATAGTCTCCTATTCAAACTTTCTCAATCAAGAAAGAATACATGACATCATAAGGTGTAAATTCAGGATTGTCATTAGACCTGGAATTAGTGTTACCTTCAGGAAATTCTATGATTATTTTCCCGTTTTCTCTAGAAATTTGTGTTACAAATGAGCCATTCATAGCTTCAATGATGTGACCAGCCTGGTCGCGAATGATCAATATTAGTTTGAAGCAAATGTTTCATGGCAAGTCAGAATACAAATAATGAGTGACATATCTATTATACCGGCCGCCGCAGTAAGTAACATTTGGTAGCCTAATCTGATACTGGGCAGAACTGCCAAATCTCCCAAATTCCCAGTCATAGGACTGTGTTTCAGATGTCAATGTGCATCTAGGTTTTAATTTGGCACATTTTGCGACCCCAGTACCATCAAAAGTGGCAGTTGATGTTACTGGCACAGATTTGTTTGCTGTATAACATCGCTGATATTTTGCTGGCCCATTGTCACATTTTGAATAATGATCTCTAAGTTATGTGCTTCACACACTTCTTGGGATACTAACTCTGACTTTTCGAATTCGAATTAATCAATATTCCGGGGAGTTTAACTCCGCATAGGTGCAAGGGGAAAGTTGCCCCTTTGTAAATAGTTACTGGCCGATTTTATTATACAACATGAAACATCGGTATCTCTGGTAATAAGACATGGTTCAGATGTATGCAGAGAGTTGTTAAATTGCGATGTACCAAGAAACCAGTAACATAAAAAATAATAAGTCATAATCAGTCTCAGAACGATGGCAAATCACAATCTAGCCACTTATTCAAACTTTCTCAATCAAGAAAGAGTACATGACATCATGAGGTGCGCATTCAGGATTGTCATTAGAACTGATGACACTGCTGCTTAAAGAATACTCTGCAACTACTTTCCCGTCTTCTTTAGGAATTTGAGCTACAACGCAGCCACTCATGGCTCCAATTGTACGACCATCCTTGTTGCGAAAGATCAATATTAGTTTGAAACAAATATCTTCTGATAACTCAGTGTATAGATAATGATAACCATAAGAAGATTCGAATACACTTACTTGCGGTAGCCTGATCTGATATTTGTTAGAACTGCTAAACTTTCCCAATTCCCATACAAACTCAGATGTTGTACCTAATGATTTGCCTTTAGGTTTCAAGTTTGCACACCTATCACTGAAAGTGGCAATCTTTAATGACCCATATGACTTACTTGCTGTGTAACATCGCTGATATTCTGCTGGCTTATTATCACCTTTTGAATAATGGTCTCTGACAGCTACGTACCTGAAAGCATCTTTTAGATATGGAATCAGTAAGTTATGTGCTTCGCACACTTCCTGGGACACTAATTCGGACTTTTCAACATAACATAACTCCTCTACACTCATGTTTTTGAATTGTATGTGTGAAAGGATACTGATAACTTCTATTTCTGTGCTGGAATGACCCAAAAGCCAGGTTTGGACAGCATGATATACAGTGTATTCATTGGAAACTATAATATCAGACCTTTTCAGTATGGTCAAAATCTGCTCTAATGATAATGAAAGCCAGCTGGTGAGATTGCATGCTTGGTCAAAATTGAAACATATCAGATCATAACATTTCTGATGCAGAGCATGCATTCTCATTTGCTCCGCGAATGTTACTGATCGCAAAGCTGCCTCTACGTCACCCTTTACATCGAGCAAATCTGCGATTAATTTAGTACATATTTCTCTGAGACCTTGTACATCATACTTATCGGCTAAAGTTACTAAAGGAATTACAGTCTTATTAGTTACAGTCACTGAACCACTGTAGAAATATCTCAAGAACGTCTCAAATGTTTCTTCACAACTTGGTGTTTCTTCCCGTTTTACCTCGCCACTACTGGCTTCTTTCCACATCCCACCATAGAACATCCGCTGGAAGTAGGGACTTGACGCGGCTAGGATGATCTTGTGAACACAGTAACGCTTCCCTCCTACTACCAAGGTAACATCGGAGTAATTTCCAGTTGTAAATAATTCTTGAGACAGGTTTTCCAAGACAGCTGTTTTACCATCCAGTGTTGACTCTTCAACATTCAATAAGTTTTCATCAAGTGTACCAACTTTCGCAGATTTTGCCATGTCGTAATCTGTGACAATAATGATAGGAAAATTACGTATTAAAGCCATTTTATAACATTTGCTGAGAAGAACGGCCTCAAAAAATTTTTAATTCAGGTTTTTACACGATTGAAATGTACTTTAGTAAACAAAGATTCTCTGCAGAAATCAAGACTTTAGGTGCTGTAATTTTGTCAAAATCCGAGATTTTGAATAAAACGATGGAACCGACGGATGGAATATCAGTCGAACACGTATGCACAGTACGTACACGACGGCGGGATACACATACACACACACCCCGAGGATCGTACCGTATTACAACCGCGGGAGTAACATGCATGGGCGCTAGTAGTAAATTCCAATTTTCTATGCTTTACCTCACTTGTTCGGCTCAAAATTAAAAGGGGACATATCTGACAGTACAAGCTTACATTTTATGGAAAATAAATACTAATCTATTTTTACAGAAATGTTATAATATGGCTTTAACCCGACTCCTGCTGTTATAAGCTGTCGTCAATTATCGTCAAAGAAAGGAATGCCTTCATTCATATCAATTTGGTTTGTTTATTGTTTTCATCAGGCCATTTCAATGCTCTTATGTAAGATTCATTTCCACAAATAGTTATTCGTTATTTATTCAGGAAATTCCATCAACATGATCAATACAAATGTACTGGTGTCCCTGAAAGACCTGATAGATATATGGTCGAATCCAACGAAAAGTGTACACGGCATGTTCAGGGCCATAACTTAAAAATATTAATCAATTGGCATTCGTTTTTGTATTGTGTTTATTCGCCTTGATCATACGCTTCGCGCCATATATAATAAGGCCCCCTTCTGTGAAAAACTTAGACACAGAGACCCCAAAACATGCTATTTTTACCCATTTTTTCAAAATATTTCTTAAAGTATTTTTAAAAACATATAAATCAGTTATGAAAAGAAGTCATTGGATTGAATCTAAATTGATTTCCTGAAAGGTGTGTATTCAAAGATTGCCTGTTCAATTTTTCACATATTTGTACATAATTATGAATTTTTTGTGATAATTTTTTGAGTGGTATTTTTTTACATTACCTACGAATACAATTTTTCATAGCACTAGATATATCTTTAAAAATGGAAATCACTAATAAATGCGCAATTGATACAAGCTTTGATATGTCCAATACTGAAATGCATTGCATTCGGACATCTTTATTATTGTGTTTAGCTGCCAGAAATTCTAAATGGCACAAAGGTAGGTTTGGTAAAAAATATGCATTACCTCCGAATACATGTTAAAAGCTGTGCCATTTCCACAAAGTGAGAGAATAGTAAACAATAGTTAAGCAATAGGTGCAGGGTAATACACTCTTTATTTCTACCAAGTTTCAATAGCCTGCGTTTAAATATTTCTGAGATGTCAACAATAAAAGCAAGTATTCGTAGGTAAATTTCGGTAACCGAATGTTACCTACGAATACAATTTGACATCATGACAGTATTGTGAAACACCGCCATTCATGCCAATGCCCATATTGGTACATAACAAAGGCCTGTATGTTTGCTATCAAATCATATGTCAATGAAAGTTGCTAATTCAAATACATGCCCACCATGCAAAACTGAATACGGCTTAATTGGTGAAAAATATGTACTGAAATAGACGACGGTCTGCTCATTTGAACGAAAAATCAGATTCAAAGAAGATTAGAAGGGGATAAATACTTGGATTTGTCAACTGTCATGTGTGCTTCATTTTAAATGTTTACCGACCTTCTGGTTCTGAGTAATTTGTGTCCAAATTGATTTATTCGAAGGTAACTTTTGACGTTTTCGCTAAGGTTACCTACGAATACCATGGAAAAACGACTGTTCTCATTGTCTCATGATCTAGACAACACATTGATGGACCCTGGTATAAAGCTAATTGTAGTTGCCCTCAAACGAAAGGCCACAAGACGTAACTGACTCCAAGATGGACTTCACAAGTCTGCAATAACGGTTTTAAGCGATTTGTGTGCAATTACGCAAATTAAAGTCACTTTAGTGCCTTTGTTTCTTACTTCAATCCTCTTTCAACCGCTGTGAACCGACATTATTAATACATGATAGGGTCTAAAGTATCAATAAACGCACATAAAGAAAATAATACATTCAAAGTGCTTTATAAAATGAAGTTTTGATTGCGATATCCACCAAAGGTCCAATTCTTACCTACAAATACTGAAATGTTACTTACGAATACAGCATAATACATGACATATGTAATGAAGTGTCTCTACCAATGGAAATTAATTGTCAAAAACTTTAAGCGGTACCCCAGGACACTATTATTACCCATGTACGGATTCATTCAACGATTATTTATTATGTAAAATTGCTGATTAACTACTTGTATATCAAAATGAAGTGGTCAAAATCTTGCTAAAAGCATCAAATTTTTTTGATCTAAGGTAATAGCATTTATTCATTTGGACGTACCATCTGAAAGAGATCTAAAACTACCATTTTATTAATTCATTACCATAATAGCAAAATTTAAACCTCTAAACTCAATACAGATATTGTTAAATCGCTCATGTTACCTACGAATACCCGGGTTTCTTCACCTTTTCTTTGTATAAAGCGTTAGGTGTATGCGTATAATTCCTAATTTTCTTGAAAACATATATCCTACTCGTTCTAATACAATGTGTAAATTGATTCATACTCATTTGATAAATAAAATACAGAAACTGACCTAAACTTCATTTTCAAAAATAAACGAGCATAAATTGACTAAGATCATATTGATCGCGTTATAAAAATAAAAACAAATATTTCCTGGTTGAGCTAGCATTTTCCTGACACCCTGTGGTCTACATTACACGAAAAAAGCGTTAATGGGAATATTCCATTTGTTTTAGGCTGATTAGTATTGCGATAGTGAAAGCATCCTAGTGGTATTCGTAGGTAACATTGGGTTTTGATATCACATTTACTATCACACGTCCTGGATTTATTTTTCAAGATTAGTAATGGCACTTTTGGTTCCTATAAGGCCAATATGTCATCAATCAATGGGCAAAAGGACAAAATTGTGGAGACATTTTTATTTCGGACTTTTATTTTTGGCCCGTGGACACTTTTGGTTGGATTCGACCATATACATGGTAATATGATAGATCATGTTTCAATAGATATTACAAAATATCAAGCATGATACAAAATAGAATGCAATTTAGTTCAATTTATTATACAAAAAAATATGAAAATTGAGGTTTAACATTGATATTTCAATATCAGTTCACTGAAACTAAAACCAGCTCTTACCGTAGTGACCTTGACTAAATATGATGTTGACAATTGTAAGAGCCCAGTACGTAACAAAATCCCAGTACGTATCAATTTGATACGTATTGGGCTCAACCTCTTCTACCTAGAACAAAAAGTGGCAAAAAATAATTCATCCCGCCCAATACGTAACAAAGCTAAAATTTGATTAAAATTACTTTATTCATACTCCCTCCCTCTGTAGTGGTTTTTGTTACGTATTGAGCTCTATACATTTTTTTGTTACGTATTGGTCTCCTGTTGTTTTTCAAGCAAATTATGGATATTATGTGCATGTGTTTTTATAGAAGTACTTTATATTGACCCAGTAACTCATTTTGAGTCTTTCTAGAACAAAATATTTGACAGTGTTTTTTCTCTAGACTTAGAATTTTTTGTTACGTATTGGGCTCTGGTTATTTTAAAGCAAATTATGGGTTTTAGGTGCATGTTTTTGTTATAGAATTACTTTATATTGACTCAGTAAATCCTTTTGAGTCATTTTGAGTCTTTCTAGAAAAAAAAATTTTGACAGTGTTTTTTTCTAGACTTAGAATTTTTTGTTACGTATTGGGCTCTGGTTATTTTAAAAGCAAATTATGGGTTTTAGGTGCATGTTTTTGTTATAGAATTACTTTATATTGACTCAGTAAATCCTTTTGAGTCATTTTGAGTCTTTCTAGAAAAAAAAAAAATTTGACAGTGTTTTTCTCTAGACTTAGAATTTTTTGTTACGTATTGGGCTCTGGTTATTTTTAAAGCAAATTATGGGTTTTAGGTGCATGTTTTTGTTATAGAATTACTTTATATTGACTCAGTAAATCCTTTTGAGTCATTTTGAGTCTTCTAGAAAAAAATTTTGACAGTGTTTTTTCTGTAGACTTAGAATTTTTTTGTTACGTATTGGGCTCTGGTTATTTTTAAAGCAAATTATGGGTTTTAGGTGCATGTTTTTGTTATAGAATTACTTTATATTGACTCAGTAAATCCTTTTGAGTCATTTGAGTCGTTCTAGAAAATTATTTTTACAGTGTTTTTTCTCTAGACTTAGAATTTTTTGTTACGTATTGGTCTCTGGTTATTGTGGTGATTAGTTGCATTTTTTGTTTGCTATAAACTTACTTTATATTGACCCGGTAACTCATTTTGAGTCATTTTGAATAATTCTAGAACAAAGCTGATTATGGTTATTAGGTGCATGTTTTTGTTATAGAATTACTTTATATTGACTCAGTAACTCATTTTGAGTCATTTTGAGTCTTCTAGAAAAAATTTGACAGTGTTTTTCTTTAGACATAGAATTTTTCTTGTTACGTATTGGGCTCTGGTTATTTTTAAAGCAAATTATGGTTATTTTGTTATAGAATTACTTTATATTGACCCAGTAACTCATTTTGAGTCATTTGTGACTCTTTCTAGAGTCATTTTGAGTATTTTTAGAACAAAATATTTGTCAGTGTTTTTCGGCTTGATTTTTTTTTTGTTACGTATTGGGCTCTATACATTTTTTATGTGTTTTGGAGGTTACACTGTCGGTAAAGCTCTTTTATCCGGATTTGTTCGCATATATGGACATGAGCTGACCTCCAGTTAATATTTATCGAAGAAAGAAAAAATCGAATGGGTCTAATTTTTTGTTACGTATTGGGCTCTATACATTCTTTATGGGTTACACTGTCGGTAAAGCTCCTTTATCCGGATTTGTTCGCATATATGGACATGAGCTGACCTCCAGTTAATATTTATCGAAGAAAGAAAAAAATTCGAGTGGGTCAAATTTTTTGTTACGTATTGGGCTCTATACATTTTTTATGCGTTTTGGAGGTTACACTGTCGGAAAAGCTCTTTTATCCGGATTTTTTCGCATATATGGACATGACCTGACCTCCATTTAATATTTATCGAAGAAAGAAAAAAAATTGGAGTGGGTCTAATTTTTGTTACGTATTGGGCTCTATACATTCTTTATGCGTTACACGGTCGGTAAAGCTCTTTTATCCGGATTTCTCGCATATATGGACATGACATGACCTCCAGTTAATATTTATCGAACAAAGAAAAAAAATTCGAGTGGGTCTAATTTTTTGTTACGTATTGGGCTCTTTACATTTTTTATGTGTTTTGGAGGTTACACTGTCGGAAAAGCTCTTTTATCCGGATTTTTTCGCATATATGGACATGACCTGACCTCCATTTAATATGTATCGAAGAAAGAAAAAATTCGAGTGGGTCTAATTTTTTGTTACGTATTGGGCTCTATACATTCTTTATGCGTTACACGGTCGGTAAAGCTCTTTTATCCGGATTTTTCGCATATATGGACATGACCTGACCTCCAGTTAATATTTATCGAACAAAGAAAAAAAATTGATACGTATTGGGCTCTTTACATTTTTTATGCGTTTTGGAGGTTACACTGTCGGTAAAGTTCTTTTATCCGGATTTTTTTCGCAAATATGGACATGAGCTGACCTCCAGTTAATATTTATCGAAGAAATAAAAAAATTCGAGTGGGTCTAATTGTGTTTTGGAGGTTACACTGTCGGAAAAGCTCTTTTATCCGGATTTTTTTGCATATATGGACATGACCTGACCTCCAGTTAATATTTTATCGAACAAAGAAAAAAAATTCGAGTGGGTCTAATTTTTTGTTACGTATTGGGCTCTATACATTCTTTATGCGTTACACGGTCGGTAAAGCTCTTTTATCCGGATATTTCGCATATATGGACATGACCTGACCTCCAGTTAATATTTATCGAACAAAGAAAAAAAATTCGAGTGGGTCTAATTTTTTGTTACGTATTGGGCTCTATACATTCTTTATGCGTTACACTGTCGGTAAAGCTCCTTTATCCGGATTTTTTTCGCATATATGGACATGACATGACCTCCATTTAATATTTATCGAAGAAAGAAAAAAAAATTCGAGTGGGTCTAATTTTTTGTTACGTATTGGGCTCTATACATTCTTTATGCGTTACACGGTCGGTAAAGCTCTTTTATCTGGATTTTTCGCATATATGGACATGACCTGACCTCCAGTTAATATTTATCGAACAAAGAAAACAATTCGAGTGGGTCTAATTTTCTGTTACGTATTGGGCTCTTTACATTTTTTATGTGTTTTGGAGGTTACACTGTCGGAAAAGCTCTTTTATCCGGATTTTTTCGCATATATGGAAATGACTTGACCTCCGTTTAATATTTATCGAAGAAAGAAAACAATTCGAGTGGGTCTAATTTTTTGTTACGTATTGGGCTCTATACATTTTGTATGCGTTTTGGAGGTTACACTGTCGGAAAAGCTCTTTTATCCGGATTTTTTCCTCATATATGGACATGACTTGACCTCCAGTTAATATTTATCGAAGAAAGAAAAAAATTCGAGTGGGTCTAATTTTTTGTTACGTATTGGGCTCTGTATATTTTTTATGCGTTTTTGAGGTAACACTGTCGGAAAAGCTCTTTTATCCGGATTTTTGCGCATATTCAGGACCTGACCTCCAGTTAATATTTATCGAAGAAAGAAAAAAAATTCGAGTGGGTCTAATTTTTTGTTACGTTATGCGTTTTGGAGGTTATGCTGTCGTATGAGCTCTTTTATCCGGATTTTTCTCATATATGGACATGACTTAACATCCGGTAAATATTTATCGAAGAAAGAAAACAATTCGAGTGGGTCTAATTTTTTGTTACGTATTGGGCTCTATACATTTTTGTATGCGTTTTGGAGGTTACACTGTCGGAAAAGCTCTTTTATCCGGATTTTTTCGCATATATGGACATGACCTGACCTCCATTTAATATTTATCGAAGAAAGAAAAAAATTCGAGTGGGTCTAATTTTTTGTTACGTATTGGGCTCTATACATTCTTTATGCGTTACACGGTCGGCAAAGCTCTTTTATCCGGATTTTTCGCATATATGGACATGACCTGACCTCCAGTTAATATTTATGGAACAAAGAAAAAAATTCGAGTGGGTCTAATTTTTTGATACGTATTGGGCTCTTTACATTTTTTATGTGTTTTGGAGGTTACACTGTCGGAAAAGCTCTTTTATCCGGATTTTTCGCATATATGGAAATGACTTGACCTCCGGTTAATATTTATCGAAGAAAGAAAACAATTCGAGTGGGTCTAATTTTTTGTTACGTAGGCCTATTGGGCTCTATACATTTTTTATGTGTTTTGGAGGTTACACTGTCGGTAAAGCTCTTTTATCCGGATTTTTTTCGCATACATGGACATGAGCTGACCTCCATTTAATATTTACGTACTGGGCTTTATACATTTTCTATGCGTTTTAGAGGTTACACTGTTGGAAAAGCTCTTTTATCGGGATTTTTTCGCATATATCGACATGAGCTGACCTCCAGTTAATATTTATCGAAGAAAGAAAAAATTCGAATGGTTCTAATTTTTTGTTACGTATTGGGCTCTGTACATTTTTGTGCGTTTTGGAGGTTACATTGTCGGAAAAGCTCTTTTATCCGGATTTTGTTCGCATACATGGACATGAGCTGACCTCCATTTAATATTTATCGAAGAAAGAAAAAAAATCGAGTGGGTCTAAATTTTTGTTACGTATTGGGCTCTATACATTCTTTATGCGTTACATGGTCGGTAAAGCTCTTTTATCCGGATTTTTTCGCATATATGGACATGACCTGACCTCCAGTTAATATTTATCGAACAAAGAAAACAATTCGAGTGGGTCTAATTTTTTGTTACGTATTGGGCTCTATACATTCTTTATGCGTTGCACTGTCGGTAAAGCTCCTTTATCCGGATTTTTTTCCGCATATATGGACATGACATGACCTCCAGTTAATATTTATCGAAGAAAAAAAAAAATTCGAGTGGTCTAATTTTTTGTTACGTTTTGGGCTCCATATATTCTTCGTATGCGTTACACGGTCGGTAAAGCTCCTTTATCCGGATTTTTTCGCATATATGGACATGACATGACCTCCAGTTAATATTTATCGAAGAAAAAAAAAAATCGGATATGTCTAATTTTTGTTACGTATCGGGCTCTTTACATTTTTATGCGTTTTGGAGGTTACACTGTCGGAAAAGCTCTTTTATCCGGATTTTTTTGCATATATGGACATGACCTGACCTCCATTTAATATTTATCGAAGAAAGAAAAAAAAAAATCGAGTGGGTCTAATTTTTTGTTACGTATTGGGCTCTATACATTCTTTATGCGTTACACGGTCGGTAAAGCTCTTTTATCCGGATTTTTTCGCATATATGGACATGACCTGACCTCCAGTTAATATTTATCGAACAAAGAAAACAATTCGAGTGGGTCTAATTTTTTGTTACGTATTGGGCTCTATACATTCTTTATGCGTTGCACTGTCGGTAAAGCTCCTTTATCCGGATTTTTTTTCGCATATATGGACATGACATGACCTCCAGTTAATTTTTATCGAGGAAAGAAAAAAAAATCGAGTGGGTCTAATTTTTTGTTACGTATTGGGCTCTATACATTCTTTATGCGTTACACGGTCGGTAAAGCTCCTTTATCCGGATTTTTTCGCATATATGGACATGACATGACCTCCAGTTAATATTTATCGAAGAAAGAAAAAAAATCGGGTATGTCTAATTTTTGTTACGTATTGGGCTCTTTACATTTTTTATGCGTTTTGGAGGTTACACTGTCGGAAAAGCTCTTTTATCCGGATTTTTTCGCATATATGGACATGACCTGACCTCCATTTAATATTTATCGAAGAAAGAAAAAATTCAAGGGGTCTAATTGTTTTGTTACGTTATACGTTTTGACTCCGACACTCTCAGAAAAGTTCTTCAATCCGGATTTTTTTGCATAAATGGAGTTGACCTGACTTACGGTTAATACCTATCGAAGAAAGAAAAAAGTGGAGAGGGTCTAATTGTTACGTTATGCGTTTTGGCTCCGACACTGTCGAAAAAGTTCTTTTTTCCGGATTTTTTCGCATAAATGCACTTGACTTGACTTGGAGAGGGTCTAATTTTTTGTTACGTTATGCGTTTTAGCTCCGACACTGTCCGAAAAGTTCTTTTATCCGAATTTTTTCGCATTTTGTCTTGACCTCCAACATTTATCGAAGAAAGATAAAAAAAATCGAGTGAGGATTTAAAAAACAAATTTGTACAGATATAGAAACTAAATGTTTTTTTATTAATTAAATTAGTCTTAATTGATTATCTAACAAGTAGGCCTATTCAGTAGTAAAAATTGACAATGTCCCTAATGGATGAACCAGTATTTAATACTTGTTAGGATTTTTAAAAGCTGAAGGTTTAAAAAAAAATCGACTGGACCGACCGGCCCATTTTGAACATAGAATAGCTTGTTATTTAGAGGGCGAATGCGTACGGGATGAGAATGTGCGGGGTGAAGTGTCCAGTATTATCCCATACTTACAATTTATTATGAATCGGATATTCATATTGGTATCGGTACCTTGCGAAAAAGTTATATTCGATCATCGATTTTTATTACACAAGATAATAATTATCTAGCTCTGTTCAGTATGGGCGAATATCGTGAGTAATTATACAAAAATATGTCCAATATACGATATTTGTTAATGTCACTGATATAATTTGATAACAAGCTATTTAAACGTGTGTGCAAATCCTATTGGGTGACGCACGTTATAAAAATGGAGAAATTATGAAAAAATTATAAATTATTATCCTGGTGGGCTAGAAAATGTGTTATTTTAATGCTTACATTCTTAAGAGGGTTGACCATGTGTTGTATTCTTTCTTTTTTTATTTTAAATTGTTTTATTATTATTATTTTTCTCTCAAAACTTGCCCCTTCTCTAGATCGTGGCCCCATTTACTCCCATTTTTTATTTTACTGAGAAATTTGCTCAATTTTGCTGGGAGAATTTGCTTTAAAATGAGTATATATGGCCGTTGGCATGGAAACTGCCTTCACTTTGAATGCTCCTAATAGCTTAAAATTAAAGCTTGTATATCAATAATATAAAGTGTAATACAAACTTTTGTGATAAACATTTTCACTCCCCACAAACACTTTTGTGGGTCAATCAGGAATCAAATTTAAAAGAAGAGAATCCATTTTTCTGGAATCCGTCACCCCGCCCCCCTCTAGCCTCCTGTTATGCACACGGTGCGCCTAACTTTATAGGCCATATGCCTTTAACCATTATTAGTTTTCTAAATCACACCAGAAAGCATCAAATTAGTTCAAAGTAGTCGAATGTCAATTTTCCGGGGGGGGGGGGCTTTCCCACTGAAGCTCTGGACCCCGACAGAGGCCTACCTAGCATTGAGCCCCATGGACCCCCTGTCGATGTCTTTGGGCACGCCCATGATATTCTTGCAGCAATTTCATGTTCAAAGGGAAGCAAGAAACGTCATTCCCTCCATAGTAATTTCTAACTTGTTTTTATACTTTTGTAGGCCTACATCGCGGCATCACATAATCAGCTGTACAGTGACTTGTTAACTCGAAAAGTAAATCTATGATTTTAGTGCTGTAACATTTTGACTGGATAATGTGAGAACCAGTACAAGTGTCAACCGAAAGCATTCGATAAAAACAAATCAAAAACAAAAAAAGACCAAGGACTTGTTTTTAGTTTAAAACATCAATTTTTTTTACCTGATTGGTGGGGGAACCTGAAAGGGGAACGTAAAAATCTAGAAAAATATGGAAATCCTCCATCCCCCTTGCTGGCGTAGATATTAAATGACCGCTCCCTAAATACTGCAAAAATCTGAAATGTGTGAAAATCATAGATTTTCTATTATGTTGTCCTGCAATCACACCAAATTTGTCTGAAACCAATTAACATGAGTTTAGTGTAAGTTTGGCACATGTGTAAACATACAACAAATTTGCAAAAAAGGTTTTAAAAAAATCTGTAAAAAATCGTGCATTAATTGTGGCTTTTAAGGGGGTATGCAAAATGAAGGGGCAAATCTTCTCGTTCTATTGGTGGCATCGGTATCAATGTAACTTACATGCTTTTAAAGGTAGAAGCCAAAAGGTGGTACATCACTGGTGTTTTAAATTCACTTCATTTTGGAAAGCTTATACTATCAACGGATTTCGTTAAAAATTTGGATATGTGTTGCTAACACATTAGGGAAATAATGTTGATATGTAAAATGGAAATAAGCGCTTCCTGATTTCTTTTATGACTTCATGAACTTGGTGCTCCACACCTATCAAAAACAAAGTGGTTAAAATGCTTCTATTTTCAATTTTGAGCTATATTTTTAACTTGCGACATTATTTCACTGAAACTTAATTAAGCCATAGGTAACAGGTTACCACAACCACACTACAGCAATTCTTGTCACCTATACCACCATATTAGGTAGTTTTTCGTAAGCTTCACTTTTGTGATTTTGGTAACTATTTTATATTTATGTGTCCAATCCATCTCAACTAGGCAATCTAAATTGTACTCACCATTTACATCCCAAGGTATTTTAGTATATCCACCTCACACCTTTTCAATATTATATCCAGTAAAAAACAAAATATTAAAATTGATGCCTCATTATAATATCACAGACTATCACAAGTTTTCAAAATGGATGCCTAAATTTGACCTGAACCAAGTGACCTATAACCTGACCTATGATGACATATAGCCTTTTTTCGCTCAGGTACACCTGAGTGAATATATACATCCAGTTTAGACATTGGAATTAAAGTCGACCTTTGAACCTAAGTAGCTCCAAGTCAGGCTTCTTCTGCAAATGCTTTTGCTTTGTCTTCACTAAAAATATTTTATAGGATAATATTTGATAGGATAATGCCTGGTAATGGAAATGCAGACTATAAATGCTAGCTACTAAATTAACCTCACTCCCTATGACATAGTTCATAATATATATGCAGCAGTGAGATATCTAACTTGAGGTGGGCATAGAATATTAGCCTCATTTCCCATGAAATTACTTATAAAACTGTTCTGTAGCCCATAGTGGAGGGTTTTTTTACCTGGGGATGATATTAGTTTCAATAGTTATAGGTGTTGACAGATTGATAGTGGTCTGGAAGTTCAAGTTAGTAAATTACATACTGCTCAGGAACTTCTTTAGATCAGATTTTGTTTGCCAGCCAACTAGATCAGTGTGCATGGCCAAATATACAATACCAAATGCCCATGAACTTCTTAAATTTGCATTGAGAGGTACTTGTTCTGAATGATATGGATTTGATATAATCAGCCCAGCATAACAACATTATTTACAACATTGAATTTTAAGGCCAAATGGTTATATCTTCTCCATTATTGCACACAGTATTTTGATGCATTATCTGAATAGGTATAGATGAGGTGACCTATGATGTCACATGTTTACATTCAGACCGCCCTCTGTTGTTTCAAAGCAGGCAAAATAATCAGGGTTCGGTTTTTGCCGGCAAAAACCTGTTTTTGCCGACAAAGTGGCAATAACTGGCAAAAACCTGTTTTTGCCAATTTTTGCCTGGTTTAAACCGGCAAAAATGGCAAAAACTGGCAAAAACTCATTTATAGTCACTCAAATGTTAACAAGTGCACAGAAAGCTCATAAACAGTAAACATATATCTTTTAATGAATCATTTAACTTATTTTTTGTCTCATCAAGTCCTTAAAATGAAAATATTTTGAATTTGATATACCACATTTCAGTAAATGGAAATTAATTTTTTTTATGTAATAATTCGTTTTGAGATCAAAAATCGGAACTTAAATCACTTTTTTAGTTTTTGCCATTTTTGCCGGCAAAAACTGTTTTTGCCAAGCGGTTAAAACCGCGGTTAAAACCATGGTTTTTTCCACCTGCGGCAAAAACCTGCGAACCCTGAAAATAATACAGAAGTGTCTATGACAGACCAGATAAATCTCTTTAAAACGCAACTTTCAAAAACCTTAGAAGTTTTGTGTGATATTATGTATATAGCTTGATGCATTTATAAACAAGATTGATACCATTTTTGTATTATTTGCTTTGAAACCAAAGTTAATGAATAAAAATCAACTTCTTCCATGTAAACTATAGTGTTTTTTGCCTGACAGATTTTATCACAGACCAACAGAGGGCGTATCAAATGTAAACACATGTCACCTCGTTACACGTAGCCCTTAAGGCTTCAACTTTTACTTTTCCTCTCTAGTTGAAAGTAAGTGGCCACTAATGTAATGAAGTTCTTAGCATTAACCAAAACAGGTCCAGTTTTAAACCTTTACTTGTTGTTTTCATACAATTTTAATTGATTTTGTATTAAATTATACAAGTTTTTGGTTATTTCATGATCCCCTCCAGCTACATCATAATTTTGCACTTCTGTACCAAAAACAAAACCAAAAACAGATAAAATGGGATATTCTTATCATTTTGGACAATGATAATCAGCCTTCTGGAACGTTAAAATTTTACTGTATTTCCTAAAAATCACCCAAGTCTTAAGAAACCTCATCATTATCATTATCTATCACACATCATATCATATCTATACATATCCCAACAGGCTCTACATTAGTAGATATGCAGTCTCTAAATATTGAAGAGCTAATCACCCTAGTGGAACGTTATATTGACCCTTTTAATCAAAATGCTTAAGGATCTTCACAATCTTATATCTTAATCTTATGTAGGCCTACATATAAAAACAGTATCATTAGCCCTAATTATAAGAAACGCGACCTTATTCAACACCAACGACCTACATTGCATAACTATGTGTTCTAATCATGCCTGAGCACTCTCTTTTAAAGGGTTTTTTATTAAATCTCTTTTCCTAACAACACATTATAGAAGGTAAATAGTATTAAATTGACTATGCATCCATTGTGGAAAAGTTTATTTAATTTATTCAGTGTTATTTAGCATGCATTGCTGAATAAGTTTTCTAAAGATAGTATAACAAAGGATTTAATGTATTCTATTCATGTACTCTACTTAAAGAGAATAAATTATAGTTTGTTATGAAACATGTACTTCATAAATTTGCAACACAAAAAAGAAGAGGGATACTGATCAAAATCATGGTATTATATCCCCTTAAGCAGAATCCATATTACCTTCCCTAAGTCCTCGACCATACCCGTCCTGAGGGCCAGGTCGATTCGCACCCAAAACAATTCGGTCCCACGGCAATTCGGCCACAAACCACTTTGAGCACATGCAATTTCTGTTCCAAACAAAATCGGTAATTTACCAATAAACTGTATATGGTTTTTAATATAAATGTTACGTTCATCATTAAACAGAGAAAATTAAAAGATATATCATGAAAGAGGACGCCCCAAAAGGACAAAAACATGAAACTATAGGAAGGAAGGAATATATGCTAGTATGGTGCCCAGCCATTCCTTTTTGATTGCGGTAACGTAACTTTGCGGGCTGCCGCTAGAAGGGGGTGGGGTGGTATGGGTTGAGACACCCCTCTTCCAATTCTTAATGTTGTCGGCAAAAGTGACGGTTGTCGGCAAAACATATAGGATTGTCGGCAGATTACAAAAGCCAATGTGCGGAAGTTGTTGTTATACAATATTGTTATTGTAAAAGTAGTTAATAATGAAAAAAAATATTGAGGAAAAATTTTGAAAATTACCCCCCCACACACACACACACTTTTTAAATTCTTAAGCGCCCTGGCGAAAAAATAAAATTGGGATCTACAATTCACAATTGTATTAGACAGACCAAGATATTTCCAAGTACAGGGAATAAAATTTACGGAAAAAAAAAAAAAAAAAAAAAAAAAAAAAAAAAAAAAAAAAAAGATATTTCCGTCGGCAAAATTATGCCGTATACCGATTGGTCTAACGACGCCTCTGCTTACTTTGGGTCAGGGTGCCTGGGGCCGAAAGTAGATCGGGTGCACTGACAAAGGGTGTACAATCTTACTAAAGGTTCGCTATTCCGAAAAAACGGTTCTCTATTTCGAAGGTTATCTATTCCGAAAATTGTCAAAACACAAACAGGCTCTCTATTCCGAAAAGAAAAAGGTTCTATATTCCGAATATGAAAAAAGTTCGTTATTCCGAATATGAAAAATGGGTTCTCTATTCCGAAATCGAATAAAGGTTCTTTATTTCGAAACAAGTCACCGTGTTCTCTACTCCGAATATGAAAAAAATGTTCTCTATTCGGAATATGAAAAAAACATTCTTCATTCCGAAATCTAAATAGGGTTCTTTATTCCGAAATGAGTCACCGTGATCTCTATTCCGAATTATAAAAGGGTTCATTTTTCCGAATCTGTCGTTGTTGAATCATGTTTGCGCCCTCTAGAAAGGTCCTTTGAAGTTGACCAAAGCACCACTAAACTAATGTGTCATGTGTGGAAGAACCGTAATAAATGTCTGTTTAAAAAAAAATATAATTCGATAGAGGTATCTGGAGTTCCTCTGATTTCTGATATTAGCGGAAGGCTATGTGAAGTCTTTGTTATCTGCTGAAGATAACTGAAGTTATTCTCACCTACTAATTTAAGGGAAACAGGACATTTCGCATCCCTACCATTTCACCCCCTACGTGCTGAACTGCTGGATATAGTGCCCACACACCACGTATCTACTAAAGGGAAACAGGACACTTCGCCTACCTGACATTTCGCCCCCTATATGCTGAACTGCTAAATACAGTGCCAACCCACCGAATTAGTTATGGTTAGGGTTTAGGGTTTGGACTTAAGGTAATGGTTTAGGGTTTAGGATATTCGGGTTAAGGTTTTCAGAGCGTAAGGGTAAGGGCGCTGCTTGTGGTTAGGGTTTTGGTTTGGGACTTGGGTTAAGATTTATAGTTATAGGGCTTAGGGATAGGGTTAAAGGTTAGGGTTAGGGTATTGTCAACTTGATACAGTATTTGCCAATTTAGAAATGGTCATATAAAGTCATTGTTATCTATTGATATTAGCTGATGGCTATGTAAAGTCATATATATTTACTGAGGTTGCTGATGTGAAGTAATTGCTATCTACTGAAGATAGCTGATGGTTATGTAAAGACAGTGCTATCAAATGATAGCAGGTTGTTCTGTGAAGTCATTGCTATCTACTGAAGATTATATTTCATATTTTATTTCATTGTGGCATTTTTCCGAGGGGCGTTGAACCTCCTTGATATACGAGGGTCATTCAAAAGTTCTACCTCCACTCTTATAACTTCTGTCCTGTATAAAATGATAGCTTCTTCAAGCTTAGCATAATTGTACATTTAAATGTTACCTACACTGTATTTTGATACATTTTCCATATTTTTGTAGGTGAACTCATAACCAGAGTAAGATTTTATATTCCGGAAACGATAAAAAGTCGTAAACATTTAAATGAAAATATGTGTGTATTCCTCTTAGGAGATTAGATCGATATACAAGTGTTATGATTAGGTAAAAAAAAAAGTTGTTGCATTGCCCTCCGCGGCTGGGTCAAAATCGCGAAAATAATTATGGGTCTGGTTTTTTGGGGTTTAAAAAATAAATAAATTAGTAAACTAAGAGTTAATTGTGAAAGACCATGATATTATTTACTTCAATAAAAATTTTAAACATCGGGTAGAAAATACAGCCGATATTATGCATTTGCCTCTCTTCACTCATGTTACTGTAAAATAGTAGGTATCAAATGGTTGAGTTGGTACAAAAAAATCCGGCCGGCTGTACCAAGATTTTAGGCTTGGGAGGGCAAGACAACAATTTAGTTTTTTTGGCCTAATATGCTAGCATATTATAACTGAAACAACATCAAATGTGTAACCAAACATCAATAATACCAGTAATAACAATGCATTTTAGGTTTAAAAACATATCCCAGCATCCAATTATTTTCTGTAAATCCCATAAGCCTTTGCGAGTACACCTGAGATGTCGTTACTTGACGTCACGTCGACATATATAATGCGCAGTAACGATGTTTGCTAAACGATGTTCGCATCGGCCTGACGCGTACTGAAGTCAAATGACGACATATCAGGTGTAATCGCAAAGGCTTATGGGTTCACCGAAAAGATCAATTACACGAAATAGATACTGAAGTAATAATTTAGCAAGATTGAAAAAATATGTGCGTGTCCGATTACCGCTCCGCACCACACCCTAAATCAGCACCAATGGAGTATGGAGTAGGCCTATTTTAGAACCGGAAACTGGGGCGGGTTAATGTGGTTACAGAACTTTTTGTTCATAGGTCGTACGTAATTATGTATCATTCCATTATCCAAAGACGGAACCGAACCAAGATTGTGGGACAGTCCAGGACAGTCTGTGCACACATCTCACACAACACGCATCTCAAAGTTTGTTCGGTGCATCATGCAGTTATTGTTGCCTACATGTATGCACACAACACAGGGGCACTCACAATAGGCAATTGACCCCTACTGGTAGCGCTGTGTTGTAGATATAGGAGATGAATTAGTTAGCGTCATATATCAAAAGCAATAAAAGCTATGATTTTAGTACTTGCTCTATGTTTCAATTACTTATTCTTTTCAAAATTTCTGAATTTTCAACCCGGTACATGCTTCAATAACGAGGGACCATACATTTGTATGAGAAAGAAATCCTACCATCTATATCCAAACTCCCGTGTTATTCTAATGCACATTTTGCTTTACCTGACCGCCCTGGCTTGGGCGCATTTGGAAGAGGGGTGTCACGAAACCGTAATAGGTACAAACTTAGTACTTTCTGTCAATCAAGTATGGTTTATTCTCTACATGCCAATCTTTAAATCAATAGCATAGTCCTTAAAATAACGGGGGACCACCTTGATGAGTAAATGACAGCAAACCATTGCAAAATACCCCAAAAACTCGGTCAGTGGAGCTCTGCCCGTACATGTCAATAACGTCATTATCCATTGGATTAGTCGACCGTAGCGGACAATTCGATCGCTCATTGGATTTATATTATCACGTGGTAATAAATTTGCATTGGACAATCGATTACTATAATGGTTTAGTACTGCATATCTCGGTTTAATCTTCACTAAGCGGGTTTATGGTTGGAAATGTCACGGTGAATTTGTCGTGGACATAACTGCACTATGGTTTTAACAAGCGATTTGTTACACGGGTATTGCTTCAGTTGTCTTCGCCGCTAAAAATATCAAAATAAAACCATTTTTTTTACATTAACACCTACACATGGAATAACCTATCAAAAATAACACTTTTTTTGTCTATAACTAATATTAATGGGATATCAAATGAAGTCGAACCATGAAACCAAAAAATCCTATAAACCCCATTTTTTGACACGCAAACCTCCAATCGCATAACATAACAAAATCTGTGAACTTTTAGTCCTAATGTATATGGCATATTGGATGGCCTAGGGGAAAGTTAGCCCATATTTGCAAGACTATCCTTGCCTTCAAGGTAAAACAAACCTACTCATGTTACCCTCGGGCCATGGGCTGGCCTGGTGTCAGATCTTACCCAGGGAAAGATGACATTCCAATACGGTATGCGCCTATAAAAGAAATAGTCGGTACTTCATGTTTCTTCAATAAATAAATATTAATTGGAGATCAAATCAAGTAAATCCTTGCGAAAAAATCCGGATAAAGGAACTTTTCCGACAGTGTAACCTCCAAAACGCATAACGTAACAAAAAATTAGACCCCCACCCGATTTTTTTTCTTTCTTCGATAAATATTAACTGGAGGACAGGTCATGTCCATATATGCGAAAAAATCCTGATAAAAGAGCTTTACCGCCAGTGTAACCTCCAAAACGCATAAAATGTATAGAGCCCAATACGTAACAAAAAATTAGAACCACTTGAATTTTTTCTTTCTTCGATAAATATTAACTGGAGGTCAGGTCATGTCCATATATGCGAAAAAATCCGGATAAAGGAAGCTTTTCCGACAGCGTAACCTCCAAAACGCAAAACGTAACAAAAAATTAGACCCACTCGAATTTTTTTTTCTTTCTTCGATAAATATTAACCTGAGGTCAAGTCATGTCCATATATGAGAAAAAATCCGGATAAAAGAGTTTTTCCGACAGTGTAACCTCCAAAACGCATAAAAAATGTATAGAGCCCAATACGTAACAAAAAATTAGACCCACTCGAATTTTTTTCTTTCTTCGATAAATATTAACTGGAGGTCAGGTAATGTCCATATATGCGAAAAAATCCGGATAAAAGAGCTTTTCCGACAGTGTAAACTCCAAAACGTATAAAAATGTAAAGAGCCCAATACGTAACAAAAAATTAGACCCACTCGAATTTTTTTCTTTCTTCGATAAATATTGACTGGAGGTCAGGTCATGTCCATATATGCGAAAAAATCCGGATAAAAGAGCTTTTCCGACGGTGTAACCTCCAAAACGCATAAAAGCCCAATACGTAACAAAAAATTAGACCCACTCGAATTTTTTTTTTTTCTCGATAAATATTAACTGGAGGTCAGGTCATATCCATATATGCGAAAAAATCCGGATAAAAGAGTTTTTCCGACAGTGTAACCCCCAAAAACCAAAAAAAAAGTAAAGAGCCCAAAACGTAACAAAAAATTAGAACCACTCGAATTTTTTCTTTCTTCGATAAATATTAGCTGGAGGTCAGGTCATGTCCATATATGCGAAAAAATCCGGATAAAAGAGCTTTTCCGACGGTGTAACCTCTAAAACGCATAAAAGCCCAATACGTAACAAAAAATTAGACCCACTCGAATTGTTTTCTTTCTTCGATAAATATTAACTGGAGGTCAGCTCATGTCCATGTATGCGAAAAAATCCGGAGAAAAGAGCTTTACCGACAGTGTAACCTCCAAAACACATAAAAATGTATAGAGCCCAATACGTAACAAAAATTTGACCCACTCGAATTGTTTTCTTTCTTCGATAAATATTAACCGGAGGTCAAGTCATTTCCATATATGCGAAAAAAATCCGGATAAAAGAGCTTTTCCGACAGTGTAACCTCCAAAACACATAAAAAATGTAAAGAGCCCAATACGTAACAAAAAATTAGACCCACTCGAATTTTTTTCTTTGTTCGATAAATATTAACTGGAGGTCAGGTCATGTCCATATATGCGAAAAATCCGGATAAAAGAGCTTTACCGACCGTGTAACGCATAAAGAATGTATAGAGCCCAATACGTAACAAAAAATTAGACCCACTCGAATGTTTTTCTTTCTTCGATAAATATTAAATGGAGGTCAGGTCATGTCCATATATGCGAAAAAATCCGGATATAAGAGCTTTTCCGACAGTGTAACCTCCAAAACGCATAAAAAATGTATAGAGCCCAATACGTAACAAAAAATTAGACCCACTCGAATTTTTTTCTTTCTTCGATAAATATTAAATGGAGGTCATGTCATGTCCATATAGGCGTAAAAATCCGGATTAAAGAGCTTTTCCGACAGTGTAACCTCCAAAACGCATAAAGAATGTATAGAGCCCAATGCGTAACAAAAAATTAGACCCATTTGATTTTTTTTTCTTTCTTCGATAAATATTAACTGGAGGTCAGCTCATGTCCATATATGCGAAAAAATCCGGATAAAAGAGCTTTACTGACAGTGTAACCTCCAAAACACATAAAAAATGTATAGAGCCCAATACGTAACAAAAAATTAGACCCACTCGAATTTTTTTTTCTTCGATAAATATTAACCGGGGTCAAGTCATGTCCATATAGGCGTAAAAATCCGGATTAAAGAGCTTTTCCGACAGTGTAACCTCCAAAACGCATAAAAAATGTAAAGAGCCCAATACGTAACAAAAAATTAGACCCACTCGAATTTTTTTTTTCTTTCTTCGATAAATATTAACTGGAGGTCAGCTCATGTCCATATATGCGAAAAAATCCGGATAAAAGAGCTTTACCGACAGTGTAACCTCCAAAACACATAAAAAATGTATAGAGCCCAATACCTAACAAAAAAAATCCAGCCGAAAAACACTGACAAATATTTTGTTCTAAAAATACTCAAAATGACTCTAGAAAGAGTCACAAATGACTCAAAATGAGTTACTGGGTCAATATAAAGTAATTCTATAACAAAAACACGCACTAATAACCATAATTTGCTTTAAAAATAACCAGAGCCCAATACGTAACAAGAAAAATTCTATGTCTAAAGAAAAAACACTGTCAAAATTTTTTCTAGAAGACTCAAAATTACTCAAAAGGATTTACTGAGTCAATATAAAGTAATTCTATAACAAAAACATGCACCTAAAACCCATAATTTGCTTTAAAAATAACCAGAGCCCAATACGTTACAAAAAAATTCTAAGTCTAGAGAAAAAACACTGTCAAATTTTTTTGTTCTAGAAATAATCAAAATGGCTCAAAATGATTTACTGAGTCAATATAAAGTAATTCTATAACAAAAACATGCACCTAAAACCCATAATTTGCTTTAAAAATAACCAGAGCCCAATACGTAACAAAAAAAAAATTCTAAGGCTAGAGAAAAACACTGTCAATTTTTTTTTCTAGAAAGACTCAAAATGACTCAAAAGGATTTACTGAGTAATATAAAGTAATTCTATAACAAAAACATGCATTTAATCATGATAATGTCCTTTTAAAATAACCAGAGGCCAATACGTAACAAATAAATTCTAAGTCTAGAGATAAAACACTGTCAAATATTTTGTTCTAGAAAGACTCAAAATGAGTTACTGGGTCAATATAAAGTACTTCTATAAAAACACATGCACATAATATCCATAATTTGCTTGAAAAACAACCGGGGCCCAATACGTAACAAATAAATGTATAGAGCCCAATACGTAACAAAACCACTACAGAGGGAGGGAGTATGAATACAGTAATTTTAATCAAATTTTAGTTTTGTTACGTATTGGGCGGGATGAATTATTTTTTGCCACTTTTTGTTCTAGGTAGAAGAGGTTGAGCCCAATACGTATCAAATTGATACGTACTGGGATTTTGTTACGTACTGGGCTCTTACAACAGGCTAAGCTCAATATGATTCGTCGTATGATATTTAATTATCCTGCTTTAAAATAATTATCATGTAATATAGCAGACCAGAAATGACCGAGTCTTGTCTACGTTTCTGTTATATGTGTTTACCAAGTTCAAAGTCTTATTTAACATGTGCGCGATCATCGTCACGTGACTCGCGTATCGGCTACGGTGTCATGCTCAGAAATCCTTGAAAATGATATAAGATGTGTGTATTGATGGGAAAACCTTACTTGCCAAGTTTCAATTTTTTCCAACAAAGCGTTTTTGAGTTACGCAATTTTTTGTCATCTCAAAATCCCATTGAATTACTACAGAGAAGGGCTTTTGGCACTTTGCCAATTTCTCAAAATAGCAACATTTTTGAAAACAAAGATTTTATTAAAACTGATTTTTCTCTCCTTTATAGCAGTTGTATATAAAAGTTTTAAGTTTCATTTTGCTGCCAATATATCACAGAATAATACAAACCAAGTTTATTTTCTAACTTTGTGTTACTTAAGTATATATTTAACAGGAATGTTGGTACTTTTCTATGATTTTTGGATTTTTTTCTAGAAACACTAAATTACCTAAATTCTATGATTTTTTTAACCAACAGGGAAGGGTGCTATGGTTACCAAACTTTCAGGGATGGTAAATAAGATTAATATCTAAATTCTCTCGTCAGTTTTTTTCCAATTAAGTGTTTCTATTTTAAGCTACAGTGTTTCTAACATTCCCTAAAATTGAAAATGGAAAAAATAATTTTTTTCAAAAAGTAAACACTTTATCCACAAAAACTGACGAGATAATTTAGGTATTAAGCTTATTTACCATCCCTGAAAGTTTGGTAACCATAGCTCCTTCCTAAGTGGGCAAAAAAATCAAAAACTGTCAAAATTAAGGGAATTTTCAAAAAATAAAGAAAAACATAAGAATTGTTACAATTCTTATAAGACTCCTAAAATAGGTGGGGAAAAGATTTAAATGATTAGACCTGATTGATCAGGCACAGGAGCTATTTTTCTGCAAAGGTGTTGTATCCGAGGCAGCTACCTTAATTACAGATTTAAAGTTCGAATGTAAGCTTAGCATGCTAAGTGCGGGAGGCCATCCAGTTCAAGAAAGAAATCGCCAGAACTAAATCGCGATCAAGGACTGCAATTGCCGACCTTATACAACGCCCCCATTCGACCGAAAGTCGCCAATGGTCAACAAAAGGGCAAGTCCATCACAACATCTTAGGACTTCTTCTGATGAAAATGTATGTCACACATCGAAAATTCAAAGTTAGTGAATTTTTGTGCTGAAAGTCAGATTAAACGTTTGGAGATTTAAAGTTCATTTGTTAGTAGGAACTACATGTTTAATAAGTATGAACATTGAGTCTTTGACACATTTTGGTAGAAGTTAAAACCAAGATCTAGCAAAATCAATGAAAATGAGTCATGTGTTAGCATTGTTGCCGAATTCAATATTATATCAGTTTTATTTAAAGAAATTTTTGTAACATTTCCATAAAAATACATTTTTTTTTATATTAGGTCCACACAATGTTAGTTTTTACTGTCAGGTACAGCAGGTCTAACCTTTAAAATTTCTTCAAACGTCTACTGCTTGTCTTTATGTTATCACGTCATGCCAATGCCTCATAAAATCGGCAATACCAAAACAGTCCTTATGGTCCTTATACTTAGAGTTTAATAATTTGAGGGGTTTTGAAATATTAAAATACTTTAATAAAATGTTCATGCTGGCCCTCATAATCTTAAAATAAAAAAAGGCATTTTCCTCCAAGATGCTGACAACTGCTTGCAAAGTTAATTGTACGTGAAACTGTTGTACCAACTTCTATAGGTGTAAGTTGGAACATGTGTAAACATTACAACTAATTCTATACCAAAAAATTAGGTTAGAAAAAAATAAAAAAATAAAATTATTTGCTCGTTAAGTTACCTATTTATTCCACAGGCCCCCTCTATACACACACACACCCGCCCACACACACCCCACCTTTGTTCCATAACCATTAAGGTATAGGACATTTTATGTTTTTGCTATAGCCCCCGAATGAAATGTATTTAATTATGTTTACTCACTCAGGTAGCATTGTGTGTGAATTTTACATCAGAACTAAGTGCTATTCTTTTTTATGGGTATTTTAATGTCTAAAATGGCCCAAAATGAGGGTTTTTCAATATTGCCGTCCATTTCTAATCGTCACCCCATAGACTTTACATGTAAAATAAAATAACACATAAAAATTTAATAGCCTCTAGTTCGGAGGTAAAATTCACACAAACTGCTTTTTGAGTGATTACAAAGATAATTAAATACTTTTCATGCGGAGCTATGTGGATTTTTTTTTAATGTATTCCTCGTGCAATGAAATTTCACAATAAAATGTCCATTGGAAACAGCCCCCCCACACACTCATTTTTTGTGCAATAAATAACTTGAATAAAAGTCAACTAGCCTATATCGGAAGTCATATAGACGAATCCAACGAGCCAAGTCATGGTCAGGATTTGGTCGGCCATCTTTGGTTTCCCGCTAGCACCAACCTGTGGTTTTGAGCGCCCGATTGTGCAAATAAAAGCCGCCTAACACCTGGAGAAGATGCAAAGACGAGGAGGGTTAATAGAATAATATAGAGGTATAATCCTGTCGCATCTATTCATACAAAGTCCCTTTGTTCATCCATTTGTACATCTATGAATAGATGCGACGGGATTACCTGCGGAATTATCTCTATTGTATTATTCTATTAACCCTCCTCGACCTTATCTAGGTGTAAGGCGGCTTTTATTTGCACAACTATGGGAACTGTATTGTGTTGTAAACTTAAATCAATCTTTTGTCTTCCTGTGTTTTCGCGGAAGGTGTAAAACGGGTGATGGAATGCAGTTTAAAATTTCCGCCAAGGCCGAATCATTTCACATTTTGGATGCATTGTAGCCGACGGGGACCCAACTAAAGGCTGCTAGTCAGGTGTAGGGATGCGTCTATTTGGATTCGTCTATAGCTTCAATCGATCACCCCGTATCCGATATACTTAAGGATTCAATCATGTTTCACCGTTGTTCATCACCGATTAACAACGATGCGTCTGCGTCGTCTGCGTGGTTTACTTCGCGCTGCCCGAGCGAAGTAAACCACGCAGACGCGCCGGACGCGAGTTGTTAATCGGTGATGAACAACGGTGAAACATGATTGAATCCTTTTCAACAACGAAAACAAGCTAAAGATCGTATAATGCACAGGATTATTTCATGAGGAATGTCAGTTAATCATTGACAGTCAGCCTTACAAAAGGATCGGTGATTTCTGTTGATATCAGCAATAAAACTGAATAAAACTGAATAAAACGGCAATCTTTATCCGATATACTTCCAAAATACTGAATTCAACTTGTAAGCGTGATACGCACACAGATTCCAGACATGACGAATTTTACGCGCTCACGCGTAACGCGGATGTGCACTGGCGTTCGCGTATACGCTATACGCTTACTGCAAAAGTGTGTGTTCATCACGGATTAACAACGGTTGGCTCCTGTACAAAAGTATAGGAAGAGTTGTTGAAATTAGAATAGATGTGTATATACCACTCAAGTGTCTATTCTTTTGTGATCTCGGGAGGAAATATTTCTATATAATCCAAGGATTATTTGAATTAAACATATAAGATTACTTGAATTGAACTTCCACGCTTTCAAATGTAGATTGACTTGTTCGATTTCTCTGCTCGTGAATATTGCACTGTGCAATTTAAACACTTCTTTTGTATACTATGATCAAGGTAACTGCAAACTAAGAGATATTGCGGTCACATGATTATGTAACAAACTGAAATGAAAACTGAAACTTCCTAAAAGTTTTAAGTTTCTAACAAAGGGTGCAGATAAAGGTATTGGTAATAAGGCCAGTCAAGAGCTTTAGAGGCAACATAATATGAAACCACGTCACCAAAACAAAACCAAAACCAATCTTACAACTCATAACTTGAAACGACAGAATGGTTATTATCAGAAAAAATATGCAAAAAAAACTGCAAAGAGTAGACACCAATGCTTTAATAACAAATATCTCATCCAAATCTTGACAACATCTTTTGAGTCTTCAATAAGTGCTTACCTCGAATTGTGGTGCATGAACTTTTATATTCCTACCGAAATACGAGATTTGTGAGAAGCTATTAGGCATGTGACGCAGAAATATGTACAGAACTAGACTATGCCACGGTCTTTATTTTGTTCATTTATGACTTTACAACATATTGTTGGTCTACGCATTTGCGATGTATACAAGATGGACTATTAATCACCATCAACTAATGATATTATATTTTTGTACTATCAAACGACATGTCTATATCTGCCCTCTGAAGATGCTGAAGTAAAAAAGGAGTAGGCCTATCTGCTTTATAACAATTACCAACAGATACTGTCTTCTACTTTGGAAGCAGGTTGATTTACAAAACCAGAATAAAAAGATAGTATGTCATATGTTGTTAACTTTTGGGCTATTATATATGACGTACACGACGAATGAGCCGTAAATTTCTCCCCCGGTCAATTTTGTTTTATTTCGTGTTTAGAAAATATATATCATACGCTTTAAAATGGTATATCATTTGACTTCAAACGATATCCAGAAGCGGGGTAATTGTTGAACTTTGCTCCTTCAAACAAAATGAGCATTTTTCGTTTCTACATGTGTCTGTTTTTCCACATTGCTGGTAATAAATATCAAACAATCATAATTAGCGGTCATTTCAAATCATCCCCAAGTCAACGAGGTTCAAAAATGCCCTCTCATTGTTAATTGTTGGTTTTACATACCTAGACAAAATAAAATGCTTTGTAACCCAGCACTTGAACAGGATTTTAGCCAAAGCAAACAAAGACCAGAGCTATTAAGAATTCTATAGACATCTATACTGCGTTATTACTAGGAGGGCAGATATATATACATGGCACAGCCACAGTTTCTCAGACAATACAAGATCAAAGATGTTTTTATTCATCATGGTTGCAAGTGATAATTTTACAGAAGTTAAGAATACATGTGGAATGGTATAACTATTAACAACATGAATTAATATACAATCATTCAACAAAATTTGAAAATAAGTAAATCAATGAGTACATCTACTCGAAAAGTTTACGAGTATGTTCTCTAAACGTAAAAGAGTGAAATGGCATGGATTGCTTTATACAGTGATCACTCCAATGGAGATTTCACTCTTCAGGGTGACTTATACTCATTGTTCACTCTTTCCAGAGTGAATTTACTCTTTCTAGAGTGAATTTACTCTTTCCAGAGTGAATTTACTCTTTCCAGAGTGAATTTACACTTTCCAGAGTGAATTTACTCTTTCCAGAGTGAATTTACTCTTTCCAGAGTGAATTTACTCTTTCCAGAGTGAATTTACTCTTTCCAGAGTGAATTTACTCTTTCCAGAGTGAATTTACTCTTTCCAGAGTGAATTTACTCTTTCCAGAGTGAATTTACTCGTTTCAGAGTGAATTTACTCTTTCCAGAGTGCTCGATTTTCACTTTTTTGTCATTTTTCTCCATTTAAGTGATTTCTGTGGGCAATTATCTTTGTTTATCTTTTCTTTTTTTTTTACATGTAGAGATTGTGACAATTTATGAATGAGCAAAACCTTAATCAAAAATTGTAAATTTGATTAAAAAGGACCTTAACATCTTGGAACACTCATGTATTAATAGCAAGTCATTAGACTTTTTCAGGAAACCATTTGCCATGCCCTCTGGGGACATATCATCGATGCGCGCATCTTCACTGCGCAATACGGCGCAGTGGCGAAGCTAGGAGTTGTGGCGCCCGGGGCAAAGGATACATAATGGCACCCCCCCAATTCTTGAAATATTTACGAGTGGAAACTGCACAAATATCATTAACGTAATCTTGGTTATAATGAAGTTCAATGAATTTCGGTCTTAATATTTATCTTTTTAATTTGACTTTCATCGCTTGGAGGGGCGCAGAATCGATGCTGAATTGGTCAATTCGGAGCCCCCCTCAAGGGGACGCCCAGGGCACGTGCCCCCCGTCGCTACGCCACAGATTCGGTGAAATTCAGCGTGCGCAGGGAGTGTGCCCATCGATAATACGTTATCAGGACTGGTCAAATCGCAATAGTAGAGAGGCCACTTTGTGGGTACATAGGGTCCCGTACAACAGTTTTGGACTAAGGTGACAGCCGTGTTAGAATTAATCGTTAGAGTCTCCCCTTTCTGTCAATTCTGAAAAGTGACGTGAACTAAGATATTTCAGGTTGAAAATTTATTTTTTTAATACTTTCCCCCATTTTACCCCAAAATATAAAATATTACAGTAGCTATAACATCAAAAAAATATTGACTGCAGCCTTCATTTTTGCTCTGAATAATGGTAGGCATATTAGATCACTTGGGTTTAGTCAAAATGGATCTAGACTATCATCTGTTTAAGATGTAGAGGCCACGAAGTGATTTTGAGAGGTTTTTGGACAAACCTGGTAAAATTAAAATTTATCTGTAGGCCTACACTCTGATCTTTTCATTTCATTCGGCTGTGCCATTTCTGAAAATTGACATGGGCTCAGATATTTGGGTTGAATTTTTTTTTAGTTTTTATGATTTTTTAAACAATGTTTTACCAAAACTGTGAATATTAAAATAGCTATAACTGAAAGAAAATTAAGTATTAACTTCAAATTTGTTGTGGAGAATACATGTCACATATTCAATATTCGCTAACAAAAATCGCATATATTTGGGAGGAAATGCGTTATTTTGGTGTTTTTGTTATTTTGACAAAACTTTTTTTTTTTTTTTAATTTAAGATATTTGAAAAAAGTATACCAATGTATTGATATGAATGTGTAAATAAATAAAGTCAATCATGGCAACTTCTTGAGAATAAACATGATAAATGAACGATTTTGGCTGTTTTGTCATTTTGGCTAAAAAATTGCATTTTGTCATCCTAATTATGGGGAAAGCTCCGCCCTTGTTCATAGGTACGTATTCACTCTGTTTTTATAATGTAGAATATATGCTTAATAGGCATATCAGTGGTAAGATACAATCTATGGTAGTCATTTAAATGTACAAGGAGAGTTGAGAAATTGTGATGTACCAAAAGAAAAACCAGTAAAAGTCAAACATGCATGACTATAGGAACTTTCTCAATCAAAAAAGAGTACATGACATCATAGGATGCGCATTCAGGATTGTCATCGGAAGACATATTGGCAGAAATACTTTCAGGAAATTCTACAATGATTTTCCCGTTTTCTTTAGGAATTTGAGCTACAAAGGAGCCATTCATAGCTTCAATGGTGCGGCCATCTTTGTCGCGAATTATCAATATCAGTTTGAAACAAATATCTCCTGGCAAGGCGGTATACAAATATTGAACTGAACTGTGGCGATGTGTGCGGTAACCTCTACTAACATTTGGTAGCCTAATCTGATACTTTGAAGAACCACCAAATTTCCCCAATTCCCATGCATAGTACTGTATTTCCGATACCGATGTGCATCTAGCTGTTAATTTTGCACACCTTCCGTCCAAATTGCCATAGAAAGTGGCAGTCGATAGTGACCCATTATACTCACTTGCTGTGTAACATCGTTGATATACTGCGGGCTTATTATCACCGTTTGGAAAGAAGTTTTTCACGGCTACATATCTAAACGCGTCATATAGATATGGAGTCAGGGGGTTATTTTCTTTACACACGTCACGAGACGTTAACTGGGACTTTTCGACTTTACACAATTGCTCTACATTCATGTTTTTGAATTGTACTTGTGAAAGAACACGCTTCCGTATCTTTTCTGTAACGGAATGGCCTAAAAGCCATGTTTCGACAGCCTGAAAGACGGAAAGTTCATTGGCCACTACGATATCTGATCTTTTCAATATGGTCAGAATCTGCTCTAGCGATAATGAAAGCCAGCCAGTGAGATTGCATGCTTTGTCAAAATCAAAGCAAATCAGATCGTAACACTTTTGTTGCAGAGCATGCATTCTCATTTGCTCAGCGAATGTTACCCATCCCAAAGCTGCATCAACATCACGTTTGTTATGAAGCATTTCTACCATATACTTCGTACAGATATCCTTTAGACCTTGTACATTATACTTATCAGCTAAAGTTACTACAGGAACTACAGTCTCTATTGTTACAGATACGGAGCCACTGTAGAAATAACTCAAAAACGTCTCAAATGCTTCTTCACAGCTTGGTGTTTCTTCTAGCTTAACTTCGCTATTTTTGCCTTCCTTCCAAGTGCCACCATAGAACATGCGCTGGAAGTAGGGACTTGACGCGGCTAAGATGGTCTTATGGGTTGAGTAGCGTTTATCTCCAACTATCAAGGTAACATCAGAGAAGCTGCCACTCTCGAAGTGTTGTGATAGAGTTTCCAGGAAAGCCTTTTTGCCATCAAGTGATGACTTTTCGACAACCGGTGTGTTTTCAAGAATTTCACCGAATTCCATGAGTTCTGCTTCTTCAGCCATAATGTTGCCTGTAACAATGAGCAAATGACGGTAAAGAAAATGAGACTTCTAAAGTCCAGGCAATACTATATAACTCATACAAAGATTCTTGTCATTTGATTGGTCAATTACTATAATTGATTATTCTTGTTATTTATAGAAAAAAGACTATTGCACTTCGCGCCAGTGCAATAGTCCTTTTTCCATTGCACTCACGCGCAGCTACCATGGCAACGCTGACAAACGCGGCGTATATCGCGAACGGAGACTACCCCGACTCGCCAATTATAGGTATGGGTGTCGCTTCTAAAATAAATACAGTTTGTAATATTTTTTAATTAATTTTTTTTTCTGGTGATTTATAAAATTAAGTGGAAGAAATAGCATTTTTATATGAGTTATATAAAACAAATATTGAATGTTTTTATTCATACAATGGAAAGAATATTTTCATTCGGTGAAATATGAACTGTTCCATTCAACTCGGCAAAGCCTCGTTGAATGGAAAAGTCCATATTTCACCACATGGAAATATTCTTACCATTGAACTCAAGTATACTGCACGGTCGGAAATTGTATTTTTTAGTACTTTATTTCCTGAACCGAACAAGATTGTATAATAAAAGAGCTTTCATGCACTTTTTGAATTTCGAAAATTGACTGCTTCGTTCGTGAAATTTTAGACTTTTAAGATGACAATACATTTTGAGTCCTGTCCGCGGATTCATAGCAGTCAATGAGCTGTACCTGAGCATTTGAAAACTCGTGTCTTGCAGCAAAACACATAATGCAAGGCCAGTTTTGAGACACGTGTCTAGTTAGACACAAGGCCATGTCTCCATAAAAGACATGTTAAAATGACACGTCTCTATGAAAGACACTTCAGTTTCGTATTTTTGAAACCAGTTTTGAAATATTACTTGCTGGAAGGACATGTCTTTGCGTCTTAGATTGTGTTTTCATTGTTTCTCTTTTCTTTGATTTCTATTGTTGAAGATGGGGCTATTTCCAAGACATGTTTTAAATATGCTGCCAAGACACCAGTTTTAGCGGTATTTTGAGATGTGATTTTCCAATTGTTGTACAGGACAGAGGAGTCAATTTTAGCTGATGTGGAAGACGCTCTCGGAAGAATCAGTTGCTGCGTCTGTCACAACGGAAAATCACATGCAAGATGTCAGACTATAGTCTAGCCTTATGATAAAGGGGGATATGAAGAGTGACTAAACTGGTTATTTATCATGTTAATCCTCATACTCTCAATAATGTTAAGAACGATGGTTTCTCTATAATTCATGAAATGCAGAAAAAAGTCATAGTTATAATTAAAAGAAAATATATAAACGTCTAAGATCAATTATGATATTCTTGGATATTTTACTCATGCTTAAAACGATTTTTCCCTTCCAAATATTCGATTTGTTAAATATCCTGTGCATAGTTCGCCTCGTCCAAATTGCTTCAACTAGCCTGACCCTATGCAGCTGAAGTTGATGGTGTCAATCATATGGTTGATGTTGTTGTTGTTCGTGAGATGACACCAACAAAAAGAGGATTTTTATGACAACATTTGATTTAAGTTGTTTTGTTTTTGCAATAAATCCAACAGGTTGACCGTTTGGCCCAACTTGCTCTTTTTTGAAAGACGATTTTCGAATTGCATATGGGAAGGGAGTGTGTTATTCACCTGAACAAGTATGCCCATGTTGTGTTAAGACCGGCATCACATAACGTAAAATAATTAAACTTTTAATAAAATGATAATTCTATCAATACAACAACAAACTTACCGTTGAGAACGTTCCAAAAAATTAGTATTCCTTGTTTTAAAGTGCTCTAAAAATATTCAGCTCTCGGACTGGGATGTTTAATTTCGCTCAATTTTAGCTGAGATAGACCTTACGCAGAATTTGCCCAAACGATTTCTCTTGAAGAAGCTGAAATTAATACTTCTGTTTTGAGTTCAATGGTTTTACTGATAAAATTCTTATAGTTCAAAGGTTCAGCATGTGATATTGCTACGCTGTTTTATTGCGTGCAATCCGTCGTTAACGGGACTTTTAGTTAATTTCAGCAACATTTATATTGTATAATCATGCAAGATTCCAAAGTTCACCCTTCTGTACTTCATCATGCTATTGACATTATTAAAGGAGTATTTCGTGATCCTAGCATCCTCTTTTTATGACATTTTTCAGTAGATATCCACGAAAAAGCTTATTTCCAAAATTTCAGTTGATTCCGATTTTGCGTTTGCGAGTTATGCATGATTATGTGTATTACACTGCTCCATAGACAATGTGTTGTAATTTCGTTCTGGTGCACCAGAACGAAATTCAAATTTGGCGATATTTTTGCTAAACGAATTAATCTGCAAGAAATATTTGGTACATAAACATTATGTAGCCAGAGGTATCCAGTGGTGTAAAAATCTCAACTTTTTTTGGAAAAGTGGGGGGATGAGGCTGTGGATCACGAAATGCCCCTTTAAGCTTAAAAAGTACTGTCTGACACAAATACCGTTTTATATATCTCAATCACTTGTTGAACCTATTATAGTATTGATCCCAGAGTTGAACTTGAGATATTAGTTTATCTCAAGAACAAATAAGACTCATATACCTCGGTAATCATGCGATAATCATAATCGAAAGACTTTGATGGACGTTAAATATTTTAAATATCTAAGATAAAGCTGTCGTTTATAACATGTAAAATGTTTATATTGAACGGTACTTTCTCTCGTATATTTAACAATGGAAAAGTTACACTCGGCAAAAACTAAAAGCACAAACTCGTGGTTCCGGCTGTCGCAAAGTGACGGTATTTCCCGGTATCTCCAATGCATTCCCAGAATGGTAGAACCCCGGCATTTGCTGAAGCAACGCCTTATTTCGATGGACATAGGTGATGTCTGCTTCGCACTTGTTATTCGATAATAATTCGAAGGGTGTCGCGGTCCGCGATCTGTGTCAGTTCAACAATGGGTGTGGTGGGAAGTAGGACGTTGCTTCTTTCCATTAAGCTGAAAGATATTAAATTACTCAAAACACTTGTCTTGAGGCATCTTGTAGATGGATACAGACAAAGAAATGATTTTATCAGGAGCTCCCAATATTGGTCTTTACATACATACGAATTGTCCATAGGAAACGCATGATGTATTATGGAGATCGAGAAGTTAGTGCAAGAAGGCTCCATCTGCAATAGCTGCCAGGTGTCATTATATTTAGATATGTACATTATAGAATGCAGAAATTGCCAACTGTCTATAGGGCAGCTATTGCAGGTAGGACCATCTTGCACTAACCCCTGGACTGATTGAAGAAAACAGGTGAAGTCTAAACAGTGGTTGGAATGCCTTCGTAAGAGGTGCGCTACAATCGTGGCAACAAAACCGGCTCTATACATGCTACGGCAAGCCTGATAAAAACATCGGGAGAAACCTAACCATTCAAGTCAATATACCGACATTGCGCCGACATTGAGCGGATAACTACTCATACTGCAGTTACTGTCCGTTTTCCTATACATAATACACAGTGCTCTTTCCGATTGACGCGTGACCTCTACAAATAGCCTACGTTAAAAGTATGGGGATATGCCTAGTTAACGTCGCTGTGTGAAAAATAACCGGCCAATATTAAAAGTACTCTTCTAAAATTCTAGACAATATAGTTTTGTAACATGTCCTAAATTTTTAGCTAATTTAGATGTTTGGAAATATTCGCACTTTGGTGTTTTAGGAAGGATATGTAAACGACAGATAACACCAAAAATATGAAGAAATTATTTCCAAACCGTGTTAAGTCTGCAAACCACCATGTTTCTCATTTTCAATAAGCACGTATTGTCTCATTTCGTAAACAAAGACCACACACAATTGTTCTCTAGCGCTCGCTTTATAATCGTTCACCCAACTGAAACTATAATCCCAGCGCATTGCTCCATTGTACGTGTAAAAGCAGAAACATATGATGTGTGTATTTAACCAGAGAAGATATGATTTAATCAGTTGAGCTGTTTTCAATGAGTGTTATCTTGGTTTAATAGCTTTTAATGGGGTTTAAGTCCTGCAAAGGTCGAATTGAATTCTACTGTAGACATGACTGCATCATGTTTTGTCCATTATGGTGCAGTGGAAGAATAGCTATTCCATGTTCCTAATCAATAAGGCAGTAATTTTGTAACACAACGGACATATTAATCATTGGATTCACTTTTGACTGGGAATAGGTAGGCTATACGTTATCACATCTTATCGTAGGTGCATCTTCAGGCCGACTAATGATCTGGCGGCAAAGAACATGGTGCTGCCACAGGCAGTTGATTTTGAGTCTGTTTTTAAAAACGGAGTAACGTGGCACACTGGTTAAGGTATTTGCCTTTGGTGCTACAGATCCCGGGTTCAAATCTCCGCAGATGAAAACAAATCCGTGCGGATCTCCCCGCGGCTCATCTGGAAAAGGCGGGACAGAAAACCCACGATAAAATACCTTGGTTCCAGGGACAGACTTAGGTTTCAGTTTTCTACTGGTCCTTCGGGCCAGTGAAATGGCAAATCTAGTGGCCCTGCAATAAATTTACTGGCCCAGCTTTTTCAATATGTTCTACTGCAAAACAAAACACCAATCTTTTTGTCAGTGCTTTTGGGGAAATTTTTTTAATCATTTGTCATTATACAATGCATGTGTATCAATCATATCGCAAATATCAAAAAATCCAAATTATTTGATATTCCTCGTTTTCTGATGTGCTCTCACAAAAAATATGTGGAAACATCACTATCCTTAGAGTCAAGCAAACCTTAACATTTTAATTTGTTTTGTACTGAATGTAGGCTACTCAATGTAGAGAGTGCAGTCACTAACACAAGTTTAGTCAGTAGTCCTGCCTTTTTTAGTTCCAAAAGTTTCAAACTAGGCGGTATTTGCAGTATCGCTATCATCATCAGATATAATTATGTAGCGCATGGAAGAGCTAAGTAGTACATAGGCCTATTACCATCGTAAAAAGCGGCCGTATATTTCCAACTTGCTAGCAACTCAAGAATAAGAATATATTAAAATATTATACAAAAAAAATCATTGAATAAAAAAAAGATATAAATTTCAAGTGACAGGCAGAGCAGACAACTGTAAATATGACCATCACTGATATCTTGTCTCGTAAGTGTTATATCAGGCTCAAAAATCTAGTGGCCCGCCGGGCCAGCATTGTTGGAAGTTTACTGGCCCGATGCAAAATCCACTGGCCCCGGGCCACTGGGCCACTGCTTAAATCCGTCCCTGCTTGGTTCTGATTGGGGTAATAAGCACGAATGTTAGCAACACTTGCGTGTCCCGATCAATGCCCGGACCAGTTATCTACGAAGACCCACTTCGTCACGTCACTTGTGCCTGGATGATGTTTTGTCAATCTACTAGATTTCAGTTAGTAATGCCTGGATATGCTTGGATAAAAAAACACCCGGAATTGTAGGCCAAGACGTTGAGTGAGGGTTGTTCTTTCTTGATACATATCGCTTCCTTTACTCCCCGTTCGTACCACTTGCACTCTCTGTCCAAAATCACTTCTTTGTTGTTACAGGTATGATTTGTGATGTCCAAATGCGTAAACACGGATGAATCCACTGAAATACATTTCTAAGACGTTTGGCCCAAAATAAGCTACCTGTGGCAACACCAACATGTCACTGGTCAAAGACCAATTGCCACAAGATCATCAGTCAGCCTGAAGATGCATCTAGGATAAGGTGCGATACCGTTATTTGTAGCCATTGAGTCTAGTTCATTAGATTTATGATTCTAAATAATTTGTTATTATAGATGAGGTGACAGACCACATAAATCTCTTTAAAACTGAACTTTTAAAAACCTTTGAAGTTTTGTGTGATATTATGTATATAGCGTGATGCATTTATAAACAAAATTGATACCATTTTTAGTATTATTTGCTTTGAAACCAAAGTTAATGAATAAAAATCATCTTCTCCCATGTAAACTATAGTGTTTTTTGCCTGACAGTTTTGATCACAGACCAACAGAGGGCGTATCAAATGTAAACACATGTCACCTCATCTATACCTGGATGAATGACAACCTTCACAAACGCCAACTTACAAAGACATTGACTACTATAATACATGTATCAACACATTTATTTATTTTGAGGCAGAAAAGCTCAAGAATAATTGTATACAATATTCACAACCTAATAAAAATACATGTTCTCCTTGTCAATTTTGCATATGAAAATTTGTATTTAACACGTTCACCAAAAGCAATGAAAATGAACAATTTACGAATAAAAGAGAGTAATCATACGAAATAAAGTTTGATATACATAGCCTGGAAAAAACCTACATGTTGTATGTAAACTTCAACGCTATAAACAATTTGCCATAAAGCAACGGGTGAGAGAGAACAATAAACAGTAATAAAGTCTCTCTAGAAACAAACGATGCATAACAGCAACAACAACAACGAAACTACAACAACAACAACAAAACAGTGCTATTAAATAATTTTCTGTTGTAGGGCTTGTATTATCATTTCGGAGTATACAGGACATACATTAATGTTGTCACGGAGATTTGGATGAAGTGACATTGGTATCAATTGTAACGCTTACTGTATGCTACATCGAGTTCGAATTACAGTTAATATTGATATGATAATAGATATTGTTTTCAGTGCCACTATTAGGGGTAATGCATTATACAACCCAGTAAAGTGAATAATTATTCCATTATTTTCATAACAAAATTTAACTGTATCTGCTTTAAAACAATTATTATTGTCTTATGTATTACACATTGGTATGTTACTTTTATGCAATATACCGATATAATAGTTACAAAATCGCATGACATGATCAAACCTTCATGATTGGAAAGCCACTTTCCAGAGTGGACAAATGAATTGTGTATCTCCAGAGTGATCGGTACAAATGCCAACGAAGCACATCACGTCCAAGCATTCATTCCCAATGATTTTAAGCTTTCTCAATTGAGAATGAATACATAACGTCATGAGGCTTACACTCAGGGTTGTCTATGGAACTGGATGTACTGCTACATTCAGGGAATTCCACAAGAATTTTGCCCTCTTTTCTAGGTATTTGTGTTACAAAGGAGCTATTCATGGCTACAAGTGTACGACCAACTTTGTCACGAACGATCAAAAGTAGTTTCAGACATATGTCCCCAGGCAAAGCGTTATACAAACGACGTGTTTCATAGTAGTCATCGTAACTTACTCTTGGAAGCATGATTTGATACTTTGAGCTACCAAACTTTCCAAAGTGCCATGTATAATATTTTGTATCAGGTGTCAATGTACATTTAGGTGTTAAGTTTGCACATCGTTTGTGCCCAGCTCCATTGAATGTGACTGTCTTTAACGGCCCGTACAACTCACTTGCCTTGTAGCATCGGTAATATTCCGCTGGTTGTTTATCTCCAGTAGGATAGTGGTCAGTAACAGCTACATATTTAAAAGCGTCATAAAGATATGGTGTCAGCAAGTTATTTTCTGTGCATACATCGTGGGACGCTAACTGGGACATTTCAACCTGGCATAACTGTTCTACAGTCATGTTTTTGAATTGTACCTGTGCAAGAACGCCTTTCACTTCATTTTCTGTTATTGGGTGACCCAAAAGCCATGTTTGGGCAACCTGAAATATGTCATATTCGTTAGACGCAACAATATCTGACCTTTTCAGTATAGTCAGAATTTGTTCGAACGATAATGATAGCCAGCCAGACATGTTACACGCTTTGTCAAAATTATAGGAAATCAGATCGTAACACTTTTGTTGCAGAGCATGCATTCTCATTTGTTCAGCGAATGCTACCCATCCTAAGGCTGCCTCAACATCATATTTATTGTTAAGCATATCTGCGATAAATGAACTACAAATTTCTTTGAGACCTTGGCAATCATACTTATCAGCTAGCGTTACAACAGGAATCACAGTCTTTTTAGTTACAGTCACGGAACCGCTGTAGAAATATCTCAAGAACGTCTCAAATGCTTCTTCACAACTCGGTATCTCTTCTAGCATGACCTCACTACCACTGCCTTCTTTCCAGGATCCACCATAGAACATGCGCTGGAAGTATGGACTGGACGCGGCTAAGATGGCCTTATGAGCAGAGTAACGTTTATTCCCTACTATTAACGTCACATCAGAGAAATCGCCACTCCTGAAGTGTTGAGATAGATTGTGCAAGAAAGTTGTTTTGCCATCCAGGGTTGACTCTTCCAGACTGAATATGGTTTCATCAGGTTCGTACAGTTTGGTGACATTCGTGGATGCAGCCATAGTGTTTCTGTAATGACATAGATAGATAATAATTATTCTGACAGTATTTACATTGAACATGTTGAACGTTCTGAAGGGTTCGTATTGGGCACATTAGGAGAGGACACATTAAGGTCTGTGCCCTTTTTATTGTGACAAACAGTTATTCTGGAAGCGAAAGGCGTTCAATTCGCTCTGCTTCCTTCACGGATTTTACACCACCCAATTAAACCTACGCCACTGCACCCAAATGATTAGTTCTTGTCCATAGGATCAAAAGACAGCTTAGGAACCGACAATGCAATTGAACTAAGGGGTAGTGCAATAATTATGTGTACACTGGGTGGTGAATTATAGGGGGGGGGGCAAAGACTTTTTTGGCAGCCCAAAAGGGGAGGCAAGCATTTTTTTGCAGATCGTTAGGGGGGTCATGGTCGAAAGGGGGGGGCAAGCAATTTTTGATACAGATATTTTGGGCACCGTTTCTATATTATGCCCTTAAAGGTGTAGAAAAACGTTAGGAACACGTTCAAATATGCAAAATTTCCTGCTCGCGCATAATACAGTCATGGACAAAAGTTTGAAATATTTTGATTTTTTGCATAACCCTGTTTTTAAGTACAGATTTCTTACCATCAATGATCCGTAAGCCATGCAAAATGGATCACGGGTGTCTGCCAAGGTCTTAGGTACCATTCCATATCACACAATACGTAATGTAGGACAATGGCTTCTTATGCCTGACCAATGAACCATCGGCCATCCTTCTTGCAGTTATTTTAGCGATATGATTCATACGGTTACATTGGCTTTTGCATTACGGTGTGAAGAAACCAGCTTTATTTTGTTGCATCTGTCTGTTGTATACGATATTTCTGATCATGGGGTACTAGTTGAGCGCAGATTTATACACCCGCGTCATCGACTTACGTAATCGCGGCTACAAACAGAAGGATATATGTGCCGCTTTAGGAATTACATAAGGTGCAGTCTCTAAAATTTTGAAGATACGTCGGGAGACCGGAACTACTACACCTAGACCAAGGTCAGGTCATCCCCAAAAGAGCGATCTCTCCTAAGACTTTGCCGCAATGGCCGCATGAAGTCTGCATCTCGGCTACGAACAGAATGGCTGAGATCCATAAAAGCGTTTGTTACCACGAAACTTGTGAACAATAGACTGATTAGTGCAGGTTTTCGCGCAAGACGACCAATAAGAAAGCCGATAGCTCTGCAAAGACATCGGCATGCGCGCTTGCTTTGGTCACAGAATCATAGGGATTTGACAGTAGGCCACTGACGTAATGTGATCTTCAGTGAAGAGGCCCGGTTCCTCCACTACAGACAAGATTACTGATTCAAGGTCCGAAGACAGGTTGGTCAAGCTCTGTTTGAGGATTGTATCCTTCCTAGAGTCCAGAGATATGGTGGTGGAATCACAGTTGGGGAGCATTTCACAGTAGGTCGAAATCACAACTCTACATGCTAGAAGGACACAAGAACCAGGACGACCAATACCTGTATGTTCTTGATACAGTTATGCTTGTGTTTGCAAGAAGAGACTTCGGGAACAATTTCGTGATCCAAGATGACAACACCACGGCGCACAGAACCGTACGCGTGAGGGAATTCCTTGAAAATGAGAATGTAGAACACCTGGACTGATCGGCTTTAAGCCCGGATATGAACCCTATAGAAAACTTATGGGCAGAAGTATCCCGCAGGATAGGTAACATGGAAAACCAACCAAACACCCTGCAGGAACTTAGACACGCCCTCATTGCTTGCTGGTGAGATATTCCACAAGGGACATGGCAAACTTGGACGAGGGAATGTCACGTCGCCTAAATGACCTTGAGCTGACAAAGGGTGGACACACCAAATATTGATATGTGTTTTCTCAAGCAAGATACTTATCTGAACAAATCACAGTGAGAGTTTAAGTTTTTGTTTAAACATTTAAGTTTTCTAGTGTCTTTAATCTCATTTTGTGATGCAAAGAGACCGCCAAAAAGTGTTGCGATTGTGTGATACTTCCATTGTAATGCGCTTCCTCAGGTAATGCTTTGTTTAATTTACAAACTGTGTGATGTAAACATCAAAGGACATTTGTATCTTTCAATTAAATTCAACTAAGCATTACTCCAGAACAATAAATCTGTTTCTAATATGTTTTCACGACGTTCGCTGACGTTGGATTTAGGTTGTCATTTACGTTGTAAACACATAAATCTGTGAACTCGTATTCGTGTTGTGGCAACGTTATTTTCGACGTTGATTTTTGGACGTTGATATATATAGCGTCATTATGATGTTGGAATGACGTTGTTTCGACGTTGATTCTATGTTTGGCAACGTTTGAATAATACAATAAATACGTAAGTTTGGGTATTGACACCATGGAATATAAATTCTTCCAATTCAAGGAGATGGTTGTCCAGCCAAAATTTCTCCATCGTGTCGTCTGACGATCCCCTTTAGGCGTGAAGCTCAGAGTAACGACTTCTATTCCCGAAGTTCTAAACTTTGATATTTTTTTATACGCTCTCCCTTTTTGGGATTGAGCATCATTGTTGCCGAATGTTAATATAATGTCATAATCACGTTGTCTCGACGTATAAAGCACGTGGTTTCATATGGACGTCGTTAGTACGCAAATTTATGACGTTGTTTCGACGTATAAAGCACGTTATTACAACCCCGAATAAATGTCATGGTCTGACCCCGATACAACGTAATCTACGGACTTCGTAATTACGTTAATTTATAAACTCGTATTCATGTTGTGACAACGTTATTTTCGGACGTTGATGTAACGTCATAGTGACGTTGTTTAACGTCGTAGTGACCTTATTTCGACGTTCACAACTTGACGTCGAAACAACGTTATAATGATGTTACATTAACGTTCGGGAATAACGTTGTCACAACACGAGTACGAGTTCACAGATTTACGTACTTACAACGTCCATATATTACGTTTATACGACTCCCGGACACGACTATATAAAACTTTTATACGACGTTGTAACAACGAAAAATTGTTAGCTGGGGAGGGGGACAAGCGATTTTTGGCAGACCATTTTTAAGAATTCACCACCCCGAGGGTACACATAATTATTGCACCACTCCTAATTAACACAATCGAATTAGCTGCCTATTGTAGGATACTTACATTTGTCAGATTATGTCATGATGAAGTCATAACATTTTACGAGAAATCGCAACCAATGCCTGCTAATTAATCATTGGCGAAGGCGTTCATTCTAATTTTGTTTGTGCATATTACATTTATTAATAAATTTCATGTGCTTATACGAGTACGAGCGTATTCTTTACTAGCTGGTCGATCTAGAAAGTACAAACAAATAAAAAAATACTCAAATTCTCGAATATGTTATGACTTCCTAGTTTGTGGCACTTGTTGTCCTCGCTTTTGTTATTTTTCAGTTGATATCGATGTTCACACTGGGCCATCAACGGCAGGAAAGTGCCATTTATAGGAATGGTCATTATAAGCATAATATAATAGCTTTACAGTTACACTGTCGAGCTGTCTCGATCAAGTCAGGGGTGGTGCAACAATTATGTGTACCCCGGGGTGATGAATTATAGGGGGAGGGGGAGGCATTTCTATATTAGGCCTACGCCCTAAAAAAGGTGTAGGAAAACATTAGGAACACATTCAAAATATGCAACATTTTCTGCTCGCTGCGCTCGCATTATGATAAGACAATATAAGGTTATAAATTCGGGTTTCCCAAGGCCAAGCAATTTTTGGAAGACCACTTTGAGAATTCTCCACCCCGGGGTTACACATCGGGGTACACATAATTATTGCACAACCCCTCAGTAGATCATGAGATACATCATGACATTCAATCACATTGTACTACCCAAAGCAAAGTACCACTATATATACATATCGTCATATAGGCCTACACATATCGTCATAGATTCTGAAAGAATAAACTGAAATAATATTTTGAAGTTTCAGTAACAAAATGAACATATTAAACGGCCTCAAATTTCAATGTGTGAAAGTCTACTCCACTTTACGCCTACTTACCAGTGGCTATATCGCTCCTACCACGCACCTGAATACGACTAAAAAATAATGTTTATGGTAGCAGTGCAGTGCATGTGTCTACTAACCAATTGATAACCACCAAAATGAGTGGTTTTACCACTGAGTGAGTGAACTTCGGCCTACAGTTGACCTCGTCAGGCGAAGATAATACTCATATTAAACAAGAACTTCCTTTAACAAGACTTATTATGGAAACTTTTAAAACTCCCTGGTATAAAACTTCTTGTTGGTGGAACTTTGGAAAGTGGAGTTAGTATTGATTCTTAATGTCTTTACCATTTTATACTGTGTAACCACTTGGAAATTACCTCTTGTGCAAAAATAAGTTTGTCCACAATAGAAAGCCACGAAACGCAGCCGGAGCTATCGCTTTTGCACATCAACAGGCCTAAACCGAAGATTTGTGCAACAATATTTATTTTTATAATTTTAAAGTAAATTTACCAAAACGTTGACATGGTCTCTATAATATATGGCGCTATGTGTTTTGGGTTTTATATATTGCTACATTAGTGCAACCATGCCATAACCAATGTTTTTTGGTATTCTTACACCTTAAATAATAAACTAAATTAGAATTGGTTCCATTTTTCTGAATGTCCCCCATGCTTCCCTCATATTTTTTGTTCGCTAGGAATAAAAGAAAGTCAATTGTCATATTGAATGAATAAAGAGTTTAACTTCGACACTACACTACAGCGTTTTCACTCGTTCGGCTTGCGTCTTAGCAGATGGTGATGATATCTTGTCTACACTCATAGAAATGACTTGTTCGCCTTGTTGGCGCAATTCAAAAGGAGTAAGTTTGGACAACTCAAAAATAGTGTAAAAGTTGCCAAAACAAAATTCATTTTAGTTATCCGAACTTAAAAATGCTGAAAAAGCTCAAAAGTTCCGTCAACTAATCAACTTTGTTGGCATTACTTAAAAAGTTGATGTAAGTCGTTGCGTCAACTTTTTAAGTAATGCCAACTTCTGAATTCAAGTTCAGGGAACTTAGAAAATAAACAAGGTTCAAAGAACCAATTAGTTGAGTGATTGTAACTCAACATGTAAGTTGAATTAACTCGTTCATATTAAGTTACTGGTACTTATTGTTTTGAGTTATTCCAATTTGGTACTTTGGTACTTAATTCACGTAATTGGATCATTTTCTGCACTATTAGCAGTATTCAAATATATATTTTTGTAATCAGTGCAAAATTTTGTATACTATAGCACACCTCTAGGAAATTATGCTAACCTACAATCTACGAAAAAAGTCCTTGGAACGCTTGGTACACTCTGTCGAAATCCCGTGCAGAATTTCATGATCATGGAAATGACGTACGTATATTTTGCCTGGAAACAAGCATGACATCTACAACAATGATTTACCCTTCCCCTCTCCCCATCAATCAATGTTGGAACACACTGGGAAACCGCTGAAGACATTGGCATTTCTCAACATTGAACGGGGGAGAGGGGGTGAGAGTTTTCCGTTATTTACACGCAAGCGTTCCAAGACATATTTCGTTGATAGTAGTTTCATTTTCTGAGTTGTAACAACTCAATAAAGTAAGTGCAAATGAGTGCGACCAACATAATGATATCGAGAGCTATCGAGTCAGCGTTACTCAAAATTGTATACGCGTTGGCAATGGCATTACTCGGAAAGTTGACGCAACGACTTACATCAACTTACTGAGTAATGCCAACGAACATTTCTATGAGTGTATGATTGGGATATTCATCACTGTGAGCGAAAAACAGTGTCGATTCGAAGTTAAACTCTTTATTCATAGTTATATCTACTACTTATGAATATCCACTCACATCAGTAGCGTAGCCAGCCAGGGGGGGGCAGGGGGGGGGGCAGAGTGCCGCCCTGAAAAAAAATGAAAGAAAAAGTGCCCTCTGACAAAAAAAGAAAGAGAAACTCTGGAGGGCAAAGGAAAGAAAAACAGCTGGAAAAAGGGCAAGGAGCCCCTTTGCTAGCTAAATTCAGGGCCAAAATAGTGTAAAATACAAATTTTTTCCGCGCTACGCGCGCACATTGTAACAATAAAGCCCTTTTTAAGCCGGATAATGGGCGAAAATAGTGTAAAATACCATTTTTTTCGCGCTACGCGCGCACATCATCCCAATAAGCCCCTTTCCGGGAAGCTCGAAGACATACAGTCTCTATGTATTGTATGATGCAACTGCAATTTTTTTCCGTCTGTGCCCCAAAAATTTTATTTTGCCCCCCCTGACCAAGAAAGCTGGCTACGCCCCTGACTCACATAAATGTCATATTGGTCTGCGGTGCTTAGTTTATAGTAGTCTGTGTTACAGACTGGAAAACTGATTACTACCCACGAGCTACCAACATGTGTAGGAGTGCAGCATGGTAAAAATTGAGTGAAATTGTTCAATATAGACCAGCAAGACCAGCAAGATCATAGAGCTTTGTGTTCAGTATATAGCTGAACTACTAATATCAGTACACTTCCTCAGGTGGAAACGGAGTTAGCTTACTCTAAGCTTACAATGATACAGCATAGTTTACTGTCAATATAATCAGATGTCATTAAACATGCTAGTTATTGAAGAAATAGAAATTCTGAAGTCTACAATCACCGCGACTGCATTCAAGAAGCTTCAAGATGACCAAACACGCAAAACAAAAATAGCGGAGGATCTTCTAATGTGAAAATGGGAAATGCTGATTGCACATAGAAAACTTATGTAGGTCATATTACGTGAGTATTCACTTGTGACCCCCTTTTCGATTTTGTGAGTCAAATGACACACTTGAAGTGAGTCAACCAACTCATTTAGTGGGTCAAATGTGTCATTTGACCCACTCAAGTTGGGTCAAGCCGTGACACAATGATCCACTAAGTGTGTCACATGCACATGACTCACTGTCCACTATATGAGTTGGTTGACTCACTCTAAGTGTGTCATTTGACCCACTTGACCCACTAAATGAGTTGGTCGACACACTTCAAATGTGTCATTTGACTCACATAAATCGTAAAGGGGGTCACCTGGCGGACAAAATGAATACTCACGTAGGTGAGCCACATATAAGTTTTGTGTGCATATTTAGAATTTACCTCAGACAATCATGGACAATATATGATGGAATATTATGTTGTCACAATTTGACTGTCGTTTGGTGAATCTCTGCCCCCCCCCCGCTCCCCAATTCAATGTTGGACAAAGCAATGTTGCCCACCCCCCTTTCTGACGTGCATACAAACATTTGCCCCTCCCCCTTTTGACGTGACAAAAAGTATTTGTCCCTCCCTCCTTAAGATTTTTGGGAACCCGAATGTTTCTAACGTTTTCTTACACCTTTTTAGAGCGTATATAGAAATAGTGCCCAAAATATCTATGCCAAAAATTGCTTGTCGACCCCCCTTCAACCTGCCAAAATTGCTTGACCCCCCCCCCCTATCGACCTGCCTGCTCCTCCCCTTTTTTCTGCCAAAAATCTTTGCCATCTCGTATAATTCACCACCCCGGGGGTACACATAATTATTGTACCACCACCCCTAATGGTATGACATGCATTTTTTTGCTTTGTGCCAACTATTTATTTCGCTGATTGTCGATATGGAGCTGTGAACAAAGAACAAAACCTCTTGGTTTGTTGTATTACAATGACTTGATTAATGACTACCAGTGCTTTGTACGAGTACTTCCTAGAAACTGAAATTACTACCGGTATTCTACGTATTATTACATTTTGAGCATTTTGAGTCAAACTGCGGGTAACCATGCAAGTAGTAGTTTAATTCAAAACAAACATAAAACAATGGTAAATTTATCCATTATTCACGTATGACTCATATTTAAACTAACTTTCAGAAAGGGACATCTATCATGTTAATTGAAACTTTTATGTGGAGTGGGGCTAAAAGGTTAAAACATTATGTTCTGGTAACAGGTGTGTATATATATATATAGTATTTCAATTTTTTTGTTATGATTTTTTTTCTTCAAGTCATTTTACCAAGTCATGTAAAATATATATGACCCTTTCGGGGATTACCTCACTTGTTTACCATCCATAGTAATAACCAAATTTTCATGCCAAGGTGTATAAAATGAATGCATTCATACGCGTATTGAGGTGAATAGAAAGGAGTCTTTAGCTGTGTGCATACATGCACACGGAACCAAAGTCTCGAAATTACCATAGGCTAAAGCTTGAGGTTTATAACCAGCATTATAAAAACATAAAATCAAAAGAAGAAAAAGAGAAAAAAAAAAGTATATTAAGAGTATATATGTATTTATGATAAACCATTGGTCTCAAGACTTCGTCATTTTATTCCGAAAGTTCGTTTTTATTTCTCCAAAAGATAGTCCGAAAAGGGCCCATCATAATAGCACGTTTATTTTGAAAACGTTCGGTAGCCTACTTGTTCAAAAGCTGAAGGTTTGATAAAGAATAGGCCTACATTTTGCGATTAAACTTTTTTGGACTATCGAACAATAGATTATTAGAGTAGGCCTATCGGAACATTGACCATATTTAAGTTTTACTATCGAACCTTGTGTTTATTTCGTACGTCGCCTGAATCATTAACACGATTCATGACGGTAAAATGCATGTATTTCCTGCAGGTATCACATTGATGCCCCCACCCCAATATTAAAGATCTTCCGGAGCCCCTGGGCCTACAGGTCGATGTCCAAGGGCGGCGGAAAGATTTTGAAAGTGGGGGGGCCAGTCCGGGTGATGCAAAAAATCTAAATAATGGCCGCGAAGCGGCCATCCCGTTGCGCTTGCGCGACGCAGGGGGGTGTCTGAGGGGGGATGTGCCCCCCTCAGAAGTGAAAAACTTTTGCAAACTGAAGGCCCAATTGAAGCCATTTGGTGGACCATTCTGGCACTATCATTGTGTACAATTTTAGTTTGAAAAATCCAAAAATGGGTTAAATGAAGGCCCAAATTGAATGCCATTCGTGGATAAGTTTTCACTATAATTGTATAAATTATTGCTTTTAGTGTTGGGTGTCCTAATACAGGGGAGTTGGAAAATTTTGCTAAATGAAGGTCCAATTGAAGCCATTTCGTGCATCATTTTTACACTTTTTTAAGCATGTTAAGGGTCTAGAATAGAGATTTGATTTTTATGTTCACCAGGACATGTTACACACAGCACATTATGGGTTAAAAGGGGGGGGGGCAGACACCCCGCACAAAAAAGGTGATTGGCCACTTGCCCCCCCCGGTTCCGCCGCCCCCTTGTCGATGTCATTACTACATACCATCCACTATAAACTATGATATTATTCCAAGATAGCTCAAGATAGTAGAATCTTAAGATATTCAAATCTATGTGAACATGGCTTCTACCGAGATTTTTGCAAGCATGAGTGCATGTTGTTCACTTTGGGTATCAGACTGGACTGAGGTTTTATTCAACGAGTTTGCATTGGGGTCACATATTGTTGACTATTATGCAGGCCTATGCTCTTACTTGTTACAAACTTGTTTACTTGCTCAAATTGAACTGAAATTTTCCAAAATAGTGTGAACTTTTGGGAACAATTCCTGTTTGCGCGTTCCATATAATATAGTACGTGGCCTTACTCGTTTCGTAATCGTATGCTGATGATTCCGTAAGCTTCCGTATCCAATCTTGTTCCTCACCTGACGACCTTGCAGAGGGAGATTCACAATACACATGACAACTCAGGTGTGACAACTCATATTATTATGGCGCGGATTTTCCTCTCTTTTCGGAACCAGATTCAGTACTGTGTTTGCTTCAGTTCCTGCTTTCTTAACCTAATCCCAGTACTAATTGGAACATCGGTACATCTACAATTTGAAGAGAATCCAGTTCGTGAAGGTCAGAACGAAACTTTTATCAGATGTCAAGTTACGAATCCACCATCGTCATATCATGTTGTTTCTATACTTCAGGACTCTACATTTCTTGTGATGAATGGAGAATTACTACCACATACAAAACAAATGGAATTTATTGTTAAGTCTGATGTCTATTCATTGCATATTTTTAATGTAAGTCGAACACACGCTGCAACTTACGTATGCCGAGTGTCTGAATATATTTCTGGATATTCAGCATGGCGAAATATAGCAACTGATTCAGCAAGTCTAACTGTTTTATATTTACCCAATCCGAATAAACCTATTTGTGATACATCTCAAGTACCTTGGGTAAATTCTGACTCATATTATTTCCGAGCTGTTTGCAGCGTGTCAGAGGAAGGTAATCCCCCGGTGACAATACTATGGGGAAAGTTTATTAACGAGAAGAGCATATCAGATATCGAGGGAGTAACATCAACCACTGGATTTTCATCAGATAGAGCGCCATACGCTGAATTTGAAACGATATTATCACGGCATGACGATGGCATGTTTATATGTTTTGTGACAAGCTCAGCATTTCCAGATTTTCATGTAAATTGTACTATTAAACCGTCAATACCTTACAATATTGCAGCCACAACAGTAGATGGATCAGTAGAAGACAGTACAACTGGAGAAGACAGCTCATCTACTGAACTACCGAGACATTTCGTTTCTTTTCATGCCAATAATATCGCCTCTCAATTGTCCAACTGTGACGGTTATGTTTTAAGGAATACCGTTGTTGGAATTTGTGTTTTGTTCTGTACAATAATAATTGTACTGATTTTAGTGATTGTATATTTACTGTGGTTGTTACAAAGAATTACTACAAAGAATAATAAAAGCAGTGAGTCTGCAGTGGAACCTTACATGGAGCTTCAAAGTCCTGCGCCGAAACAGTCCTATACAGGATTAAGAACTCGCAAAAACGGTAACCATGGAAACCATGGTGACAATACTAGTGATGGAAACCATGGAGACGATAGTGGTAACCATAGTAACGGTGAAATAAATAGAGCATTTGAGGGCAGTCAAGGGTTGCCAGGTGACGAGTATGAAATAGTTGGTGATCCTACCTCAACAGCAATATCAGAAGCTTGAAAGAGAGAAAACTGATTTAGCTATCAGGACTGATGCGTGTTTCTGCATGGAATACGTATTCTAACAACTCAAAAGTTATATCTGCCTTTAGGCCTATAGGCCTATGGGACTAACTAAGCAAATATCAAATAGTGGACCTTTTGCTGCATATTTTATAAGCATTATAATGCAGGTACGTGAACAGCATTGAGACACATTGCCTACACCACAGGACCTACAAAAATTATGTGATATCTTCAACATATTCGCTTAAAGGGGGACCCAGTTGACCAGGCAAACTTTCAAGGACAACCCAATTAAGTAGGCTTAAAATATAATCAAGTCAATGTTCACCTCTATACCACCAAACTTTGTACAGCTCCCAATTTAATGTGTTTTCCAGATATTTATAGCGGCCTTTAAGATCAATGCAATTTTTTTGCCAACGTTCACTACCATCATGGCCATTCTCAAGATGCTGTGACCTACCAAATCGCAACAGTTTAAAATAGTTGCTAACCTTAACTTGATTGGTACCAACAACAATAGCAAAGAACAGTTATGCATTTCGCAAAATAATGGGTGATGGGCCTAAATGGCGAGATGTGTATGGGCGAGTTGTGCTTCAGGCAGTGCTTGGGTGAGTTGTGAAGCAAGTTGTAGGGTGGGTTGCCAGGGGTGGGTTGTCATGGTTGGAGGAGTAGTGGACAAGTTGTAGGGGGGGGTTGTAGCTACTGTATAGTGGAGTTGCTGTTGTAGTCACTTGTGAACAAAAGAGCATGATCATCCATTGCTTAAAAAATACATCGTAAAAGTTTTTAAAACTTGAACAGGAACATGATGTTATCATGGTTATCGGAGGTGTGAGGAGAGTTGTAGTTTATTAAATGAATCTGATCTGAAGTGCAGTCATTGCCTACCTGCAAGAAATAGATGCAGTGAAAATAAATAGCAGCTGTATGTTTTAGTGAGTGCCTAACAGCAGGGGGGTGTGTTATTTTGCAAATTTCAACTTTTTAATATGAATTGCAGTTCAAAATATGGTATCAACATTGGAAATCAAGACTATGAAAGAATTTTATTCAAAAATGATTTCTAACCCCCCTGTACATGCCCCTTGAAAATTTTGAAACAAGGTTTCCGAATTCGGCAGGCTTGTGTAGCAGACGACATTAATGGAAGTTGAAATGGCTGTAAACACTTGATTAAAGTGCTTTTCGCTAAAACTATGGGTTGTGTATGTGGTCTTCTTGATTAGCTAGTGTGAAATTAGTTCCATATGATGACATTTGAGCAATTTTGGACATTTAGGCCTATAGGTTGGTGTGGTGTAAAAAGTGAGTAGGCCTATCTTCGTGATCTTAGAAGCAGCAAGTGGAGCTAAAACACTTTAAAATGAAAAGATAGACTTTGTCATTACAGATCAAACAGCTCATAGTGAAGGTGTAGAAAGTCTTATTGATGAAAGGCTGGATTCTGGGTTTATGTCTGACCATCTTTTCTAGGTGTAGGCCCTAAGGTCCGTATGCACAAAAGTGGAATTGAGTTCCATCAGGAATGGTCTTTTACTCTTATTTACTTCATAGAGTAGCTAGCAAATTCTAAAGATTTACATGCAAAGTCCAAAAATAAGACAAAATAAATAGCTTAAGAAAATGTAAAGGAAAATGTCCCTTGTCCTGGGACCAGGTCTAACTTTAGACCCGGTCTAACTCATTTGTGCATACGGACCTAAGAGTCTTACCAAGCACGTAATTGGGAACAGAATAGGTAGACCCAAATAATACCCAAGAATAATTCTACTCAACTACTGCCTCATCGTCGAGCAGTTTGACTCAACAGGCACTTGGCTGCATACAAAGTTAATAAATCATGGAACAAGGAAAGTCCAGTGAATTGACATCCACATTTCCCAGTGAGCCTGAAGGACAAACGCTTTAATGACTTAACATATAGGATATAACTCTAGCTATCTAGAAGATCTTCAAAAGTAAGCCCGATATAAACACATACATGCATGCATTGTCAGTGCTTCTGGGATCTGGACTCCCTGAAACCATATAGTCTTACTATACAGGAGCTCTGATTAGTTTACATCATAATTATAGAGCCATATTTTTCACTAACTAAACTTCAACAGTTACAACCTACTCAAAACTGATAACAGCCTTTAATCAACTTATGATGACTAATTGCGCTATGATCCCAAGAACCTTCTTAACATCAACATTCTAGCATTCTCCTTTGTGTCAATGGACAGATTCCAGCAAATCAAGTACATGTATGATAATGACATTTGTGACAGGCCTACTCATTTAAAGTAGCAGAATCTTATATATGAAGCCACAAAGATAAAGATGATCGATCATGTCTTGTTCCGGGTTTCTGAAGCAGAAGGGAGACAGTTTTACCTTTGGGGAATGTGATCTTACAGCTGAGCATGCCATAGGCCTATCTTCCATGGATCCAGAGAAGCTTGACAAGCTGCGCCACCGATCCAAAACCTTGCAGCTGTATCTTAAAGATATGCAAGGGACACAAGTTTTTCACTTCTTAAATCAAGTGATGTTTGCAATTAAAAGATCATAGAAAACTGTGTGTGAAATATAATGCCGAAAACCTGAACCTCTATTTGAGGAATGTGATGTCTAAGGCAGACTGCGGCTGGATTAACGGACTTCAATGAAGCATTGCACTCTCTTCTAGACAAATAAAAAGTGATAATTATCCTCCAGCTGATAAAGCTGTTTATGGTATTGTCAACATATTGTATTAAACTCAGCATTTACAATACAAAATAATTATTAAACAGGCTCAAGAATCACAATTTCGTTCAGTTTCTATGATAATCTATTACATTAAGCATGTGCAAGGCTGCCGAATTCGGCAACCTTGTTACCAAATCTTCAGGGGCATGTACAGGGGGGTTAATCTACTTAAATTTATTTTTAATGATCATATTCTTGTTTAGTATAGTCGATACCATATTTTCAGCAGCAATTCATAAACTTTTTGAATTATCACACCCCCCTACTAACAGGCGTGCACCTAGACCTACATGCAGAATGTACGTGTGAATTGTGGGGAAAATGCTATTGCATTGGTCCAATTATATAGGCCTATAGTGTTTTTCTTGTTCAACATTAACTTTGGAGATGGATTTTTCAGGCAATACGATGTGTGGTGCAAGATGGTTACCCCGAACAGGCACAAGGTCCACAAACTGAGGTCCCTTATACACACAACAAAAGGCCACAATAAGAGTAAACGGCCGTGAGTATATATAGGCCTACAAGTAAATATATGTTGTAGATACTCATTTTATTTGGTAAGTTTTTTCGAATCTGTCTGTTTCCAAAGTAAAATGCAGGCCCGTACGCAGGATTTAATTGGGGGGTGGGGTGATTTTGAAAAAGTGGGGGGGCGATTTTGTGAAAAGTGGACTAAACATTTTTGTCCAAAATCCTGGGACTTTTTGTATATTTTTCCAAATTGGGGGGGGGGGCACCTTTGTTCCATAACCATTAGGGTATAGGACATTTTTGTTTTTGATATAGCCCCGAATGAAATGTATTTAATTATGTTTGTACTCACTCAGGTAGCATTGTGTGTGAATTTTACATCCGAACTAGAGGCTATTCTTTTTTTATGGGCATTTTAGTGTCTAAAATGGCCCAAAATGAGGGTTTTTCAACATTGCCGTTCATTTCTAATCGTCACCCCCATAGGCTTTACATGTAAAATAAAAAGGCACATAAAAATTTAATAGCCTCTAGTCCAGATGTAAAATTCACTCCAAATGCTTTTTGAGTGATTACAAAGATAATTAAATACTTTTCATTCGGGGGCTATGTGGAATTTTTTTTTATGTATTCCTTGTACAATGACATTTCACTATAAAATGTCCATGGGAAACAAAGGTGGGGGGGGCGTCACACACCTGCACCCCGGCCCCCCCTGCGTACGGGCCTGTTTCTATCATTAACCGTAATAGAGAGGCATAATAATGAATCTATATAAGTAGGCCTACTTGGTTGGCTCTCATCGTCTGCTGTAACTTTAACAGGTAACTGGCGCCCTCTATCTAATTGGCATAATTTTTTTAAACTAAGGTTCGTAAAAAGTAAAACAAGCAATGATGGTGGCAGTATAAGTCAAAGGTACCTGGACCCTCCACACTATAAGATATAAGGTTCTGAACAGGTTCTAAAGTTGTCCTCTCAGGAGAGCCCTTAGAGGGTTGTGTGCTGAGGCTTGTGGATCAACGTCTAGGGGCCGTGCCTGTGCGTAGCGCACTAGAAATCACTGCGCTTTTTTTTTTTCAAAAGACCCAAAATGGTTCCTAAACCGTAAATGGCCCACAAAATGTGAAACAGAACCGTTTTCGGTTCTTTAGAGAAAATAACCATTTTTAGAGGTTCAAGAGGGAGGGTTCTCCTGAGAAGATAAAAAGTTCTATCTAGAACCTTTATTTCTTAGAGTGCACATCATCCACTCCAGGTAAAGACTGAATTATTTTGTACAGGCATCAAATACTGCCCGCCGGCTGCTGCTGAGCGTTTGGATGAAAACCAAGCATTGGCTAAAAACCAATGCGATGTAATTAATTCAGCTATGAGTTGTCTTTCAAAATATTCAGACTAAATCCTATTGTTGAAGATCGAGTCTCTCAATGTCTGTAATAGAATAGTAAACTCAGTTGCATATTGAGATGAATTGATTTTATAATGAAAATAGACTGCATGTTGTTGTCTGATATGATAAGCTTCAATCTGCGTATTGAAAACCCAGCATGCGTATTGAAAACAAAGACTGACAAAAAGAAATTGAATTTTCTTGAGTTGCAAACGTTAAAGAGTAATGAGCATGCGCAGATTGTAAAAATGGGTCATTGCAGTCATTTTTTTTTATACATGTGATGTGCTTAGCCTATGTCGCTCGGCCTTTCTCGAACAAAATCGCCATACGTGGCAATACACTAAACCCACCTAAAATGACTGTACCAGTAGGCCTACATGCTCTCCATAGAAATGACTTGGTTCCTATTGAACACAAATGTAATTGATTTGAAGGTACTATTTGCTTTAAAAGTAAAAACAAAGGTAGGCCTAATTGTGTGTTTTTTGTAGGTACGGTAGAACTTTATGAAAATTATGATTGTATAGAGTGATTGTTATTTTTGTGATGTAAAACTATTTAAAAAATAAATAATATAAAAAAGTTCTCTCTTTTTTTTGTTTTGTTTTTGTTTTTTGTATAATACATTTTGTTTCAGTTACCGGTACTATAGGGCCTATATGCGTTGTCATTCATATCAAAAGGCTTGTATAGCCTAAGGAAGAAAACTATAAATAAAACTAAGCTTTTTAACGTACCTGTCCGGTGTATGGGCGTTTCATGCTTTTAGCCTATAAGTAAGCCTACGTTTATCATGCCAAGGTAAACCGAGCAGCATTTCTTTAAATTAAAGTTGGGGCTCTGCAAAAATAAAAGTTGTGGGATTTCCGAGACACAGTATGTATAACCGTGACTCGGTCGCTCTCCCTGTACATGGTGTCCATGAAAGAACTGTATCGTCGTGAATTGATTTTTTGTGTGTTTTGTGTTTTAACGTATAAACCAAACATAACTAAATAACCGATGTGGTTGAGGAATAATCAGCTATCACATACTTTTTGAAATTTGACAATTGACCGTTCCGTTTTTGCGAAAAAGAATTTCACGAAACTACCTCAATTTCAATCCGTCACGGAATCAACATCTATCAATGACAAATTAATGAATAGACGCCTCAAGATTATCAAAATCAAGGGTCTTTCGGACTTTGGTCAAATATAAGGGGTCTTTCGGAGCTGCGAAATCCAAACAGGGGGGTCTTTCCGGGGGAGCACGGTATGGTCATTTCTGGGGAATGTGCCGTGATTGGCACTCCGAATACAGATCATCGATTGATACGTGAATGCGTGGAAAGGAGGGAGTTTCGTAAAATTCTTATATTTTAAGAACGGTTTTAAGTTTCCGACGATACAGTTCTTTGAGACTTTTTTTTGCCAAAATATACAACCTTTTATTTATTATTTTCAAACTGCCAACTCATAAGAGTAGGCCTATCGTATCACAACCTTGTCATATACATCGTCATCATCATTTGATGAGTATGATTCATATAAATGTGGTTTGCTCACGAGCTCTTAACATGCTATAAGGGGTAGCGACCTTTTCAGACTAGCCCCTGTTGCAATAAAAAATTCTTATATTATGTACGCCTATTCCTTGGGTCATTATACGTATCATTATGTTATTTGCTTACGAAATTTTATATCTGGTAAGATTGTTGGGTCAATTGGTGGAAATCGGTAATGTACTGTGCATATGCACATTAAAAGGGCATTTCGTGAGCCACAGCCTCATCCCCCCACTTTTGAGATTTTTATATCACTGGAAACCTCTGGCTACATAATGTTTATGTACAAAATACGCTTTGTCTATGGAGCAGTGTAATACACATAATCATGCATAACTCACTAACGCAAAATCGGAATCAATTGAAATTTTGGGAATAGGTTTTTTTTTGGATATCTAATGAAAAATGACATAAATAGAGGATGCTAGGATTACGAAATACTTCTTTAAGAGAAATGTCACGAATTTGATTTGGTCCCCCATTTTCTATCGGTTTTTATAAGAATAATTTTGCACAATGACCTGGTCAGATGAAGAATAATTTTTTTCAAAAATAAACCCCATCATTTGTTGGTGACAGTATCTGTATAGGCCTATTCAATATGACATGTAGGCCTACTGGCCCATTGTATTTCGCACACAAAAAAGTGAAGATTCTCACGTAACATCGCATGATAGAAAAAATGTGTGATTGTGAATGGTATTAAATGTTATTCAACCATGTCAACGATGTTTATTACAAAATGAATTTATAGACGTTTTGTACGCTGGTACTTTACTTTACGTACAAAAACGTCTGGAATTCATTTTGTAATAAATAAACATCATTGAACAATTAACATTTAATACATTCACACATTTTTATTCATTTCGCTCACATGACAGTTGGTGTTACTTTTCAATAGGGGCTAACCTAAGAAGGTCCCTATGAAACCCCTTAACTTAGAAACAATGCCTATATACACGTAGGTATGTTTGATAGTCATGCGTGTTACTTAAAACTTTACTAATATATCCAAATATGATACAGTATATATTAGCTCATTTTGCGCAAAATGCGAAAAAGAAAAAAAAAATAGGTGAAGCCGGAGGTTCCTATCAGCAGACTAATCAAACAAGCTCTTCCTCAGACTCATTCTTCACATCCGCCAATTACAAACCACAGATAAAACATGCAAGTATCCACAAGCGTGAGTAAGAAACTGCAGATGTGGAATTGCCAGGCCGCTTTAAGAAAAATGCCATTCAAACACAAGCCATAATTTGCTGTTTCCTGCGCCAGGCATGACGGGATTACATCTGAATCAGTTTAACTCTCAATCTCCAACCCAAGTTCCATGTCGTGTGTATTACTAATTATTGTACATGACGTTAGCTCTTGATAGCCGAATGTAACACTATTCCCGCTGGTAACAAAAAACAGACTTTCACCTCAGCTTAAGGACAACTTTAGTAAAGTGTACTTCGCAAGTTGTTAAGACATGGTATATAGTGTATAGCACAAATTCGATTGACACGAAGTTACAAAGAATCTTTCGAAATGGCGAGCAGTGGGGTAACAGTGCTCCGTGAGATATCCCAAGCATTCTTAGAATGCGGAATATGCAGCGGCAACTTCAAAGAACCGCGAGATCTTGTCTGCCATCATACATTTTGTCTTCAATGTTTGACATTCCTATTCGAAGACCAACCACGAGATCGAGATTCTATATCTGTGACATGTCCATCTTGTAAGAAGCCTACACCGATTACAGAAGGAGGTATAAGGGCGTTGCCTCGGAATCCTATTCTTGAGTCACTTTTGGAGAAGATTACTTCGCATACGCAGAAATTATTACGTAATTCGTGCACTTCTCATGAAGGAAGAGATCTCGCTCTTTTCTGTCAAAAATGTGAGATCGCCATGTGTCACGAATGTGCATTTGAAAGCCATCCGAAACCTGAGCATGAATTTGTGCCACTCCCAACCGTGGTCAAAGAACATCGAGATTTCTGCAATGAACATTTAAGAGATATAGCTGATGAGATTGTACGAGATGAGAGGAATCTGAAGACTGCGAGAAGAAAGAGCGCCATTTTGCGCGAGAAGAAAGACCAAGTAGAAGCTGAGATTCATAAGGCAGCCGAGGATATGATGCAGTTGATAAAGATCAGAGAGCAAGAGTTGGGAGAAGAACTGGACTGTATACTCGAAACTCGTGAAGACGAACTCCACGTGTTTTGCAAGGCTTTAGAGAAGAAGCTTAGTGAAGATCGGAAGATCTTGGAAGAATTACACTATGTCCTAGAACGCGGTGAAGATACAGAGGTGGTTAAAAAGTATGGAGAGATTCGGAAGAAAGCGAAGAAAGGTCTTAAGATACCACTTGCTCCTGATGGTCTGCGCTTCGTCACTTTTAAGCGAGATGAAGATAAGATCACCAAGGACAATTTGGGATGTCTGAAAGAATCGATGATTCCATGGGTTGATAAGCATTCCGATGAGGTTACCAATGGTCATACACCTCCTTGCAGTCCGAAGGAAGGCAAAGGGAAGAAGGATAAATCTGAGAAAGAGGCAAATGAGAAGAAGTCAGGATCAACCAAACATGACAGGCACGAAGAACCGTCCAAGGGGAAAGATGGAAGAAAGGTGAGCGACAAATCAAATTCATAGTATCATAGTGACCGTAGCATACGTATCTTATGCATGATATAGGCAATGTTGTTTTTTGAGATACTTGTAATTAACGTAAGAATGTAAAAGAAAGTCAATTCGATCTTCTTGGGGCTGGCGGTGGCGAAACTACGTGTTCCGTTGCCGGAGTGCTCATATCAAAACCGGTGCATGGAGCAATTGTGATTATAATAAACTCAAAATATTAGTAAATAGATTGTTTAATGGTAGATCTCAATGTATATATATTTTTTAATCTGAAAAAATCTGACCACCACTACTATACCCAAAGCCGTATGTATAGCCAGGGTGCAGGTTGGGTGGGTGGGTGGGGGGGGGTCGACCCAACGCCAATCCGAATAAAAAGGTCCACTTTTTCTTTACAAAAACATTGAAAATTATCCCTTTTTTGAAGGAAAATTCACAAAATATGCACCCCAAAAATGAATCCTGCTGGCTACAGGTCTGCACCCACCCTTTAAATGCACGGACATCATTATTTATACTTAGATACGCATTGACGTGCTGACATGCAAGTTGATCGTTCAAACTATTTTAAGCATGAGTCGGAAGAAGGAAATGGACAAATTCTAGGGGCATGGCAGGAAAGTTGTCTTTCTGAATATACGAACCTGTTAAATATCAAATGCACAATTTGACATTGCAATGATGACTCATGAGCTTTTCCCTCGACAAGAGCAAATGCGGGTGGAATTGCAATTTGTAAGCATAGGACCTAGCCTATACCGTAAAAACTCGATAGTTAGCATACGGTATATCCTTAAACATGAAGAGCCCCATCCACAAAAGTGTTAAGGGTTTTGAGCAAATCATCGATACACATAATACGAACAAGTAAACCTGCAAATGTGTCTCAACCCCATTAGCATGATTAGCTCAGTTGTTAAAACGCTGGACTTTGGTACAAATTACAATTTCATGTTTTCAGAAGCGCTCGATAGTATAAACACATAACTATCGAGTTTTTACGGTACTGTTGTCAAAGTGTTCAAGAAAACATCATATTGCAAGCATTTGCAAGTATACCTCTACAAATTAATACAAGTAAAATCCCTGGCTATATGCAAGTTAACAAAAGGAATTTGGAACTGTTCTCTTTTTTTGAAATGTGTTTTTTGTTTTTGTTTTGTTTTTTGTTTTGTTTTTAGGAGGGAGGATCTTTATAACAATGAAACAGTTTCAATTGTAAGTTGGCCATTTTGGTGGTTAATTTATCTTCCAACATGTCTAAATTTGGGACCCAATTTCCGTATGGCATGCCAAATTTGTCTCACCCACCTCTTTGCATGGAAAAACTTCGCCCACTGATGAGTAAAAACGAAATCCCCACCCAAATCTCCATAGAGGTATACATTAAAATTGAAAATACAAACAATTCGCCACTTTGGAGGCAAAAAAAAACCACACAAAAAACAACCAACAAATAATGATCGCCCCACCTGCTGCTGGGGGGGGGGGGTCTTCAAAAAATTTGTACTGGGATGTACCACGCAGACTTTTAACTCAGACTTTCTCTGTAACTTATACGTTTTCCTGTTTTTGGCACCCATCAATATATCAATTTTTCACCAAAACACCCAAAAAGCACCCAAATTTGCTTTAATTGGGCGCTTTTGCTTTTGGGCGCATTGGTCTCCACTGAAAACCAAAATCGCTGAAATGGTACCCCAAAACCGTGGCACATCCCCGTATACCTTCACCTCTCCGGGGCTGCTGCAATGCTGCATCCAATATGGTCCAGATTAGTGCTGGGGTAGAAAATATACATATTTTGAGGTTTTCGCGCCATTCATGTTAATTATGCAAGTAATTTTTTTGCGTAATATTAGGTATGCTTGCCCTAAAATAGCGTGCCAAATAGTACTCTTTTCTGGTTGCTTATAATGTTCTCTCCGCCCACTTTTACCATGTTTACCTTCCTATCAGGGTTTTGCATCACACCAACTAGAGTTAGAAAAAGCTATGAAAACTTCATTAATGTAATGTATCACGCTTCGCTAAAACTATAAAAAAGTTACAGTAAATGACGAGTTTCCAACTGTCAAATAATGTGCCGAGGAAATGTCATCTTGACAGTTGCAAAATCACGAAGTTGACACTATCATGACAAAATATATGATTACTCATCATCAAGTCAGCGATAGTCATGCAAAGTTCTTTGCTTCTGAATAGATCATCATACAAAAGATTGAAACCAATTTTTTTGGGTATTTCTAAACCATCTGTATACTTTTTGCATGCCAGTGTTAAACGTGAATGAATTAAGCTTATAAAACAATGCGTACTTTAAAATGCACCATATTTTGTTCTTTCTGAAACTTTTTAAAGTTTCAGTTTCAGCTAAACTGAAACTGATCTAAACTGAAACTTTAATTCCCGTATGCTGTTCTCATAAAAAGAGGATGAATAAAAAGACGAATAAAAGTACTGTTTTCAATGTTATATACATCTGATCTCTAACAGCGAGGAGCTTCGTACGGGTGTCGACTGCTGACACAGACAAGTTCCAAATTTTCTTTAAAAATTTCAGAATTGTACATTTACATGATGAATTTTGGAATTAGCATGACAAATGCTTGAGTACAAACAAAGCTTATTGATTCAGTGGTTCCTTTTTATGTTGAATAACCTATTGGAGTGGACTCAAATGGTATACCTATGGTCTGTGTGGCTATATGAGACTTTTAGACACTTTAATGCGCCGCCTTTTTAAGTTAGAAGAGCCTGATAATGTAGGTCATGGATGTCGGAATAACATAATGTGATGATAAATGAACTTTAAGCCCACTCTCCTTGAACGTTATAACTTTCATATCCGGATGTCTAAGTCTACTTACCCCCTTAAAATAGCGACAGGAAATAGCCCTTGATATCCATGGTGACAGATACGACATTAACCCATTTTCTCTTCTTTTCATTTCATTTTTTGTGTTCATTGTGTAGCAACATCCAAGCGAATTGCCCCCGACGCCTCCACCAAGCCCCCGCACTTCAGGGGTGTTTTCAATGGGCCCCACCCCATTCATCAAAGTTCAACCAAACAGTCATCATGATGGCGTTGGTGGTAGTCATGGCAACAAGCAATCCAATAAGCAGACGCTATCGCCGAGTGCTGATATTTTCGGAGGGGGTCATCAACGTAACCATAAGGACTCTCATCGTGACAGCAGAAAGGGGATGAGAATCGTGGATCCGAATTCTAATCAAGATATTACTGAATTGATAATGGGGGATAAGAACAGAAATTCACAAAAATCGAAGAAAAGAGGACATCAAAGAGAACATGAACAGCAACAGCAACAACGGGATCATCAGCAGCAGCAACAGCAGCAGAAACAACAGCAGCAGCAGAAACAACAGAAGCAACTCTTGCCAACCGAAGGTTTATGAAATGATTTATACATAGACATTTAAAAGCATGGTTTTAAAGATGAGATCCGCCAACTGTGAGCTATAAAACGCTTAAAAGAAGAAATATCTTTAAAATGCGCTTAATTTGAACATTATTTTGACATAATTATAATAAGACTGACCATGCAAATTAAATGGCTATTGGCTAGCGGGAATCTGCCAAGGAGTTAATTGAATATAGTTCTGTAGGCCGTGCGGCTATAAAAATATTCAAAATACGTTGTTTTTTCTCTTTATATTTTGACACATATTATATTAGATTAAAGTGCATTATTTGATAAGTAAAAGAGCTTCATCATATACATATTATTCTCATCATTGTAAAATGTGAATTTTGAAGAACAAAGTTCCTGAACGTAACTTTCCAAAATTAATGCAAAGTTTCAGCATTATGTTTAGCCGTATCAACAATATTTATTTTCAATCCTGAAATGAAAGATGTCATGAGCGTGTTTTACCATATGCCATGACTGTTAACAAATTATTGCGTTATCATGTTTATGCTGCTTTTGATATACAATGTATATTTTTTATATACGTCGTACTAACTTTCTGCATGTCATTTTTCCGAGGCATATAATTTACAAAATGGAATATGTTCTAAATAAGTCTCCAAGGGACTCTATTTAGGGAACAAACCAAACGTTTAATGACGTCCTAAACGAAAATGCTTTCGTTAGGAGGCTGACCTACCTCCCTCCCCTCCCTCACATCCTTCCTCCCTCCCACCTCGTCCTCCCCTATCTCCCGCCCTCCCTGAAATGTAAATGTGAAATGTTAACAATAATAAGTTACAACCATACAAGATAACACTTATACCGATGTGTTCTATAGTTTGTTTTAGCAAACGTAATGGTACTTTTTGACCCCCCCTTGTGAAGGAACTTTCGTTTATCATGTTTATAGGACATCACCGAACGTTTGGTTTGGTACCTTAACAAAATATGGTTTAGCTCGGATAGCAACGTTGGACAGTATTTTTTGTGGACATGAGAGCACATCAGACATATCGAATTGCATTCTGAATACGAAGAATGTCCTTCTGATATCAAATAATTTTCATTTTTTGAAATTCGCGATATAACATTATAATACAAATTTTATGGCAAATTACAAAAAAATTGATTTGTAACAGTCTCGATATAAAATTTATAAATCTAATATGATATTTATTTAAAGTATATGTAGCTGGGAGGAAAAGCCGACAATCATTTGAAAATTTTGACTTTTCGTATTAAAGATATAGGCCTACATTTTACAATTTTAATAATTTGCCATAAAATGTCTTCTATATCTCCAATTTAAAAAAAATCAAAATTACTTGATATCAGAAGGACATTCTTCCTATTCAGAATGCAATTCGATATGTGCTCTATGTCTCACAAAAAATACGGTGCAAACGTTGCTATCCGATCCCTTAACCACTAAAGCTATCAGAGATCCTGCTAATATCTGTCCTAAAGTAAAGCAATACTATAATAGTATTATTCTGTCAAAAACTTGAACCTTTTTATTATTTAATAAAGGTAGACATATTCTGTCATCACCTCAAATTCAATGTTTCCGTCCGGAGTGTCATGAGTGTCAGATCAGACTTCCATTTCCACTGACTTTGACGTCATGCGTATCGAGAACTACTATACATTTTATACAAAAATATATATCCTTTTGCTCAGAATTTCCTTCTTCCGATTTGAAGTCTTTTGTCGATAATTTACTGAAAAGTCGTCTTATTTCTTACATTCTGTGTGCCGGCAATTTTCTTTTGTTTTCCGGAGTGCAGTCTTGTGATAACAATTAACAGAATTACAATGTGTATTCTTTCACTCATCTGGGAAAATGTTCAAATTGTATAAAATTGAATCTTGTCTTTAACCAGAAAACTCACTTAATATAAATTAACATAATTGTTTGTTGCTGATGCTTTTTGTACCAGATTTTTGATATTATCATCTTCGTTGATTAGTTGTTGTTGTTGTTGTTGATTTTGTTGCAATGGCAAAGAAACGTTTGTAATCAAGCTGTTTTTCCTCTCCCCCTCTGCTTTTCCCCGTATTTTTCTTTTATTTCAGACACTATTCGGCATGGCTGCTCGTCAAAATTATGCCAAGTAAAACTTGAAAGGACCGTACGCTTTAGGACCTATCTTGGGTAACGTTTGTGATTACAAATCATGAAAGTAGTGGTATTTTACGTTGCTTTTTTTTACAAGGGTCAAATGGTGGTTGGTAACGTTTGTGACATCATGTGTAATAGGGTCTTTGGGACCGATCACTTCTGCCTAAAGATTTTGTAAAACTTATTGGCTCCTGCTTATTTATGTTAGCTATTTATCAGCGAGCATACACTCTAAGATATGTGGTTGGTAACGTTTGTGACATCACGTGAAATAGGGTCTTTGGGAACGAACACTTCTGCCTAAAAATTTTTTAAACTTATTGGCTCGTGCTTATTTATGTTAGCTATTTATCAGCGAACAGTATGTAAGTGTTTGTCGGGTTATCACTTTCTCTTACTTACGTCTGGTAACGTTTGTGATATTTGATCGATAACTTTTGTGACATTTTGTGTATAGAAATCGTATGCTGACTTATGCATGGAAAGTTAAGATTGAACATTATGCATGTGAATTATTTCTTTCAGATTTACGAACATTTCTTTTAGTTTTACGACCATTTCGGTGAGCAATATCAAAATAATGTTTATATAGCCAAAAATAAAAATAAGAAAATGTTTTCTGGACAATAACCCTTTACCTTTAACTTTTCTGTTCAGAATAAAATAATGATGATATAATTGGTGAAGAAAATATCATTAAATTCATGTGGTATGAAAATAGTTATATTTAAATGTGAACGAACCAAAGTGACGTCACTGTACAGGATAACGTAATTTATGACAATGGATTTGTTGAAAGGCAAATGTGTTTAACTTGCTAATAATAAAATAATTTGTGCAAATCACAATCAGTCCTGTGTGATGTGATGTAAAACCAGACTATAATAGTTCTCTCATAAGGCTGAGTTCACATAGAAGTATACGGTATTCGCTATACGAAATACGGTCATTCGATCAGGCTGAGTTCATATAGGAGTATACTATGTGAACTCAGCCTGATCGAATGAGCGTATTTCGTATAGCGAATAGCGATTTTGTCAGGTTACCCATTTTCTTCGTCTTAACAAATGCTTGTAACTTTACTTCTTGAGGTCACATTGCATTCAATGAGGTGTCATAATGTGCAGAATTAGATATTTTAAAATTTGGACGGTATACGCTGCACTAAAATCGAACACGCGCGATTCCCACTATACTATACTATACGCAGGTATACGGCCTTTTCGAATAGCTCTTATGTGACCCGGTACTATGAAATTACCTTGCTCGATTTAATCTATACGCGTGCACCTGCAAAACGTGCATCGTAGGCCTATACCCGAATAGTATACTTCTATGCGATCGTAGCCTTATGTGACCCGGTACTATAAAATTGCCTTGCTCGATTGAACTATATACGCGTGCACCTGTAAAACGTGCACCGTATACCCGAATAGTATACTTCTATGTGAACGCAGCCTAATTATTGTGTGACCCGTTTTCACATGATGCCCGGTATATGCGCCGGCAACGGATGACACGTTGAGAAGAATTGGGTTTTGCAACTCAGAAAGTTAATAAGCCTGTCTACCTTCCCGAGCTCCTGACTTCGGCACTTTGCAAATAGTTAACAGATTTTAGTCACGTACCAGTCAAGAACTCGTGAACTCATGAAACTCCAAAACAATCAAGTGGTTTTAATTATAACGCGGTTGGGTTGTATCTAATTTACTGAAGAACCGCTTGAGTTTTTAGGAATTTTATATGAGTTCACGAGTTCCTTGTGACTAAAATCTGTTAACTATTTTCTTTATTTCTCAAGTGGACGTCAGGAACTCGGGAAGTTAGGTCTATAGGAACTCGGTTACTATAGTTCCTAACTTCCTGAGTTGCAAAGCCCAAGCGTTGACAGTTGAGATACCGGACGTGGACCATACATTAGATTATTGTGATAGTACTTGTGAAGGATGAATTTAAATTCAATAATTGCAGTCAGTGCTGTGCATTGTAAAATCCGAAAAATTGTTGTTTTTCAGTAATTTGCATTGATATGCACGTACCGGGGACATGCATTGGCCTGATTGACACCGTTGTCCCCATTTATTAATCTATGGTTGTCCCCTTGACAAATTATACCATGTACTATACATAGTGCACTCAGAACACTAGTCAACCGATGGCTATTGTTGTACAAGGCTCACTCAGTCATTTAATGAGGCAATACAAACGATCGAATTTGGTGTTGAAATGAGCAACATTTTCAGTTTCACCTTTTCACTGTAAAATTAATTTTCTCGTTTCATTTTTTCAGTAAATGTCGGGAAAAAACTATAATGTTTAGTACTGTATTTTTTTCAAACCCTCGATTTTCACAGGCTTCAATTTGTCCTGTGAGCTTTTTTTTTTGGGGGTCAACGTTTGTGCTTTTCAAAGTAACATAATTCGCTAATGAAAGATATTTCCCAACTGTCTAAATCACAAAGAAGTGGGAAATATCTTTCTTTAACGAACTATAATAGTTTGAAACGCTAACAAATGAATTCCGAAAAAAAGCTCGCGGGTGAAGTTAAGGCCTATAAAAACCAAAAATCTTACACTGAAAGAAACAATTTAACACCAGGATTTAAAAAAATGTGTATCCAAGCACTTTAACTGATATACTGAAGAAAAAAAATATTACTTTATATTTGTCAGAGAAAGTTAATTTCATAGCAAAAAGGCGTGTCTCTGTATTGTGCTGATTTTAACATCGACTTTTAGGACGACTATGCATAACAATAGAAGCTGTTGACTAGAGTTCTGAGTAAATGTCCCGTCTTTAAAAAATAAAAAATAAAAAGGGAAAAAATATAGCAGTACAGTGTCCCAGCTCACTCCGTGAAAAAAACAACAACAAAAAAACCAAAACAAAAAACCAACCAAAAAAAAACCAAAAACAAACAAACAAACAAACAAAAACAAAACTTCCAAGTACAGATTTCGACCCTGACCAAAATCAATACGAGCTAATACGGCTTAAGAGAATTTGACCAAGGAATTAATAAACAACAAGCCTCAAAATGACAATTGATGACAATGCCATAATGATATTGAGCTGGAATAATTCCCACTACATGTATAACATTGTTGCTCTAAGGTCACAAACCCATTCAGCAAAATAATAAGCATGCTTAGAGGTAGACCTAGTATAATGATAAGACAGCACATAAGTGTTTGTGATCGAATGCACTCAGTTTCCTGGTCAGCACCGTCCATTTTGGTATTTATGGTGATCACTGATGCAAAAGACAGATGATCCGATGATGATGAATTGCAATATGGCCGGACGTTTATTCTATCTTTTGCCACTTGTTCTAATAACTTTATATTTGCCAGCTTCATCTCTAGCCCAAAGTGTAACCGCTTCTTTCCAAACAAACCCTGTGGATGAAGATAGAACAACCATTCTAATATGCAATGTGAATAATCTCGGAACAAATAATGTCGTCATCGACAGAACAATTTACTCCAGAACAGAACCACTTGTATCAGGTACGCAAATTCTGCCATCCGTAGATGATAACTTCTTCCTTTCAATCAACGACAATGCAGATGGTTCTAAGACTTATTTCATGACAATTAGAGGCGTATACCACATAACAGATCCTGGTACGTACACGTGCAGGATTGAGTCGGCAGGAGGATCTATTATTACCAGCCAATCGGCCATTTTGTCAGTGAATTACAATCCAATATCGTCTGATCCAAGATGTTCCATTGCGGATTCAAATACGGACCTCACAAGGCTTTCTGGAGATGAAGTAGTTCTTGCTTGTACATCAGAAATTGGCTATCCACCTGTAGATATCAAATGGTCCCATTCAGGATGTAATAAAGACAGATATTTGCCTGGGCCTACAGTTACTTCTTTTGGATTTTATAACTCTGAATTAAAGATCGCCCTTTCAGATCAAGACAACGGTGGTATGTTTACTTGTACTTTGAGTCGCCCCGATGGTTCATACAGTAAAAGTTGTTCTGTAGGGCCTTTTGTGGTACTTGGAGGGGAGGTATGTAACATGGAGAGTACTGCCATGACAGCGCCATCACCGACTGATGTTGGCAAAGTGACTACTGACGGAATGGAGAGCAATGCCATGACAGCCCCATCCCTATCACCGACTGATGGTATAATGGCTACTGAAGGCAATGACTCTTGGACTCATGTCGCGAATAAACTACTGTGTATATGCGGTGTATTTTGCTATGTTTTGTGTTTTATGCTGTAACTTTTCCATATTGATTGATCTTGTGCATTTTGACTGACGGACGAATCAGTTTTTGATTGCAACTTTGCGTATACACATGGAGGATAAATAATAGTTAAGTAAGGAGCTGCAAGCATTTTGTCCTTTTTCGACAATTCCATAATTATGATGAGTTACGAAAACATGACTAAAGCCCTCTTTAAGGGATCTAAAGTGAGCGTTTATTGCGTTTCGGCAGTATTGTTTGTGGGATATGAGGGCACCGCAGACCTATCGAATTGCATTCTGAATAGGAAGCATGACTTTCTGATATCAAATAATTTTCATTTTTTGAAAATCACAATATAATACAAATTTTATGACAAATTATTTTTGATATATAGCAGTCCTCGAAGTAAATTATATAAATCTAATGATATATTCTTAAAGTGTATGTAGCAGGGAGGAAAAGCCGACGGTCAATTGAAAATTTTGACCTTTCATTTTGAAGATATGGATTTTTTCCCAAAAAGACCTTATTTTTGTTTGGTGTTTTGGGAAAAAATCCATATCTTCAATACGAAAGGTCAAAATTTTCAATTGATCGTCGGCTTTTTATCCCACCTACATACACTTTAAGTATAAATCATCAGATTTACAAAGTTTACTTCAAGTACTGTTAAATATCAAAAATATCAATTTTTAATGATTTGCCATAAAATGTGTATTAAATTGCGAATTTCAAAAATTTTCATTTTTTGAAAATCACAATATAATACAAATTTTATGACAAATTATTTTTGATATATAGCAGTCCTCGAAGTAAATTATATAAATCTAATGATATATTCTTAAAGTGTATGTAGCAGGGAGGAAAAGCCGACGGTCAATTGAAAATTTTGACCTTTCATTTTTGAAGATATGGATTTTTTCCCAAAAGACCTTATTTTTGTTTGGTGTTTTGGGAAAAAATCCATATCTTCAATACGAAAGGTCAAAATTTTCAATTGATCGTCGGCTTTTTATCCCACCTACATACACTTTAAGTATAAATCATCAGATTTACAAAGTTTACTTCAAGTACTGTTAAATATCAAAAATATCAATTTTTAATGATTTGCCATAAAATGTGTATTAAATTGCGAATTTCAAAAAATCAAAAATATTTGATATCAGAATGACATTCTTCGTATTCAGAATGCAATTCGATATGTCTGATGTGCTCTAATGTCCCAAAATAAATACTGTCCAAACGTTCATACCCCAGCCCTTAACATGATAAGACTGAAAGTTACCTAAGGGTCGATTCATACTCGATGTATTCGACGTCATCAAGTTTTCGTCATTCTACAAAAAGGTAAAACAATAAATGACACAGACAAACTTAAATAATTGGATAAAAACACCCCTCCAGCACGAGATAACAAGAACTGTCTTTAAAAAAGACAACGCCGCGGATGAAGATCAAGTTTCACAAACAATTTTCCCTGCTCTATCCTATTATAGTCAGGATTGTGCGTTTCCTCTTCAATTGATCATTTTGTTGAATGGAATGATAATGATAATAATGTTTGACATGATCAAATAATAAAATCAAATAAAGAAGTTAGAAAGTGGAATAATAACTTTTATTAGTATATGTGTTATGATTAATAAAATAATAGAGTAATAAAATAATTTATTCATTTGCCTATCCCTGCAGATCAAAATTAATATAGGGCCCCCAGGAGTAAATTTTAAGTGAAATTAAGATGTGCTTCCAGTTGCTACTGAAGATACATTTATATCTAATATCTACTATAAATACTCACACCCCGATTTTTACTTGTTGGGAGTTTTATTCACCCTTTGAAATCTACTTTAGAACGTTTCGTACTCACTCCCTGCTATCTACTCTACATATTTTTTATACTCATTCTTTGCTGTCTACTGTAGATATATTTACACGGACACCTTGCCATCTACTTAAGATTCTTTTATACGCACACCCTGCCATCTACTTTAGCTCGTTTTACACTCATACCCTGCTATCTTCTGAATATACTTTTATACTCACACTTTGCTATCTACTCTAGATAGTTTTATAATCACACCTACTATCTACTGAAGATACTTTTATTCCCACACACTGATATCTGCTATATATAGGCCTACTGTCATACTCATAACCTGATATCTACTGTTGATAGTTTTATTCATACTTTGCTATCTACTTTAGAAAGGTTTTTACTCACACACTATCTACTCTAGATAGTTTTATGTTCACACTTTGGACCAGCTATCTACTGTCGATAGTTTTATACTCAATAATTGCGAATAACATTGCGAATATTCGCAATAATTATTGCGAATATTCGCAATAATATTTCTAATTTTTTTTTTTTTTGGCACTAATATGCTTCCGTAACAGACAGAGGGCAATATTGAAAAAAAACACCTTTAATGATTTCATCGATAAGGATGTCACCTTAAATGTTGGGGCGGACCTGCAAAACAACCTTGTTTTACCTGTAGCCATGGTAGTGTGCATGGGCACAAAGAAAATTGCCTGACAGGTAAGACGAAAATCGGTGAGCCGTGCAAACTGTCAAATCATGATAAGTCGGGTATATTGAAAATCATTTGTCTTGCAAAAGGAAAAAAACAACATTTCATTGTAAATAGCTGCCATATTATTTTATTTTGGCAACTACTATACTATGTGATCTTAAATGAACATTGAGGGTAGAACTCAAGTACCAATTAAGTCATGCAATTGAAATTTTCCAATACACAAGACGAGTATTTTCAGGGCCTCTATCATATCATGTTGATTTTCACTGAAAATTTAGTTGAATTGCCCAATTTAATTTGTATTAAACTCAAAAATCACAGGAAAAATCCCACTTCAAATAACCTCCGTTTACAATCCGGGGGCTCAACCTTCATTTCGGGTGCGTGACTGCCAGCGCGAGCGAAATGGCGAAATTGGGTCTTGCGAACTTCATTGGGTCTTGGGAACTGAATTTCGCTCAAATTTGAAGTAGGTCTATGGTCAACAATTACAAAGAACTGAATAACGAAAGCTTTTAGGTTGGGATCTGCACTTTTTAGTGTTTCTTTTGAACTGGAAGTCTTAAGAAAACAGAAACATTATCAAACTTTGGGTCTGAGGAATTGCTGGAGAGGCATGAAATGTGGATATCTCATTTATACCGCCGCACATACGGTATACCATATATTGGCATGCGTCGTGTACATGTCAACAAACCTCATTTTCTACTGCAAATCTGCCACACAATACCCCCCCCCCCCATTTTTCAACACCCAGTGCCATTATAATGCATTGAAGCATTTAATTTTTCAATATTATGGCTGGATTCAGCATAGCCTCAACGCAAGAATCCCATTGTAGTCAACCAATCCGTTTTAAAAAGAATTTTTATTCAGTTTAGCTAACTTTGACTGGCCTCGTACGGGCTGACACACAAGGTCCCCCTATTTTTTGGGGAGAAACCTACACTGATATACCCCTATGGTCGTATACTTTGGTAGGCATAATGAGTGTACGTCTCTTTCATAATGAGTCGGGGGTGGGAGGGTTCAATTCCCGGCCGGAGTCGGTCACTCATACTGTCGTAGCAGTGCCGATAAATGACAAGTTCTCCTCATCAAGAAGGGATATCCTTTGGCTTTACTTAAGTGACCAGAATACATCCATCCATCTTCATTTCAACAATAAGCAAAATATTGCTTGCTCCATATTTGGATATCCAAAAGAGTCTTCTATAAGCATACACAATGCCTTTGAAGGGAAAAATGTTTCTAGAAACTTTACCAAAACTGTATTAAGACCGTTTTAACGTCACCACAAGGCAGCTTCGTAACTTCCCGGATATGCATGGTTCACTCCTCGATATGTTTATTGTTGTTATGCATATAAAATTTTAATAATGGTGGGGACATTTGACATGTCTTTTCTACAATTTATTTTAAATTTCCTTAAAATGTCAGCGCCAAAATTAGTTACAAGTTTGAAATAATTGCCATGCTACAAGGAAGCTTGTAAATAAAATAATCCGATAGTCATATCATGCATATTGCGGGAGCTATAGCAAGGCCAAACTTTATTTGAATAAAATATAATAGCAAACATAACGCACGTGCGAGTTTACCTTGAGTAGAATAAGGAAATACATAGGCATATCCCTGGATCAAATCTACTTAGTTGTTACAACTTGCTGGCTGTTCAGGAAGTATGTTGTGATTTTTCCAGATAGGAAAGAGAATATAACATAGGAATTGGCAACCAAGTCATGGTCACTACCAACATAAAATACCCAACCTAACAGCAGAATTCAGTGCATGGAAGCTTTTCACGTTGCTGTAATTAATCGCTGGGTCATCGCACCGAACTTCGTTTAAAATGTATTGTGTTCATGACTAATCAATCACAATATTATTCATATAATTACTAAATGATCATCAGGGAGGATGAACACGCATTGTTTTCAAGTGCAATTTATTTTTGTTTAGGCTCAGTGCAATTAAGTTAACTGATGTGAGTTGGGCATACCAGAACTAAATAGTGTACTATCAGAGGAGAGACAAAGTGAGCAATCAGTATGGCTTCCGTGGTTGGGTACTATTTTCAGCAAATTTTTCGGATCCTGATAGCAGCATTAGTCTCCTACCACTTAATCGGTATATCTGATGCGCAAACTGTCACTGCTAAGTTCCAAAACAACCCGATTGACGAAGACGGTACAGCGCGGCTCTTCTGCACTTTTTACAACTTAGGTGCAAATTATGTCGCGATAGAGAGGACTATTTTTACCAGAACAGAGACACTGGTTTTAGGTTCAGAAATAAGACCATCCGTCGATGATAATGTTTTTCTATCTGTTTCCAACAATGCTGATGGGTCAAAGATATACGTGCTTACTATCAGAGGAGTACACCATTCGTATGATGCTGGTTCATATAACTGCCAAATTCTAACAATTGCATCACAGACAGTTGTAACTATGCGATCCGTTAATTTGTATATTAACTATATTCCAGACGCTTTTAGTCCGATATGTTCGATAGTACAATCATCATCCGACCTAAGCAGAATCTCTGGAAGCGAAGTCCGACTCGGCTGTCATTCAGAGCTCGGCCATCCACCGGTTGACATCACATGGAGTTATTCCGGCTGCAACCAAGGCAGAGTCCTACCTCAACCTTCGGTAACCAACTCCGGGGGTTATTATTCTGAGCTGAGAGTAACTTTGTCTGGAGAAGACAATGGTGGTTTGTTTATTTGTACTATCAGTAAACAAGATGGTTCTTTCAGTAGAAGTTGCTCTATAGGGCCATTTGAAGTTATCGAAGGGAAGGAGTGTAGTGTAAACGTTTTTGATACGACACAAACACCGTCTATGATCTCGAACTTTGATGCGACGCAAAACGGTAATTTTACTGGCGATAGTTCTTCGAAAAGACAGATAATTGATCAATTATTATGTATTTTGTGCCTCGTGGTCAGTTTATGTTCTTCATTATTCATGACATTTTGAAAGTAGACTTTTATACTTGAGGATTTTAACCTTTCTTTATCCTGTGCAATTATCTGAGCAGCATTTTCGTTAATTTTACCAAAATGAAGAAAATATTTGATTTTGCTCATGCCCAAGCTATGAATCACATAATATTGCGATTTTCGTACTGATATTACTTATACGCAGACATATTATATTATATTATATGTCGTTAACTTTGATCACGTTCGCTGATTAACGATTTCTTATTTTATAACGAGCTTTCAAAAATTCAAATGAAGCAAGTGAATAACAATGCATTACACCTGCAATTTGGTCATATAAAAGGCCAAAAATTATTTGTGAATATGCACTGTGCATACTATAGTCTAACAAATTTCTACCATGCACATCTATCATGTTTACGTATAGCCGAGATGGGTTATAACAGACTGTTTTATCCATTAACGCGTGCACTTCCAATTTGATTCTCTTTTATATTTGAATAGCTTCCTCAGTATTTGCATTGAACTGATCAATTACTATTCAAACTTTGTATAATTTTCATTAAACTGATGTTTGGACAAACTTTGTGAAAATAAAATCATTAAAATTAACTTTCTATTGCAGTGTATATAGCTAAATAAGTAGTGTTATGAAATTATAATCACAACACAGATCCTGATCACAATTACATCATGTATATGCTGCCCCAGAATTAAGATGTAGGCCCCTTATTGCGTCCGACAATATATAAGCTGTGGCTCATCTTCCGAGAATTACGGTATAATTAGTGCATGCGTGTATTTTGCTCATCCAATATTTTGGTTGATGCGATCACATGACAACCACTACCATACTTATATTATTGTAGATACTTTTATAAAATTTGTATTTAATTAATCAATCAATTATTAATTAATTAATTATTAATTACCAATAATAACCACTACCATAATATATTATTGTAGATACTTTTGCATTTAATCATTAATAAATAAATAAATAAATAAATAAATAAATATTAAAATAAATAAATTTGTTCTTTGAATTTTTATACGCTCTCCCTTTTGGGATTGAGCACTTTATTCAAAAGATAGTCTAACTTGAGTAAAATGTTGTTAATACGCTCCTGCTTTGCGGTTGAGCACTTTCTGACTATCTCCGATAGACAGACTGACTCTGAATAGACTTTGGCTGTGTTGACACCATGGAATGTATATTCTTTCACATTCCTAAGAGATGGTAGTCCACCCAAAGCATTTCATCGTGTCGTCTGACGATTGCCTTTTTAGGCATGAAACTCAGAGTAACGACTACCTATTCTGGAAGGTCTGTTCTTTGAATTTTGAATTTTTAAATAAATAAATAAATAAATAAATAAATAAATAAATAATAATTAAATTAATTAATTATTTACTTAATAATTTATTATAATTAATTAATTAATGCAGTGGAAAACAACGCGTTGTTATTCAAAAGTAACGCGTTGCCATTTTTATCAAAAGCTCTCTGCTCATAACATTTATATATAAAGTTATGGTAGAAAATTAACTGCGTCGACATTTGATGAAGGAAGCAAAGAAGCGAAGAATAATTATAATGTCGTAATTGAATATTTTATTACACGAATTTTCGCCTGCGCTCGCGTTTTAATCATGTTTTAAATGTTTCTCTTGTGTAGGCCTCACAACACTATTTTTGTCACCTGACGAAGGGCGAGGCCCGAAAATTCGTGTAATAAAATATTCAATTACGACATTATAAATATTCTTCGCTTCTTTGCTTCCTATAAAGTTATGGTGATGTGCGCCCGTAGCCTGAAGCGGGTTTCTCAAAGGTTAAAGATCATGAAGTTGAAGAAAGCAAGATGGGATGGCCGTAATAATGAGAACATGGCAAGATTATGTATGACTTCGGAAATAAAGTGATTATTGTTCGAGTAAAAGACATTTTTCTCTTGTATTATTATTATAGGTCTGTGCCTTTTACTCATCATGGAGGGAAGTTCGTTTTATTTAAATGTGTTCAAAATGTTTTAAAGTCCGAATGGCATAAAACCTGTAGCAGTCACGAAGAAATTGAGCATCTTTTGGAGCGATCTTTCTTAAATGTGTATTAACAATTAAAGACGTTTTATAAGTTGGGACGGAATACGGGGAGGTAGGCCTAAATACGTATACCGAGTACCACCAGAAAGATAACCAAAAAGTCTCCATTCCCATTTTGAGCCCACTTTCATCCATTGGGCTATTCCAGTTGAAATCCATACACCCTAGTATGAAATGACCCTTACAATCTCACACGGGTGAAGAATTCAAACGGAGTCAATCATTCAGGTTACCCCGGTTGAAATTCAAACTTATGTGAAAGATTGGGGTCATGTTTTCCACAGGGGGTGTATCATGGATTTCAACTGGAATAGCCAATTATCCCATTCTTCCGATGAACGTGAAATACCGTAAAACCTCGTCTACAAGCATATATAGTGTTTTTGATGAAAGCTAAATTAATACGATACATGCGTAGATATGCCAATGCAATAGATCGGTCTTACAATAATACTTGTTTGTATATGCTTGGATCTGTAATTTATTTGGTCAATTCTATAATGGCGCCTGGATTAATTTAGCTGTCATCAGAAGCACTCTATATGCTTGTAGACGAGGTTTTACGGTAGGTCACTATTGTCCCTGATAAAATATGGATAGGCATTAATTTGGACGGGCCATGTTAGTTATTGCAAAAAATAGTGTAATTTGTGTATTTTGGCGGCCATTTTAGATTTCACACCCTACCCCATTTTTAAAAATGCACCCTATTTTTTTAAAACACATGACACCCTATAGAAGCAAATTCAAGTAGAATTTTGCTTTTAACTATGGGTGATATGTCCAACCTTAGTAATGTCACTGGAAGACCCCCTTTTTAGGACCTGTCGCCCAAACACCCTATCACTTAAAGACCCTAGCTCTTTTTAGGATCTGTCACCCAAAGACACTGTTCATGTAATCTGTCGCAAAAGACCCCTCCAAGCACCAGTATACCACTTTCATCATTCATGCCATGCATTTAGTGCAAAAAAGTGAGGATTTTGTTTTAAAAAGGGGTCTTTGAAGGGAAAATAGGGGGTCTTTGGGGAGCAGTTGATAAACCACTGGTGGTCTTATAGGGGAGTGTGGCGGATAAAAAATAAGGGGTTTAAGGACTGCACACATAATGCAATCCTCAATATTGAGTCCTCAACCTCATGGCAATTTAGCTGTGTTCTTAAATCAGGTTATGGATCACTGCTTTTTCTAGTTCACCATTTTCTATTGACAACGACCCCGGGGATGGATTCGGATCGGTGCAGCGCTTCCACACATATGTGAAGGTAATACAGAGAAAACAAAAGGTACAAAATGTTTATCATACCAAATATGGAAACAATATTATATATCGTCTACAATGACTCATGTCTTCAGGTGGCCATTAACAATTGTTTTCAATTTCTATATGGATGTTTGGTTTACAGGTTGATAGTCCGAAGGGGCAATGACAGAGTACTAGTCCGAAAACCAAATAAGGGTCGTTGTAAACCCCAATCCTAATCCTAACCCTATATACCCCTCACCCTAACCTAACCCCAAACCGGAGCCTAACCTAACTCTAGTCCTTAAACATAACCCCAATCCTTATAAACATAAAATGCCCTAAATTCTAACTTTAAACTTAGGACAAACGGGCTCATCCCGATTTTTACATAGGAGACTCTAACCCAGATACACTAAATGTTAACAAAAATAATTGTTGAATTTATTTAATTTAATTAAATTTTTGCCTCGTTTTATTAATTACAATAAAATCATTTTTTAAGTTCACACAACAAAGTTAAAGGATTATTCAAATTTTAGTTACCTAATTTAATTAGCAAAAAGTTAAAATTCTAAGTTAAACTTTCAGATTAAAGGTTCTTCACAGAACCACTAAAGGTTCTCCAAAGGGTCTTTAGAAACATTATTATTGTAAGCGAAGAAACAATACTAAAATGTATAAAGGATTCAGCAGCTCTGAATTATGATTCATCTCAATTTGAAATAAGTATACAATATTTTCCGGATAACGAGATACTGTAGTCCATCATAAATGGCTACGGTTGTACTGCGAAGGTATAGGGGGTTTTAATCTATGAACACTAAAACATGTAAAAATCTGAAGATGTTTATGTTTTTCATACAAGATAGTCTTAAACATGTTAAAAGTGTGCTTTTAAACACTATCTTGTGTTAATAGTAATTAGCAATAACAACCCTATACTGTAAAACATTAGCCATTAAAAGTGTTCAAGTGTTTATTAAGGGTTGCTCTGCTGTTTTTGCAGTATAATGCTTTATTCACAAGTTCGGAAACAATAGACATGACAAATTACTTTATTTTCCTGCATGGAGAAGATAAATTCGGAACAAGAAAGCTCTGTCTACAATAATTGCGCTATAGACATTTGGCAATTTCAGCATTCCATATTATCATGTGTGCACAACTAAAATAGGACACCTGGCAGCTATTACTTAAAATAGGACACCTGGCAGCTCAGTGGCGTACCTAGAGGGAGGGGGACAAGGGGGCAGAAGAGAAGTCTTGTCCCCTGTGAGAAGTCTTGCCCCCCAGGCCTTCTTGTGTAATTTTAGCCCATTTTTGTCAAAGTTCCCCCACCCCCGGAAATTTGCTTTGCCTGTTGTTAGTACTCGAGAATCCTTGCTATTACCATGCTATTACAGATGAGACACTTCTTACACTTATCTCTTGATATGATTATATCATTGCAAATTTTAACTAATCGAAAGTATTCTTTTGCATGTTATGTAAACTATTAAAATACGGCACAATAATGGCAGAACGTAAACAATACATGAGAGGTGACAATGGCATGATAAAAAGTATAGGCTTCTCCGCAAATGGCATACCTCACCTGTATTTCCCAAACGAACTTTTTTGTGACTCATAATAAAATGAAATGATTCATAGGTGCTATCTGTTGAGTCAGTGTACTGAACCTAAACCAATGACCCTGTGATTGTGTTTGTCTAGTATACAATGCATGACAAAGAAAACTTCAGGTAAGCAAAAAGTGGTTTTCACTGAAAGGGTGATCATATTCAAGTTAAAATAAAAACAATTGACACCAGAGACATTTCCAGTAAAATTCCCCATAACAATAGCAATAATTAAAGAGAAAATGATAAAATGCGCAACATGATGATTTATGCAAAACTTTAACACCATTAAGTAAAGGTTAACCTACGGTGTACTTGTTAATGTATGTAACTTTTACACCTGTTTGAAGTAATTTTTCAGGGTGTCTTTAATACTTTACGATAGAATAATGTGTAAAGATTTTTCCGTGTAGAAACTATCCGCTATAGTGTCTCTGTGCACGAAACAATCTTCACCTATACCCGCATCCCTCAGAAGTAATAAGTTATCTAAAAGTGCGGTCCTATTAATTTAAACTGTTCATTTTGATATGTTTTCACAAGCCACCCTAATAATAAATATTGCTAGAATATTTTTTATATTCCAATATTAAACGGGGTCTCGATATTTTGCCAAGTCATACGGACGACTAAATCATGAACAAAAGGAATTGCCTTGGAGTTGTACTGAATAATGCATGCCTATTGTACTTGAACTTTAACAAGCGACCACGGTACTGTGTATTTGTCTGATTCTGAATTCAAGTGAAATTAGTTTATGTGAATACGGATAAATTGGGGAAAATATAATGAGTCAAAACTGGAACTTAAAAAAAAATAATCTGAAAATATCATGTTAATCATTAGCGTCTATTATATTCACCATTGTTGCGATCAGTTTTAAACATAATACCAATTGTTTTGTTTTTATACTTTTACCATGAAAATCATATACTTTCACAGTTTCGTTCACTGTTTAAATCGAGGATGGGTCAAGATCATTCGATATGACTCAACTGTTGACTTGTGAAAGGATCAGGAACAAAAGTTCCCAAATCCTTAATACCTATTCATTCTAAAGGCATCTAACATTTTCTAATAATCATTAAAAGACATTAATCCTTTTTGTCACTATTTCGTGTTTAAACCTAACAATGATTAGGATACAAAGAAAACATAAGTAGGATAGGTCATTTCATCCGCCAAATTAATATAAAAAGCTGTGATGAATGTGAACTTGGGCATACAATTTTATCACACTTCAACTTAACAACGTCGTGTTTGGACGCGGGCCACACAGAGATCTACAGTTAGCAAAGAAAATAATCGTGGGAGAAATTGCAGAGGAAGATAATATAACACTAGCAACGATTAGCACAAAATAGATAAAATTGGTTACGTCTTGTGACTTCCTCTGGCCAATGACCATTAATGGTATAAGGCAAAATCACCAAGGGCTTTGGATGAAGATATGACCATGATTACCCACTTTATCATCTTTTTACATTGACGTGAGGGAAAGGTACACACAAATTACGTCACTGAACTATTGACAGTTATATGCATAAAAATCGAGTACCTGAACAAGACTCAACAATAACTTACCGGTGCATGAAAACACAATAGGCGATTATTTATCATCGACATCGATCAGTCAGTCGGTCGTTACTTAAATATCAACAGTGGTAGCAAGTAACCTACGGGGCATTTTTCAACTTTGTGTAAGCACACCAATAATATCGAACAACAATCGTGCTTAATATAACATGGAGCGATTTACTTATCGGCGAAAAACACAACTTTTGGGAGTAATTCTTTTCATCATAGTTGGTTTTTTGATACCAAATATAAACGGTGAAACGAGAGTACAAGTGTCGGTTATTAACAACCCGGTTGAGGAGGACAGGACTGCCATTATACAATGCCAGACGTGGGATATACCACTCGGAGAAATTGTTGTATTTGAATTTGAACGACGAGGTCGACAACCTGAACTGTTGTTGTGGAATGGTCAGTTTGATGATCGTGTTGGCGATAACTTTTTCACGAATATACAAGAACAAAATGACGGCTCAACCATTCATACATTAACTATCACTTACGTGTATAGGTTCGATGCCGGTATGTACAGGTGTAAGGTAGGACAGGGTACAAGTAATCAGCAATTTAGATCTACAACAAGTGGAACAGTGTACCTTGATGTCAATCATTTCCCATCAGATATCTATCCAACTTGTCATATCGTAGGGAATGACAAAAGCCTAACAAGAACACCAGGGAGTGAGGTTATTGTGGGATGTACCTCTGAGTACGGGAGTCCAAGAGTAAGCTTACAATGGACAAGAACAGGGAATGGCTACTTCCCACCTGCGGTAGACAACTCTAATGGTGCTGTGTATTCAGAGATCCGAATGGCTTTGTTGGAATCCGATAATGGTATTGTATTTACATGTAGCGCTACAAGTTCTGCTGATGATAGTTACAGAAGTACCTGTTTGATTGGACCATTTGAGGTGACTTCCAGTCCAAACGTGGTACCTACTTTCCCACCTGCACCACCACAAGTTACCACGGATTTACCACCTACCCCAACACCCAATACCCAGGCTGTAATCAGCGCTCCTGGAGCCCCATTTCTTGAACGCAGCACAGCTACAGTGACATGCCAAGTTTGGGAATTCCCAAGTAACTACATAATGTCCATTATCAGAACAACTACTGGAGGAGTCACTGAAACTTTGGTATATAATTCTCTGCTTCTCGGTACGCAAGCAGGTAAATTACAGTTTGAAAGATCTCCACCTCAAAGCGATAACTCTGTTATTTTTACTCTCACCTTTAACGAAGTCCAACCTTCAGACGCTGGTTCATACACGTGCACCATTTACAGACCCACAAGTGCAAATTCATACGCGATCAAAGTCACCGATACAACCATGTTTGAGGTGAACATTATACCTACAACAGAACCACCAGTGTTTGCCACAGTTGCTCTTAGCATTCCTAGTCCAGTGACAGAAGGTGATCGGGCATATATACAATGCGTTGCAAGTGGGATCACCGGGAGTGGACTTGTAATGTCCATAGAAAGCACTACTTCTGCTGGTCTAGGAACACTAGCTCACGACGGACAATTATCAATAGCAGCATCTAATGCAAATACCTTCTTCCTTATAGTTCAAGATGACACAATCATCGACGGGACCCTTAGCTATTTCATGACAATCACCAACGTGCAAAGCATCGATGCGGGATCATATGCATGTGTTCTCAAAAGAGCGTATGGTTCTGAATCGGTTGTGGCTAGTGAGCTTAAGAACTTGGAAGTTACTCCTCATACTATGCCAACAGATCCATCGCAAACTGTTCCACCAGATATGAATCCACCTACATTACCAACAGAAACAACGGTAGTTATGAAGGGACCTGAAGGATCCGTAGAAGATGACGGTGTAGCGGTTCTTACGTGTCAGATTTGGGGTCTTGATGGCCAACAGATTTACATAGATAGATCCACATCGAGATCCACCGAAGAGCTTGTAGTTGCTAGTCAATTGATTGATAGTGTAAGAGACTATATCTTCCTTTCGCCACAGGGTCAAAGTGATGGCTCGTTTATCTATTTCCTTACCCTACGCTTTGTTTCAGTACATGAAAGCGGTACTTATTCCTGTCACGTTAAGCAACCTATTGGTAGTAATTCATTCTTGACAATCGCCAGTGATTCGTATTACCTGAATGTTGTTGTACCAACTCCTCCACCTCCAACTCCGCCACCTGTCGCAACTGTTCCTACCACTGGAACCAGAGCTATTGTTACCATCTCAGACAATCTAGCGCACGAAAGTTCAACTGTCCTGTTTCAGTGTCATGTCCATGAACTTCGAAACTACCAACGAGTTGGCATCGAACGGAGCACTTCGCTTGGAAGTGAAAATCTTCTGTACGAAAACGAGATACCTATCTCAGTGGCTGACAACTTCTTTGTGTCCATTTTGCCGCAACCAGATGGCTCTATTATGCATTATTTGACAATTCGTGATGTGCATCGTTCTGATGCAGGGACATACACCTGCTTCATCTACAACATATACCAGAAGTCCATAGACACAATGAGTTCACTGGAACTTGACATTGCTTATCTTCCAGATGAAGGCATTCCAGTCTGCAACACAAATACTAGGCGCAGATTCAACGCTGGAGAAGAAATCTCGCTTGGTTGTACATCAGGTTTTGGCAAACCTCGCGTTGGTATTCATTGGAAAACAGATAACGACTTCCAAGATAGCTTCCGAGGATCTTACGAGGTCTTGGAAGAAAGTGTGTATTCAGAACTCAAAGTGGTAGCCAAAACAGAACATAACAATGCAACTTTTATATGTGCTGTGACGAATAGCGCTTTTACAGACACTGGATATTCATGTTCAATCGGACCATTTTTTGTTAGCAGTGCACCTAAAACAATGGGACAAATGGCATTGATTCTTATACTTTCCGTAATAGGAGTCAAACTATTACGGTAATTGACTGTTACATAAATCTTTAAATGAATTTTATTAATTTATCCATGCTCCATAAAATTGTAGATTTGTACATTAATTTATATTATTTAGTAGTCAATTATGAAATTTTTAGCAACTCATAACCATCAAAAACTGTTCAGATTTGCATATTTATTTTACTGTATTCTGCATTTTGCATAATTGACATAATTTATATTGTAATAATTATACCAAAATTGAATTAACTTGAAAAAATTAACATCCTGATCAGAATGGGTAGGCGTAGTTTGCATGATTGAAAATCAGCCTGCAACATGGAAGTTAGGGATGATTTAGGTAGGCCGATAATCTAATATTTGTGTTGCAATTTTATGGAATATGGATCTGACTTTATTTGATATGTTTGATGTGGTACTACACCCCTGATAAATTTTGTGACTAATTTTGCATTTTTCTCAAAAAATAACTACACACTGGTAACAAAAGGTATGTATATTATAGGGGCAAGGAATCCAATTACTTCACTGACATTTCAGTGATTCAAAAGTGGTTCATTATATATGTAAAGAAATGAGGTACATTCTAGCGGTACCTCTTTTCTTTATATAATGAACCACTTGTCTTCAATCACTGAAATGTCAGTGAAGTATTATACATAACTTTTGTTACCAGTGTGTTATTATTTTTGAGAAAAATGCAAGAATAGTCACACATTTAACAAGGGGTGTTACTGTAGTACCATTGCAAAACACAATGTGTTTTCCTTTTTGTCAAATTTCAAAATGCTTAATTATATTTATTATGTAATGTTTTATTAAGTGAGCAATAACATATTCGATGTATAACCAGCTAACAATGGTGATTGTACTTGTAAATAGTGAATGCGGTTGTTGTCATAATTATCAACGAATGGTATCATCATGATGGTAATCAAGACGATTTTTAACCCGATGTTATGGGCTCGGATAGCAACGTTTGTACAGTATTTTTGTGACACATAAGAGCACATCAGACATATCGAATTGCATTCTGAATTATCAAATAATTTTGATTAAAAAAACCCGCGATATAATAAAAATTGATTAAAAATGGATATTTTTGAGATTTAACTGTCCTCGAAGTAAAATTTACAAATCTAATGATATTTACTAAAAGTATATGTAGCTGAGAGGAAAAGCCGACGATCATTTGAAAATTTTAACCTTTCGTATTGAAGATATACACGATCATTTGAAAAAAGATATATTTTTTTTCAAAAAGACCTAAACATTTTTGGGAAAAAATGTATATCTTCAATACGAAAGGTCAAAATTTTCAAATGATCGTCGGCTTTTCCTTCCAGCTACATACAATTAAGTACATATATTATTAGATTTATAAATTTTACTTCGAGGACTGTTATGAAAAAAATATATGTAGGCCTAAATTTTTAATAATTTGCCATAAAATGTGTATTATATCGACAATTTCAAGAAGTCAAAATTATTTGATATCAGAATTTCATTCCTCGTATTCAATTCAATCATGTGCTCTCATGTCCACAAAAATACTGTGCAAATGTTGCTATTCGATCCCACCGATATCATCATGATATTAATATTTTGAACTGTTTAGCAATTTAATAAGCCAATAGCATTTTATGCTTGGTATTTCCCTGTCACGATGCTCGTCTAATTGACATATCTTTGGTCTTTCCATGATTATGTCGTGATTTGACTTGCATCCTAAACATGGTCAAAGTTTGATGCCTGGGGATTTACTTGATAGTTGTTATAGCTTGGCAATCACATTACAATACATGGCAAAATTAAAAATTATTATATCACTCATACATAAATTCTAGACAGTTCATTGGTTGATTACCATTGGCCATTTTTACTATCACCCTCTCCGTGTGATAGTCTTTATTATATCACTCATACATAAATTCTAGACAGTTCATTGGTTGATTACCATTTATCATTTTTACTATCACCCTCTCCGTGTGATAGCGTTTACCATCATGTGCTCTGCCGTAGTGCGCCTGCGCCAAGCCGTGCGCTGACTCGTGGACTCGCCGATTTAGTTATTGGGTGGACCCCAACATGTGAAGTATATCACGGCAAAACATGGTGTTATGTTGATGAAAAAATGTATTTCCTACCTTAAATGGTATTTTAGTAATATAATTTATGCATGAGTGATATAAAACAAATATTAACTGTCTTAAATTCGTGTATTCCGGCTCGTGGAATGGAACAATCCATCTTTCACCTCGTGATTATATTTCGACCATTACACTCATAGACAGTTAATATGTGTATACCATCACAGTGCCTGCCGTAGTGCCCCTGCGCCAAGCCGTGCGCGGACTCTTAGACTCGCCGATTTAGTTATGGGGTGGATCCCAAAATGTGAAGTATATTACGGCAAAACATGGTGTTATGTTGATGAAAAAATATTTCCTACCTTAAATAGTATTTTAGTAATAGAATTTATGTATGAGTGATATAAAACAAATATTAACTGTCTTAAATTCGTGTAATGGTCGAAATATAATCACTCGGTGAAAGATGTATTGTTCCATTCCACTCGCCGTTCCGGCTCGTGGAATGGAACAATCCATCTTTCACCTCGTGATTATATTTCGACCATCACACTCATAGACAGTTAATATTTGTATACTTTATAACGACCTGCTTTATTATAATAAATTAGGCCTATATCATAATAAATTATATCTTCTAACGCATATCATAACCTTCGCTTCGTGCAATAGTGGATGATCTTCAGGTGTGGGTTGATGCTAGGGGTGGGGTGGCTGGGGTGACTGGGGTGGGGTGCGTGTGTTGTTGTGAGTGGGGTAATTCGCCAGTGACGTGTGTTTACTTGTAAATTTTACGTTTGTTTCATATGGCGATAATTAGGATTTGTATCCGAAATATCACTAAAACAAAAATATATCGATATGAGGTTGAGAGTTCAGTTATATCAGAAATACAAACATTTTTTTATATAAAGTTGTACACGATTACGCAAAATGCTTTATAGTGATTCCGATAGTTTTCACAATTTGTAAAAAAAGGAAATGAAAAAATGCAAGGGACGCACCTTTTGATTTACAAAGGGGGTTAGCTGGAAGTTGGGGTTCGGGCACATTATTTTTGGACTATAGGTTGGCCTATTGTGACCAGGATTAATGTTTAAAATTGTTCATGTATTATTGTATACACAGTTGCGGTGAACGGTGTTTTTTTCAGTGATACTGGTGAAAGATATTTTTAGTGGTTTTTTTTTTTCTCATGTAGTGGTTTTTTTCCTTCAAAAAATTTCCCGCCCCCCCCCCCCCCGGCCCCCGGAAGTCAAATGGTGCGTTCCTAATATTACTTAGATTAGATGATATTATTAAATACAACAACTGAAAATATGTGGATTTTCATAAATTATATCAATTTATCAGGTAATATGATTACTTCCTTGATGTCGAATAAGTACATCAAAAGCATAAATAAATCCCTGTGAGAACAAAGCCTATTGTTACATACAAGGAAGTTTGTAGGTTTTTTTGTCTGAAATCGACCATTATACGAGAATATGAGAATAGGCATATTCAATAATTTTTCAATATTTTCTTTATTAAACATATATTAAGAGGATTATCGCGTGGATTCCAATGTTAGATTTTGTGGTTACGTCACTGGCTCAATGTTTAAAAGCCTAAACAGTTAATCTAGTAAGGCCCGGTTCATACTTTTCATCCGAGGTCGAATTTTGTCATTTTTTGTAATTTTTAGAACAAAGTACAGAATATGGCTCAAGCATGCATTTAAACATATTTATTCGTCAATCTTTGCACAAAAACAAATTAATGATATTAATACAAATTAATGAAAGGGAATAATCCGAAATAATTAGGGTGATTACGCAACTGATACATGCTTGAACCACATTTTGTTCTTTGTTCTCAAAATTACAAAATGACTTAGGCAATTAGCGTAGCAGGCTGACGATATGAGATGCAACAAGTATTGTTTTGTTACCCAATCTATTTCCATATTTGCAGTATTTTTTTTTTATGTATAATGTGCAGTTATTCTTAAAGACCCATTCAGTGATCCAAGCGCAAGTGTAAAAAAATTAAAATTGTTTATAAATTGCTTAAAAGTGAAGGACAAGTCATTCAAATTGTCATTTCGTATTTTTAAAATGACAAACTTGGCAAAAAATGAAGAAAATGGCAGTACTGACAAAGTTGAAGCCCTATTCAAATACATGTAGCTAATTTAGATAGGCCTACAGTAAGCCAAAAAATTAAGGTACCAGTTATGTTTACCCCATGTATATCCTAAACAAAGACAAATATGTCATAACTGGAACCAGAAGCCAACAGCTGAATCCTTTAGCTCGAATTTAAGACCTCATTTGTTAAAATTGTTCAAGAAATAAAAACACGACGATCCAAAAACCCAAGGAAGATTCCATTTTAAAAGTTGCAGTTTGTTGCATTGCATGCCATATTGATTTGTACACAACGCGTTCCCTAACATTAGAACTAGCGCCGTACTTCCATTGATTAGCACGTTAAAACTAGGGTCGTGCTTTCATTGATTAGAACACAAAAGTGCAACTTTTGATTTCGTTTCTTCATTAGGTTTTAGATCACCGTTTCTTTAATTCTCAACCAATTTCAACCGATAAGGTCTTAAACCAGAGCTAATGAGTACAGGTATCGGCTGTTTGCTTTAATTTTGACATATTTGTCTTTATTTAGGATATACAGGGGTAAACACAACTGGTACCTTAATTTTTTGGCTTACTGTATACTGTCAGTATCTAAATTACACATTCGTGTAAAATGTCTTATTTTGTCTTAAGGGGTATAGTCCATACAAGATCCCGTCCAACAATTTTGCTTAAACTTCGTACCAATTAACTTTCATCGATATACTTCGAATATCTAAAATAAAAAAGAGGGGTCACCGAGCCCGTTTTTGAGAAATAACCATTTTAAAAAGGCTGTTTTGGGGGAAAATTAGTACAGGCGTCTATGGAAAAATGAAAAATTTAGACATATTTTCGATTATAACAAAAAATCTACCCCAACAATTTTGCTGATTTTTTAATATAATATGCGCACTGATAGGATGTTTCATTTAAGCTAATAAAAAATGGGGGTCACCCAGTTACTTTTTTCACAATTTGAGCAGAAATGGCATATTTTTTGGTTCAAAATACCAGTGCGATATCATAGCGCGTCACTCGCAAAAAATTGTCGCAACTCATACGCGCTAAATTGTCCGCGTATGCAGATGATATCGCAAACACCTGCAACATGACAGTGGGGTGATTTTCTTCGGTTTTATTAACCCTCTTGAATCCAAAGTATCCAGTACGTTATGTTTCACTCAATATGAAGTTCTTCAAAAATCGAAAACCAAAAGTGGTTAAGCCAACAAACAAAATGAGATATTTTACATGAATCTGTAATTTCAAATTGAATTGAATTTGAACTTTGTCAATATTGCCGTTTTTTCTCGTTGTTTTGCATATATACTTGTAGGCCTACCTATGACAACTTTAATGACTTATCCTTCACTCCTATGCAATTTATAAACAATGTTAGTTTTTTGCAGGCTATCACTGAATAGGCCTTTAGTTATTAACTTAAATATTAGCGGATCCCGTTATTTATCATGTTTAGAATGATATTAATATTACTCAAATATCATCTCATTTTAGGCATGTACCCAGCAAGCACAAAACATTTTCGACATCATTCGCAAAGGTTAGAAAAGGTTGCAAACGTTTAAATGTCGGGTTATTTAAAGGGTTATAAAGGGTATAAAACGTTTTCAAAACACTCAAAAACGTTATACTGCAAACATTCTAACATGTTATTTCAGTGTTGACAAAATATTTGGCAAAAACTATTTGCAAAACATATTTTTACAATAACACTTTGAAAACACTTAAGAAATATTATTGTAGTGTGTTTTCATACAAAACGTATTAAAACGTTTTCATAACCTTTATATAATCCGACATTTTAATTTACTTAAATCAAAACCCAAATGTTTAAAACGTTTTTTTGTGTTTGCTGGGACAACTTGGTTCGATCTACTTATCATTCTCGTTTTATCATTTTAAAAAGTTATAAAGTCAGTTGCACACGAAGTCAGATGTGAAGATAGACATTAAACAAAATTGACTTCATCTTCATGTGATATATATTTCAAATTACAGAATTTTACCTTAAAATAATTTCATTATATTAATAATCAGTAAAATAACAACTACTTTATAATAAATAAGTTATATAATACTAGTTAATAAGACAAATAAAGAGGCCGTTTGATATCACCCCTTTTATATATTTTTTTCGTAGGCCTACTGTGCCTCTTTAAATGGACAGTATGCCTAAGAAACAAAATAAAAATATAGACATAGTTTTATTTATATAATATATAAACCTATAGCCTATATTAATTTTACGTATTATTGATTTCCTCTTGCCCAACCTTTACCAAAATTGAGTTAAATTGTGTTACATTACATTACGAAGTTACACTTTATAGGTAACCATGAGAGATGTGTAACGTTAATACCACTGAATTACATCATAATTTTCTTTTCCATGAAATAATACATTTTTTGGATTTCTGAAATGGGCTCGCCCTAGTCTAATTAGGCCTAGGTCTATATATTTTGTTATCTTGGTTATTATTTTATCCTTCTTTTCCCTCATTATTTAATTCTGTCTTCCTTCTTACCACCTTCTTCTGTCTTTGTTTTGTTTTCGTTTCCTTTCTTCTTTTTATTCTTTCTCACTTCTTTCTGTGATCTGTCGTTGTTATTTATTTGATTGATTACATTAATTTTTTTTCAGTTTCCTTTATTTTTAATTTTTTTTGTTATTTCACTCTGTCTTTCTTTGTTTATCTTCATTTTATTCCACTTTTCTTTCTTTCTTAGTTTTCTTTCTTTCTTTCTTTCTTTCTTTCACTCCTGACCTTTTTCTTTCTTCATTTATTTCTTTAGTTATTTCTTTCCTTCTTTTCTTCTTTGTTTATCTTTCTTTCTTTTACAAAAATCATTGGTAAATGGCGATGAAAACATGGTACTCTCGCGTAGCTGACCAGCGACTGGCGCACACTCCACGCAGTTTTTAGTTTGACGCGCGCGTGGTGGCAAGAACTGCGAGGACAAGATTTCACAGAAATTTCAGTTAGAAACGAGTGCGTACAAGACGCGTGGATTATACCCCTTAAATACACGGCTTTCGGCTGAACCACTCGCATGTATATATATTAGCACATCTATGACAATGACAAAGGTACCAAAATCTGAATTTTGATGATTTTTACGATCGTTCGGATGAGCAAATCACTGAATGGGCCTTTAATTATCTGTTGACGTAAATCGAAAATACATTTTCACCAACTACATGTATTAGACGTCAAATATAATTGATTTTTTTTACTTCAACAAACATTCATTAGAAGATAAAAATGAATTGAAACATCAGGTTGAATAACGAATACTTGTTGCATCGAATATTCGACGTCGAGTATGAATCGGCCCTAACCCCAAATCCTTGTTCAGACTCTATAATGTTACTGCATTATTGGGTTTTTTTAGTCTGTGTATAGGCTACACTTAGGCCTATTTCAATCAATTATTTTTGGAATTCAATTTGGAATTGACATTCAGAGATAATTGCTGATATACTAAATATCCTATATATTAATCGGTGTAATTAACGGTGCCATTAAATGACACCACATACTGTATCGTAATTTACTTTTTTAACACATTAATATTAACAGTTATCAGTTATTAACAGTTATCAACAACAATTAATGTTGATGATTGAACGTATTGAATGATTGTCTTGTAAATATACTGCTCATTTCGCGGGTCGGAATGTAAATAAAATGATCTTGAAATGTTTTGATATTCAAACTGTTATTTGTAAATTGTTTTGTGATAGCGTCCTATCGAGAAAACAGGTTTAATGATTTTGAACAATATTACATTTTGATGATAAACATTAATAATACAACAATTCAAAACTTTGAGAAAGGGCACATTCTGCTAATAACATTAATAATAACATTAATAATACAACAATTCAAAACTTTAAGAAAGGGCACATTCTGCTGATAACATAGAACTAGCCCCGTTCCACAACCCGCGACGCCTCTCGAATAGCGAGCGGAGCGAGCACCGAGCGTTGGAAAATCATACAGGTAGGCCTATATCAGAGTACAGCACAGAAGCCAGTGCAATACTAACATTAATAATACAATAATTCAAAACTTTAAGAAATGACACATTCTGCTGATAACATTAATACTAATATTAATAATACAACAATTCAAAAATTTTGAGAAAGGGCACATTCTGCTGATAACATTAACAATAACATTAATAATACAACAATTCAAAACGTTGAAAAAGGACACATTCTGCTGATAAAATTATAATAATAATACAATAATTCAAAACTTTAAGAAAGGGCACATTCTGCTGAAAACATTAATACTAACATTAATTAATAATACAACAATTCAAAACTTTGAGGAAGGGCGCATTCTGCTGATAACATTAATATATACTAACATTAATAATACAACAATTCAAAACTTTGAGAAAGGGCACATTCTGCTGATAACATTAATACTAACATTAATAATACAACAATTCAAAAACTTTGAGAAAGGGCACTTTCTGCTGATAACATTCATACTATAATATTAATAATACAACAATTCAAAACTTTAAGAAAGGGCACATTCTGCTGAAAACATTAATACTAACATTAATTAATAATACAACAATTCAAAACGTTGAGAAAGGGCACATTCTGCTGATAACATTAATACTATAATATTAATAATACAACAATTCAAAAATTTTGAGAAAGGGCACATTCTGCTGATAACATTAATACTAACATTAATTAATAATACAACAATTCAAAACTTTGAGAAAGGGCGCATTCTGCTGATAACATTAATACTAACATTAATAATACAATAATTCAAAACTTTAAGAAAGGGCACATTCTGCTGATAACATTAATACTAACATTAAGGGGGTACTACACCCCTCGATAAATTCGAGTCTATTTTTGCATTTTTCTCAAAAACCAATAATACAGTGGTAACAAAAGTTATGTATATTATAGGGGCAAGGAATCCAATTACTACACAGGAATTTCAGTGACCCAAGACAAGCGGTTTGTTATTTATGATAAGAAATAAGGTACCGCTAGTATGTACCTCATTTCCTATCATATATTCTGAACCGCTTGTCTTGAGTCACTGAAATTTCAGTGTAGTAATTGGATTCCTTGCCCCAATAATATACATAACTTTTTTTACCAGTGTGTTATTGTTTTTTGAGAAAAATGCAAAAATAGTCACAAATTTACCACAGGGGTGTAGTACACCCTTAATAATACAATAATTCAAAACTTTGAGAAAGGGCACATTCTGCTGATAACATTAATACTAACATTAATTAATAATACAACAATTCAAAACTTTGAGAAAGGGCACATTCTGCTGATAACATTAATACTATAATATTAATAATACAACAATTCAAAACTTTAAGAAAGGGCACATTCTGCTGAAAACATTAATACTAACATTAATTAATAATACAACAAATCAAAACTTTGAGAAAGGGCACATTCTGCTGATAACATTAATAATAACATTAATAATACAACAATTCAAAACGTTGAAAAAGGGCACATTCTGCTGATAACATTAATAATAACATTAATAATACAACAATTCAAAAAATTTGAGAAAGGGCACATTCTGCTGATAACATTAACAATAACATTAATAATACAACAATTCAAAACGTTGAAAAAGGGCACATTCTGCTGATAAAATTATAATAATAATACAATAATTCAAAACTTTAAGAAAGGGCACATTCTGCTGAAAACATTAATACTAACATTAATTAATAATACAACAATTCAAAAATTTTGAGAAAGGGCACATTCTGCTGATAACATTAATAATAACATTAATAATACAACAATTCAAAACGTTGAAAAAGGGCACATTCTGCTGATAAAATTATAATAATAATACAATAATTCAAAACTTTAAGAAAGGGCACATTCTGCTGAAAACATTAACACTAACATTAATTAATAATACAACAATTCAAAACTTTGAGAAAGGGCACATTCTGCTGATAACATTAATACTAACATTAATTAATAATACAACAATTCAAAACTTTGAGAAAGGGCACATTCTGCTGATAACATTAACAATAACATTAATAATACAACAATTCAAAACGTTGAAAAAGGGCACATTCTGCTGATAAAATTATAATAATAATACAATAATTCAAAACTTTAAGAAAGGGCACATTCTGCTGAAAACATTAATACTGTAATATTAATAATACAACAATTCAAAACTTTGAGAAAGGGGACATTCTGCTGATAACATTAATAATAACATTAATAATAACATTAATAATACAACAATTCAAAACTTTGAGAAAGGGCACATTCTGCTAATAAGATTAATACTAATATTAATAATACGACAATTCAAAACTTTGAGAAAGGGCACATTCTGCTATAATAACATTAATAATACAACAATTCAAAACTTGAATTCAGGCTTTTTCTAATTCCACATTTCCGCGCTTTTATGCGCTATTTCATGCCTTTTTCAAAAGTTCCATTCTTCTTTAGTGTTGGCCGACACTCCCTGAACAAGTAGGCGAGGGCAGGCTTCTCGGTGTTTAATAATGTTTATATGCTATTGGTTAAGAACAGGTGGCGCTGAAACTATATTTCCTTGATCAAAAATTTCAGACATAGGCCTATCAGGATTGTATTGAACGAATCTTGTTTCTGAAAACAGCTAAAATAGATTACCTTTTGGGTAGTTTTCTGTCTTCAGCCCCTAATAAACACACGGGGCGCAGTTAGATGTGCAATTGGATGAATTGGTTTGTAGTAATTTCTGAATATACCTAAACAACACTCCATGAGCAAGTTTCAGAAAATAAAAATGAAAATGTATCTATTAATGATAATAATTATTAACGTTGATGCATAACTCATCTACTGCTGATAACAGCATTGATGAAGAAGTCATCTACTGCTGATATCAGCTTTGATGAAAAATCATCTATTGCTGATATCAGCATTGATGAAGAACTCATCTACTGCTGATATCAGCATTGATGAAGAAGTCATCTACTGCTGATATCAGCATTGATGAAGAAGTCATCTATTGCTGATATCAACATTGATGAAGAAGTCATCTACTGCTGATATCAGCATTGGTGCAGAAGTCATCTACTGCTGATAACAGCCTAAATGAAGAAATAATCTACTGCTGATATCAGCATTGATGAAGAAGTCATCTACTGCTGATATCAGCATTGATGAAGAAGTCATCTACTGCTGATATCAGCATTGATGAAGAAGTCATCTACTGCTGATATCAGCATTGATGAAGGGTCATCTACTGCTGATATCAGCATTGATGAAGAAGTCATCTACTGCTGATAATAGCATGGATGAAGAAGTTATCTACTGCTGATAACAGCTTAAATGAAGAAGTTATCTACTGCTGATATCAGCATTGATGAAGAAGTCTTCTACTGCTGATATCAGCATTGATGAAGAAGTCATCTACTGCTGATATCAGCATTGATGAAGAAGTCATCTACTGCTGATATCAGCATTGATGAAGAAGTCATCTACTGCTGATATCAGCATTGATGAAGAAGTCATCTACTGCTGATATCAGCATTGGTGAAGAACTCATCTACTGCTGATATCAGCATTGATGAAGAACTCATCTACTTCTGATATCAGCATTGATGAAGAACTCATCTACTGCTGATATCAGCATTGATGAAGAAGTCATCTACTGCTGATATCAGCATTGATGAAGAAGTCATCTACTGCTGATAACAGCCTAAATGAAGAAGTAATCTACTGCTGATATCAGCATTGATGAAGAAGTCATCTGCTGCTGATATCAGCATTGATGAAAAAGTCATCTACTGCTGATATCACCATTAATAAAGAAGTCATCTACTGCTGATATCAGCATTGATGAAGAAGTCATCTACTGCTGATATCAGCATTGATGAAGAAGTCATCTACTGCTGATATCAGCATTGATGAAGAAGTCATCTACTGCTGATATCACCATTAATAAAGAAGTCATCTACTGCTGATATCAGCATTGATGAAGAAGTCATCTATTGCTGATATCAACATTGATGAAGAAGTCATCTACTGCTGATATCAGCATTGGTGCAGAAGTCATCTACTGCTGATAACAGCCTAAATGAAGAAATAATCTACTGCTGATATCAGCATTGATGAAGAAGTCATCTACTGCTGATATCAGCATTGATGAAGAAGTCATCTACTGCTGATATCAGCATTGATGAAGAAGTCATCTACTGCTGATATCAGCATTGATGAAGGGGTCATCTACTGCTGATATCAGCATTGATGAAGAAGTCATCTACTGCTGATAATAGCATGGATGAAGAAGTTATCTACTGCTGATAACAGCTTAAATGAAGAAGTTATCTACTGCTGATATCAGCATTGATGAAGAAGTCATCTACTGCTGATATCAGCATTGATGAAGAAGTCATCTACTGCTGATATCAGCATTGATGAAGAAGTCATCTACTGCTGATATCAGCATTGATGAAGAAGTCATCTACTGCTGATATCAGCATTGATGAAGAAGTCATCTACTGCTGATATCAGCATTGGTGAAGAACTCATCTACTGCTGATATCAGCATTGATGAAGAACTCATCTACTTCTGATATCAGTATTGATGAAGAACTCATCTACTGCTGATATCAGCATTGATGAAGAAGTCATCTACTGCTGATATCAGCATTGATGAAGAAGTCATCTACTGCTGATAACAGCCTAAATGAAGAAGTAATCTACTGCTGATATCAGCATTGATGAAGAAGTCATCTGCTGCTGATATCAGCATTGATGAAGAAGTCATCTACTGCTGATATCACCATTAATAAAGAAGTCATCTACTGCTGATATCAGCATTGATGAAGAAGTCATCTACTGCTGATATCAGCATTGATGAAGAAGTCATCTACTGCTGATATCAGCATTGATGAAGAAGTCATCTACTGCTGATATCAGCATTAATAAAGAAGTCATCTACTGCTGATATCAGCATTGATGAAGAAGTCATCTACTGCTGATATCAGTTTTCATGAAGAAGTCATCTACTGCTGATATCACCATTAATAAAGAAGTCATCTACTGCTGATATCAGTATTGATGAAGAACTCATCTACTGCTGATATCAGCATTGATGAAGAACTCATCTATTACTGATATCAACATTAATGAAAAGTCACCTACTGCTGATATCAGCATTGATGAAGAAGCCATTTACTGCTGATAACAGCCTAAATGAAGAAGTAATCTATTGCTGATATCAGCATTGATGAAGAAGTCATCTGCTGCTGATATCAGCATTGATGAAGAACTTATTTACTTCTGATATCAACATTGACGAAGAAGTCGTCTACTGTTGATATCAGCATTGATGAAGAAGTCATCTACTGCTGATAACAGCCTAAATGAAGAAGTAATCTACTGCTGATATCAGCATTGATGAAGAAATCATCTACTGCTGATATCAGCACTGATGAAGAACTTATTCACTTCTGATATCAGCATTGATGAAGATTTCATCTACTGCTGATATTAGCATTGATGAAGAAGTCATCTACTGCTGATATCAGCATTGATGAAGAATTCATCTATTACTGATATCAACATTGACGAAGAAGTTATCTACTGCTGATATTAGCATTAATGAAGAAGAAGTCATCTACTGCTGATAACAGCTTCGATGAAGAAGTTTTCTACTGCTGATATCAGCATTGATGAAGAAGCTATTTATTGTTGATATTAGCATTGATGAAGAAGTCTTCTACGCTAGATTAAAAGGAGTAAAACGAATACAAAAATCTAGGCAAATTTTTACTGTCGAGCACATGCTGTTGTGATGTTAAATAGATCGCTGAATCCCAGTCTAAAATAACATGAAATTGCCGGAATAGAAATGTGTTCAGAAATAATGTTGTTGCTAATATAGAAATTACGTAAAACGTGTAATTTTCCATGATATCGAAGCGTTTTTCAGTACTTTCATAAAATTGCTTATCAGTTTTCAATGAGACTGACACCTTATGCCTGCACGTAAGTTTAGCATTAACAACTTGAACATTCACTGATATGAGGGCAGGCTTCTCTGTGTTTTATAATCTTATTATGCTATTGATTAAGAGGAGGTGGCGCTGAAACTAGATTTCCCTGATCAAAAATTTCAGACATATCAGTACATGTATTGAACGAATTGTTTCTCAAAACAGCTAAAATAGATCACCCTTTGGGTAGCTTTCTGTCTGCAATTCGCTAGACTTTCTTCAGCCCCTAATAAACACACGGGGCGCTGTTGGATGTGATGTTGAATGAATTGGTTTATAACAATTTCTGAATTATACCTAAACAACACATGAGCAAGTTTCAGACAATCAAAATACAATGTATCTACTAATGATAATTATTAACGTTGATGAAGAACTCATCTACTGCTGATAACAGCATTGAAGACGAACTCACCTATATACTGCTGATATCAGTAGGCCTAAGAAGTCATCTACTACTGATAGCAGCATTGATAAAAAGTCATCTACTGCGGATATCACCATTAATAAAGAAGTCATCTGCTGCTGATATCAGTTTTGATGAAGAAGTCATCCACTGTTGATATCAGCATTGATGAAGGGGTCATCTACTGCTGATATCAGCGTTGATGAAGAAGTCATCTACTGCTGATATCAGCATTGATGAAGAAGTCATTTACTGCTGATATCAGCATTGATAAAGAAGTCATCTACTGCTGATAACAGTATTGATGAAGAAGTCCTGTACTGCTGATAACAGCTTTGACGAAGAAGTCATATACTGCTGATATCAGCATTGATGAAGAAGTCATCTGCTGATATCAACATTGATGAAGACGTCATCTACTGCTGACATCAACATTAATGAATAAGTTGTCTATATACTGCTGATGTCACAATTAATAAAGAAGTCATTTACTGCTGATATCAGTTTTGATGAAGAAGTCATCTACTGCTGATATCAGCATTGATTAAAGCCATGTACTGCTGATAACAGCTTTGACGAAGAAGTCATCTACTGCTGATATCAGCATTGATGAAGAAGTCATACTGCTGATATCAGCATTGACGAAGAACTCATCTACTGCTGATATCAGCATTGATGAAGAAGTCATCTACTACTGATATCAGCATTGATGAAGAAGTCATCTACTACTGAATGAAGAGGAAGTCTGTTATTTTGTACTATAATTTATTTCATAAAATCGAATCCCATCACATTCATTCAAAGCTACGCCTTTTGGTTACCTGCGACTTTACATTAATATTTGTACTATATTATATAGCATTGACGAAGAACTTTGAATGGAGAATTTGATGAAGAAGTCATCCACTGCTGAAAGCAGCGTTGATGAAAAATGATCTATTCCTGATAGCAGCACTATTGAAAACCCCATAAACTTATCTACTGCTGATAACAGATTTGACGAAGAAGCTACTGCTGTTAGGTCAAGGGTCATCCGAGCGCAAGTGAGTATAGATTGTCAGATTGTTATGAAACTTGCTGGATGTGTTCACATGTCAAGGTCATATGAGGTCAACTGAGCATAAATTTGGATTATCATGAAACTTGGTGGATGTAATCCAAATTAAGCACCAAATATGTTCAAGGTCATGTCATGTTTGACTTATACAACAGCAACAACTAATCACAACAGCAACATGTGCCCCGACCTGAGCTAACACCTGATGACGTCATAATACGGCGGCAGTAAACTGCAGCGACAACGGCAGCGATAAACACTTGAAGGCCGAAAATGGCATTTCCAATATGTAACGCACGACCCAAATCCTGTGAAAGTAATGTAAATGATTCTGAATCAGTTTTTTAATATTTTCCCAACATTTCAATAACTTTCTCAAGAGCCACTAAACCGATACTAGGTATGTTTAGACTAATTTTAATGCGAATGACATGCTGATTGCACATTATTGGAATGAAATGAAATGAAACATATCTTTTGTAGTCGACATCACAACGAGACAATATGGGTTATTGTGCTACTTTTGTTTGAATTGACGATGAGGCGGGCGCGGGGTTATCATAGTTGACACCAAAGTCACCGTACATAGTCATAAAATCATTTAGAAGGAATAGTTGTAACAAAGTCAAACAAAACATTCTTGGTGGCGGAAGAGAGCAGTTAGTAAATATGTGAAGAGATGAAGACGAAGGTGGTTTTAGCTCTGAGTATTTAGAAGCGGATTTCGGGAAAGAACTGAGCAGGAGGTCACATTACATAAGGTCAGTTTCTGGTATGTTTGCTCCATTACCCAGAGACGGAACCGCGACTGCGGGACAGTTTAATGGTATACAGTGGTCTGAGCAAATTCACCCCAATACCATGATGAATACATACCACTCCACCACAGTACTCCTCTTTCACAAATTGGGTAAAATTGACACTGCTCCAATAGCCTGATGATGGAAGCGGACGCCATATTACTGCACATTGTACTAACCCAGCACCAACACTCTCATAAAGCGATTGTCCAATTGCACAAACTGATGATATGATGGACAGCACTCTACATGCTCTTACCTAATGTGAAAAAAGAGTATAATATGATAATACAAAATAAAGGCTAATTTTTGAAATAAGCAGCGAAAAATTTGATGTTTTTGCTGACAATTTTGTATGTGATCCACATGCTTTCTCAAAGCTAGTGTTGCGTTCCAACGCCTGACTGACGGCAGTGGCGTGACCGTGGGAGGGCAAAGGGACAGTATCCTCTGTGAGAAATCTTGCCACCCCTTGCCCGTTCCCTTGGGGTGGTGGCCGCCCTGATATTTAAGATTTTTAGGTTTTTTTGTACTTTTTGCCCCATTGTCATGATTGTTGACCATTTTCGTAAATTTGTTCCTTTGAAAATTGCCTCCCTTCCCAATAGACGAATCCAATTTCACGCATTCTTACACCTCAATTGCTACCAAAGTTGGGTCCCCGTCGGCTCCATCTCACCTAAAATGTGAAATGATGCGGCCTTGGAGGGTATTTTAAACTGCATTCTATCACCTGTGTTACACGTAGACAAAAGAATAATGACAGTGTACAACACAAAAGAATCTAGCATCGAATTTTAAGCGGCTTTAATCCACCCAATTGGGCAGTCACTACACCAGTTTAGTGCATGCGGGGATCCGTCATGGCCGGCCAAATCCTGACCATGACTTGGCTCGTTAATGATTGATTAATGATTGATTGATTGATTGATTGATTGATTGATTGATTGATTGATTGATTGATTAGTAATGATGAATAGTGTTTGACTATCGTGACATTTTCCAATAAAAATCAATGAACAAATATAAACATAAATGTAAGCTTACACATACAGAGCTGCACAAAGGCCAGGCTACAATAGCAAAAGCATCATTGCGCTGACCAGTTTCCACGCAGACAGGGTCATCCCGATCAATAACGCAGAACTGCATAAGGAAAGCAGGTATGCTCAGCGACACACAGATAACCGCACATACCAGCTGAATTATACCAGTATAACCAAGTATTTTAAATTTTTGGTTGCTATCGTCCTCATCGGTGCTAGAGTACATGATCATGATGATAGGGAGCCGGGGATTGACGAAGACTTAAGTGCAATGGCGACACCGATGACCCTGAATTTGAAGTAGGAAGACAGTCATCCGCATTAGCTGCTGGATCTCCAGGCGTAATGGAGGCGTTCATGTAAACGTTGGGTCTGAAAAAGAAAATGGTTGTACAATTTTCTGCAGTCCGTATAAGTTCATATACTTTCTTAAAAGTGGTGTATTGTGGTTAGGGTACTTGCCTTTGATGCATGAGCCTGATGGATTGTGTACTTGCCTTTGGTTTGTTCAATCGGCGCGGCGAGAGAGATTGGCTGGGGTGGGTATTTTAATAAACAAATTCTGTACATTAAGCTCATATTTCCGCTTTTCACATGGCACTTTTAGAATTGGGTAAATGAACCATGAAAGTACTCCGTCCTCCAGAGGGGACGTTAAGCCGTCGCGACGGTCCTTTGTACAAAGAGCCGTATCTGTACATTTTTTTTATCGCAGTCAGTTTCGAAAAGAGTAGACACTCTAGCTGCCATTTTATTTTTTCACTCCAAAAAGGGATGTCCTTCATAGTGGTCTCCCATTCTAAAGGTATACGGATTATGTATCACATTTGAGGTGCATTTTCAGATTTTTTGTATCTAGTGGGGACAATAAATTATTTTGACGATGCGTGACGTTTTACTCATTTTCCAGCATTTTGGGTGAGATTTACTACCTAGGAGTGAGATTATACTACCTTGGCGTGATACCGTGCGCGTGAGAAAGTGACCCAATGCGTGAGACTCACGGCCAATGCGTGAGAGTTGACAGCCCTGATAACATGTATAATGAACCACTTGTCTTGAATCACTGAAATATCAGTGAAGTGATTGGATTCCTTGTCCTATGATAATTCATAACGTTACCAGTATGTAATTATTTTTTGAGAAAAATGCAAAATTAGTCACAAAATGTATCAGGGGGTGTAGTACCACCTTTAAGAGTGTTTTAGGTTTTGGCGTATATAAAATGCACCTGGCAACATGAAGAAGTGAATTTTGACAAAATTAATATATAGTCTTACCTTAAGGTGGTACGAAAGGCAAAATCAAGTTGCTCTGATTGAGATTAAAATAGACTTGTTGCAGAGAGATATGCAAAATAATCTTTATTCCAAAATTTGAGCCAAATCGGACAAACGGTTTTTGAGATATTGCTGTTGAAAGATTCTTTGTATTCTATTGTTTTTGCCAATATATTGATGAAGTTAATGAGGAAAATTGGCAAAATGTGCTCATTAATATTAATTTTTGCCAATTTTTTCCCAATATTTTATGAATAACCCCTCATACTACTTTTACCTTTAAGAATTTTGACCTGAAACTTTGCCAATGTGTCTCTATGAACTAAGCCTTTAACATGTGATTTTAACTTGCATAATTAATTAGCATTATACTTAAAGCTAATTAATTATGCAAATATGCAAATTAGATGGGCGGGAAAATCACATGTTAATGTTTTAGGCCATAGAAACACATTGGCAAAGTTTCATGTCAAAATCATATAAAATAAAAGTAGTATGAAGGTTTATTCATAAGATATTGGTATAATATTAGCAAACATGAATATTCATGAGCACATTATGCCAATTTTCCTCATTAACTTCATCAATATATTGGCAAAAACAATAGAATACAAAGAAACTAAAAACATGTATATCTTGACAACCGTATGTCCGATTTCCTTCAAACAAAAACTATTTTGCTCAGTGTATTTAGCTTAACTTATTCAATCTATTCAAATGGTTCTAAATTCAGTTTCTGTTTTCCAGAAACATCGTTTCGAACCCCCTTAACTTGACACGAGTAAAAGTGAAGAGTGTTTTTCCACGACTGAGGCTTATATCACTGTAGGCTTATATCGTGTATTTTCTTGTGTGATAAAGCGATTTATTGTAATTCAGATAAACCAATTATATAGTACCTATAGTAACAAGCTGTAGAACACAGCGTCAACTACCATGACTACAGTTACAAGTTTGCCAAACACTACAACACGGCTTAAGAAAAAATGCTAAATTGCAAACACATTGTCATCACTGTGGTGTATCAACATAATAATAATGGCACTGTGGTTTACATGTCAGGGCACACCACTCTTCGCCATACATATATTCTCCCAGCCACATTTCCCTAACACAATATGAAATTTAAAAAAAGGACATTTATTTCGGCAGAGGCGCCGGCGGGGCTTGAACCCACGCTGCACTGAGCCGCTATCATGTAGTCCTATATACTGAATCGACATATCACCAGCGTCTTAGACCGCTCGGCCACAAGGACTTGTTGGTGTCATCCAAAAAATTTAAACATGTGCTATCGTAACTTCATTACTTCAACATACCACGTGACAAGCAAAGACAGAAAACGTACCATATTTTGGAATTTCATTTGTTTAAAAACATTAATGTGTATTAATAGCGCTCAATAAATGAGCCTATACATACAGAATAGTTTTTTCATACCTTATATCGATTTTGACTCGCACGTGGCTACTCGCCGTATGTCGGTTAGTATGTGGCCTACCATTTATCTTGTAGCTCCTTGTATACACGTCGATGTTTTTATCATTTATACACGAAATCCACATTAGACCCCTAATTTTATTTCAGGAAATAAAAGATTAGATTACCATAAAAACGAAACAGTAATCTTTGGCGGGGTCTAATGTAATTTTTACATGGAATTTTCAACGTTTTTTCTATTGCCATTCTCGCTCAATTAAAAAAAAAAGCGTATATAAAATTGAAATAAAATTCTCTGCCTCATAAACGACGTCAAATGTGCCACAATTGGGTATCACGAATCGTTATATATGTTGTGCAGTTAATATTCATATTTTCTTTTATACTGAGGATGCTTCAGTTTTGACAGGAACAATATTTTATTGAAAACCCTCTCATTCGGTTATTTCAAAAAGGTAACCATGTTTCCCTAGAATGTGCAATAAATTAGCATTAAAAATGTTTCTTATTTTAACAGTATTCTAGAAACTCTTGGCGTTTGGCGAATAGAGGAGTAATGTCAGGGGAAGCTGCACGGAAAATATTATGGCAAAATCCGAGCGAAAGCTGAACCCGGAACATATTAGTGCTTGTAGTAAGTTGGAAGTTAAAATGACCTTAAAATAAAATAAGGCCTATTTACTAAAAAGAAACTTGCGTTCATTAATCAGTTAAAAGTGCATGTAAGTATGTAAGCTAATCTTTAGACGAATCCAACGAGCCAAGTCATGGTCAGGATTTGGTCGACCATTATTGGGTCCCCGCAGCACCAAACTTGTGTTGTGACTGCCCAATTGCGTGGATTAAAGCGGCTTAAAATTCGATGTTAGATTCTTTTGTGTTGTAAACTGTCATCATTCTTTTGTCTAAGTGTAACACGGGTGATATAATCCAGTTTAAAATACCCTCCAAGGCCGCGTCATTTCACATTTTAGGTGGATGGAGCCGACGGGGACCCAGCTATGGCTGCCATTGAGGTGTAGGAATGCGTGAAATTGGATTCGTCTATAAAAATAAAACCGATAGAATATCAATTTATCTCGTCATACAAAAACGACAACCAGCACGCATTTGAATTTGAGCTATCAGCAGTTGATAGCAAAAACTCAAGAACTCAACATATACAAGAAATAAAACAAAAGAGATAGAGAAATGAAATGGCTTTATTTCAAAGTTTGTTCCAGCGTCATACGGTACCGTATTCGATCCTTGAGATATTTCAATCTTAATATTCGTCATGTATATCAATGCAGGAGCTTAATAGACATCGGGTTCCAAAATCGAGCAAATTACGGCATGTCTCGCGACATTTTCTTTTCGTATGAAATATGATAAATTCGTGTTTTTACTATCTACAGAAGATGGCTTAAATTAGATTGATTCAATCATTCGCGGCATTCGATCTATCTTCAGTAGATAGCAAAACCAGCATGGGAAACAAAATAATACTGAAAACCTTTGTTGACAAACCACTTTTTTTTTAAATCAGAATATTATTAATAAGGTGTAAGCGGGTATTCTGTTTATTTCAATCAAAATATTTCTGCTCACGAAACGTGTTTGTAGTGAGTCTTTTCCGATTATATTGAATTCATGCGCATTTGCTATCTACCGAAGATAGCTCATATTTAATGCCATTTATGATTTTCATCTTTTGGCGAAATAGATTGACGTTTTTAGTATTGTTGTAAGATCAAGATTATAATTTCTAAGTGTTGCGACATGTTTTTTTGTAATCCGTATGTTTTTCCTATCTACTGACGATAAATCAAATTAAATGCATTTTCTCATTTTTTCTCCCTATTATTCTCCTTAAGGGGAAGCTGCACCAGGATTGTTGTGAAATAGGGGTATTTTTGTCATTTTATGTTTTTTCTAAATTAAAAATCTATAGAATTTGGGCCTTTATTTGCTTTCTATTTGATTCAAATCGGACATTTGGTTCAGAAGTTGCAAGTAATCAAAGGGAACAACGTAATGCGAAAAAGTCGCGAATTGAATTATGTCCTATACTAATACACGTAATGTATTTCTTATGTATTGTATTGTTTTCAAGGGGCGATATTTAAGGAATTTCCAGCTAAAAATTAATTTCTGAATAATGTAATATGTTTATTGCCTATAAAGAGTTCTAATAATTAGTATAAATGTTATTGTTGACAGAAACATGATTTTATAATATTTGATGTGCATAATTGCTGGCTAATTAACATATTTTAAAAATGTTTCTAGACTTACAATGCCATTTTCTGCCAGATGTCGTTTCGCGACATTCTTTACCTTGCGCGTCGCTTTTCTTGGTAATGGTGTATCTGTTTGAGCTTATTTTTGGCAAGTATGTTGGACATACCTGTATCTAAATATTTACAGAAGGAAATTTTGAAAAACATCTGGTAACCATGGAAACGACCCGTTTTCGTAAATTTTCTGCTAAAATGCGCAAATTTACTAATTTCA